>NC_047134.1:7597530-7913821 GCF_009829125.3 Periophthalmus magnuspinnatus | reverse complement strand
ATGTTATATTTATTACCCCAAAAAATATGTTTTCAATTACAAGTACTTGTTAGTCATACATACTTGCAGAATACAACATTGACACTCACCTTTAGCTGTTAAACTGAGCACAGAGTTGGAGTTTGGTGCAGTCATCTCCAGCCGAGGGTCAGTAAAGAGGGATGAATCGGAAATTTTAAAGGCCCGGTAAAGCTGCATCATGTACAGCGGGTATTTGAACGTCTCATTCCTCTGACCACTCCCAAGCCCTGAGCACAGACTCAAAAGAACTACCAACATGGCAGAATATTCCATAGCTGCTGGTTTAAAGCGGTGTGTGTGTGTGTGTGCTTGCTCCAGAGGCTCAGAGCAGACTGACATAGAGAGGGCAGTGCAGGCAGGCTTTATAATGGCCAGCTGTTGACCTCCTAACCCCTGCCCTGTGATCTGTGGAGCAGACAGGAGCAGACAGGGGCAAAGTCATTGTCCCAGCCAGAGCTCACTACACATGGGACACTACAGCAGACATACCTGTAACCGCCTAGTCTCTCTCCACCCCAAATCCGATCAACAAAATAGGCTGCTGGCAGAAACTCAGAATAAGACTTAGATTTAATATGTAAATGAGCTTTGGAAAGAATGAACCCTGTAATGTTGATGATTCAGGCAAGCTGCTTATTTAGGACTGGACTAAACCAGATTTAAAATGGAACCGGAATATACCTAAACCTTGTTGACATTTCAGATATTTGTTTTATCTATTTTTCAAACAGAATTTAAACATGAGGGTGGATAGGCTGGCCTTTAGCAATAAGATGTGAGACATAAGACAGCAGCACTGGCGTGGTCCAGAATTTTTACTTCTTTTTTCAATCATTTGCACCAAAGTGCAAATGCATTGTGCAATGGAAGTTTGAGGAGCAGTGTCTCCTCCAACAGCAGTTGGTCTCAGGCACCTTTTATACTGTTCCACTAACTGTATAATCCATCCATTTTCTTCCGCTTATCCGGGGCCGGGTCACGGGGGCAGCAGTCTAAGCAGGGACTCTCAGACTTCCCTCACCGCAGACACGTCCTCAGCTCCTCCGGTGGGACCCCAAGGCGTTCCCAGGCCAGCCGAGAGACATAGTCCCTCCAGCGTGTCCTGGGTCTTCCCCGGGGCCTCCTCCCGGAGGGACATGCTCAGAACACCTCCCTAGGGAGGCGTCCAGGAGGCATCCTGAGCAGATGCCCGAGCCACCTCAACTGGTTCCTCTCGATGTGTAGGAACAGCGGCTCTACTCTGAGCTCCTCCCGTGTGACAGAGCTTCTCACTCTATCCCTAAGGGTGCGCCCGGCCACCCTACGGAGGAAACCCATTTCAGCCGCTTGTATCCGTGACCTTGTCGTTTCGGTCATTACCCAGAGCTCATGACCATAGGTGAGGGTAGGAACGTAGATTGACAGGTAAATCGAGAGCTTTGCCTTTCGACTCAGCTCCTTCTTTACCACAACGGGCCGATACAGCGACCGCATCACTGCAGAAGCTACACCGATCCGCCTGTCAATCTCACGCTCCATCGTTCCCTCACTCATGAACAAGACCCCGAGATAAACTCCTTGAACTCCTCCACTTGAGGCAGAGACTCACCACCCACCCGGAGAGGGCAAACAACCTTTTTCCGGTCGAGAACCATGGCCTCGGATTTGGAGGAGCTGATTCTCATCCCAGCCGCTTCACACTCGACTGCAAACCATCCAGTGCCTGCTGCAGGTCCTGGCTCAATGAAGCCATCAGGACAATATTATCTGCAAACAGTAGAGATGAAATCCTGTGGTTCCCATGAGTATAATGAACAGAACCGATGACAAAGGGCAGCCCTAGCGGAGTCCAACATGCACCGGGAACAGGTCTGACTTACTGCCGGCAATGCGAATACAGCTCCTGCTCTGGTCATACAGGGACCGGACAGCCCTTAGCAAAGAGCCCCGGACCCCATACTCCCAGAGCACCCCCCAAAAGACACAACAAGATTTGATGTACTCAGGACGGATCTCGTCCACCCGTGGAGCCTTGCTACTGAGGAGCTCGCCAACCACCTCATTGACTTTAGCTAGGGTGATGGACAGCCCCACGTCATTCCTTCGGGCTGGGCCTGGCCGGGCCCTGTGGGGAAAGGCACTCACTGCCGAGCACCCACACCAGGCCTGGCTCCAGGGTGGAGCCCGGTAATGCCAGTCCGGGTGACGTAACTGGCCTTGTTGGTTTCCTCTTCATGTAGGGCATCTGAACCGCTCTTAGGCCCGTCAGGCCCGTCTCCCAGGACCTGTTTGCCATGGGTGACCCTACCAGGGGCATGAAACCCCTGACAACATAACTCCCAGGATCATTCGGGTGCTCAAACCCCTCCACCACATTAAGGTGGCACAAATTTTATAAAAAAACAAAACAAATAACTGGATAAAATTTGTGTTATTTAAAAGAGGTGTTTAAAAATAACACTGGCTCTTTAAAACTTAAAAAAACAAATAAACCCATAAACTATTTATTTATTTAGTAGGACATGTATATTTACATTAAGCACAATGGCAGAGATGCTTGTACCAGATTCTAGCTTTACAGCTAGTTTACATCTGTAGTCCTCAGGGGAGGGGTCAACATTAAAATTACATATACATAATACCATTTAAAATGCAAACCTGTACATGTAGCAACTTAATCCAATTAAAATCCATACCCATATAATCGTATTCACACTCCCCCTTCTGTATCTAATAGTAAGCAGAACACAGCTAGTAAGACATACTTACATTCACATCATACAATCTACGGTTTATGCTCTTTGCTAAATGTGCATACATGTTTGGTTTTCTAATAACCATGCTTTCACCTTTGTGGTGAAGGCTGTGAGGCTGTTTAAGCTCAGTATCTCGGATGGGAGCTTATTCCATTGTTTAACAGCCCTATATGAGAAGGAGGATTGGGCAAAGGCGGTTTTACATTTAGGGATATTACACTGTCCTCTTGTGTTACCTCGGGTTGCTTTTAAAGCTGTATCTTTCGACCGCTGGATGAATTTTAAATCTAATTAACATAACACAAATATATACATAAACCCTAAAAACCAACACCGGAGGCAAGTTAAACATTTTTAAAATGCGAACACTGCAAATTACACCACACACACACTTAAAAACATTCTTAAAGTACTGCACTATAATATTGCACATATTCAATTTAATTCATTATTAGTTGTTAACTTTAAATTTGTCTTCTTTTCCCTCCACTATACATTGCTTCAATTAAAGTGCCACTGTGCCTCCACATCTAAAATTGGGTAAAAGGACAGACAAGTTAAACAAACATTTTAAAATCCTGTGTGCAATTTTTATTTTATTTTTATTTGTTAAAGTGCAAATAATGTTCTAAGTGCTGTGTCCTATTAAAGTGCAAAGTTTAAAGTGCATATAGTGAAGGGTGTAAAGTGGTGTTACTTTTGTAACAAATTGGCTATTTGTTACAAAGAGGGTATTACAGTTCTATGGGGTATTCATTGTTAAAGTATACCATAACCTGTACCGCTCCCCTTGCTATTACAACACAATCACCATGCTTGCCACTAACGATACTACCACATGTAACATATTTTTTGTATCCTGCTCCTTTATGTCACCCATGCTCCCACATGGCCATTTCTCATAGACTTGTGGGCTGAGCATTGCGTAGAATCTTACAGCTAACCACAGGGTTCAAACAGGGCCTGGGAGAAAGCTCTAGATTACTCAAACATTCATGGATGACATTGAACACCTCTTCAGGCATGTTTTTGATGAGGGAATAACATTATGCCATGGTACAAAGCTCCAATAGGTCGATTTTGCATAATACCCTTTCAGTAAATAATGTAAACTTATTGCAAACAGGTATATGACAGAAATATGTTGCAGATATTACTTTTTTAAAACTTTAAAAAAGAGGAAGCCATTTTGTAAAAAAAAATCTAAATTTATTTTTTAAAGGAATGTATCAAACTGCATAATTTACAAATGTAACTTGGTCTAACAGTGAGGTCAGTATTGATGGGTCTTCAGAGTACAGCTTTCACTGAACATTCAGTAAAGCATCTAAATAAATGTGTAGCATGTCACATGTGCATACACCAAGTAAAAGCAGTAACGTGTCAGACAGGTGTACAGTCTGAGGAGGAGCTTATTATACTTGTTCGGTATCTTCATCAGCTGTGTACTATGTGCTTGCCCCATCTTCTAAAGAGCTGAAGAACTCCTTCACCTGGACAAAGAAACACATCAAAATAATATTACAAAAAACACAAAATTGTTCTAATCATTTCAAGAGGAACCAAAACTTTAAAAAGTAACAGTACTGTTACACTGTTCAAGATATTATCCAAGTAGGAGTAAAAGGGTGCTGCTAGAAAAGTACTCTGAAAAGTATAATTCTTTTAAAAAGTTACTCAAGTAAATGTAACTGAGCAACTTCTGGCAATAATAGATTACTTAAAATTAGCTATGTAAAAATTTGAGATGTTTTGACTTGTTTAGCTAATGTACCTAGTTCATATATTTTCAAAAAATATGATAACTTTGTTCTACATTGAAAAACATCCAACCAGCCCAGAAATGTCTTATCAAATACATAAAATTATTTGGTCATTCTGTATATGTGTCATTAACTTGACATTGTCATTCATAAAGTTAGATTTCATAAAGCTGGAGTGAATACTAGAGCAGGGGTCACCAACACTGTGCCCGCGGGCACCATGTAGCCCTCAAGCCCCACGTGAGTCGCCCGCAGACCGGTTCTAAAAATAGCACAACTCACTAATGAGCTGCATCTAAAATTTAATTTTATTCTGTTGCTATTTTTATTTTTATTTTTTATCACCCTTGTGTGAATAGATTTAAAAATGACAATATCTTAAACATATGTTCATTATACGTGAAGTTTAGATAAGTTAAGGTGAACTTTGATCTATTCACTTCAAAGGTCAGTATTGCACGTGACAAAAAAAGAAACCTAAAAGAAACCTGCGCCTATCTCATCTGCGGAGCGACTGTGGTGACGGCAAAGCGGCACAATGTGGAGGGACACTTCACTACGTCTCACAAAGCTCCACACTAACTACCCACGGGGACGCACACTATGGGCAGAACAAGCCCAGAGATAAACGCAGCTTTTGGTAAACAACAGGCTTTCTTCACGACACCGGAGAAAAAGTCATGCAACGCAACCGAGATTTATTTAAAAATATGTACGCTTATTTTTCTTTAATATTACATAGTTGATACCTTTATGAAACATGGTGCAATGTATATTATTCATGTTTTGTTAAAAATGTTTGTCAAAGGATAGCGAAAATGGGACACTTTTCCTATGAGATGTAGTGATGTAAATGTCATCTGGAAATTTAACAATCACTAAGATTAGTAAAGTTAAAGTGCTGAATACTGATATCCATTTCCCTCCTTGCTCATTGTTGATAATTATTTTGAGAAATCATTAATGTGATCAGTGTCTTGCAATGTGATGAGTGTGTTCACATAGATATACACATTTATCATTATTAGTAATGTATAACTAAAGGCAAACTGAGAAAATGTGTTATTTCAGAAGAGCGTCTCAAACTGGTAGCCCTTCGTATGACTCAGTGCCCATAAAGTATCTCTCAGGTTAAAAAAGGTTGGTGACCCCTGTACTAGAGGAATAGTAAACTATTGGACAATATCAATGAAAGTCCAAAAATGTCACTGTGATTTGGTCACGGGGTCAATAACAGTGAATAATCGTAAACAGTTGTCAAATAGTGATGTTTCTTCTCACATGTCCACTAGACACTGATATTGTGACAACCCTAATTAAAGGTTAATTTAACCGCAGATGTGTCTTTGCAATTTTTGTGCTCCCATGGAGATGTACCTTAGAGATGTAGTCCTGTTGAACCTGCAGGTCAGTCTTGAACTCCACGCTGGCATCCAGCAACAGCACAGGGGCCCTGCGCAGAGGCTCAAAATGGACCCTGCAAACACGCACACAGACAAGGCAGAAGGACTGGCTATATCTCAGAGTGTTCAGGCTCCACTTAAAAATGAATTTTAAGCTTTCATTTAAAACTCACTCGAGAGTGCTGTCCCTGGCTCTTTTCCTGCTCTGTGCAGTACATACATGTGAATGAAGTCTACCAGTCAAAAGTTTGGACACACTTTTTCATTTATGTTTCTTCTTTATTTCCATGATTATTTACACTGTAGATTCTCACTTAAGGCATCAGAACTATGAACACATATGGACACATATGGAATGTAGCAAAACAAAAAAAGACAAGGCACAATTGTAAAGTGAAACCTATTTCAGATGACTTCATTAAGAAACTCGAGAAAAAGGCCAATGGTTTGCAGTGCTGTTGACAAAGCAAATTGTGGACACAAATTATCTAAGACTCCACACAATATCAAAAAATATATTAAGCTGAGCTATTTAACCTTTTTCCTTTACCATGTAATTCTATACATCTTGCACCATATATTTTAATGTCTTCCATATCTACCTAAATGTAGAAAGTAGTACTTAAAGAAAAAAAAAATTAGAGGGTGTGTCCAAAGTGGTGTGGCGATGAGTAGTGTATGAATTTTTCATTTGAACAGAAGAGGAGTGAGTCTGTCCTCTGGCTTTTTTTTTTTTTTTTTAACACATTTATATAATGCTTCATAACTTTGAATAACACTTTCATTAACATGTTTCTGAAGATTATTTAATGTTTAACATGTTTCTGAAGATTATTTAATGTTTTCTGTATAATTTGAGCTCTGCAATATTTGAGTGAAAGAGAATAAACTTACAGAATACATTGATAGTACATAATTGAGGGGGCAGGGGCTTCTACATGTATGTATGCGGAATGTTCAACAGTAACCATGGTGACACAATGCACACATTAGCAAACACTGCCAAAAAAGATTTTAAGAAAAAATACAAAATGGATTTAAAACACAATATGTTCATGAGCTTTTTAGGTGTTTGATTTTGAACAAAAAAGGTGAGAGGGACTAACAAAATCAGATCACCTGTTGCAGTTTTAATGAAGTCTGTGCTTTATGATCAGATTGTGTAAAACGCTCAAATTAATATCTAACTTGAGTAACAGAGCTTCAGACAGAGCAGAGCCTTCAGTTAGCATCACATCTCCCCCCAGGGATGCTGATGACATCAACTGCAAAGAATCAATAATAGCTAGGTATATAAAAGAAAGCTGCTTACTCTGTGCTCTTATCCAGCAGCCACCTCTCGTGCTGAGCGTGCAGTTTGTCCAGATAGTCTTGCTGTACAGCCTGCTCCTCTGGCCTGGCCCGGATCTTTAGACGCTCCATACACGTCTGAAACACACAAAATCATAAGGTTTGTTGATGTTGTTGTAATAATATAGGATTTACATCACTGACCTGATAACTAGTACTTAATGCCATGACACCAACCTAAAAATGTAGTGCATCAACTTTGTGCATCATGTTTCTTTTCCTTCCAATTACATTAACTGTAAAATTATAAATCAGATGTTACGTCCAGACAGCTTGAGTAGTGCTTTCCCCAATAATTTTTTTATGGGAGACATTTCCTTGAACGACTTGAGAAATATATTTTTAAAGTAACTTTTCTTGGCCCCACATATGCCCAAGCCTATCCATGAAACTGTATTGCCTATGGTTCAGACCTGTGGAGGGGCTTGTAGGTAGATGATGCCCTCTAGCGCCACCCTGTTGCCAAACTCCTGCACCAGCAGGGTGTGCCAGTCCTGGTAGATGGTCCATTCAGTGGAGTTGATAGAGCCCAGCTCAAAGGAGTTCAGAGCAAAAATGTACCTGCAAAATAGCCATGGGAATTCAAAAAGAACATCCCCTCCCATCCCTCTTCCTCTCTTCATTTTCTATAAGGGTTGAAAGATTTGGGAAACATATCTTATTTTTCTGACAAGCACTGTGATTGCAAATAATAAAGATAATAATAATAACAATGATAATAATAATAACAATAACAACAATAACAACAACAATAATAATAATAATAATAATAATAATAAGATTCTATTCAAATTTCAAACAAATATGCAATCACATTTCAAAACATGGTCGTACAAATCTAAACTATAGGGTTAGCAGTTTTTAGGCAGAATAAAACAGGAGATTTTGTTGATTGTGGAGGAAATTATGGTACTTTAAAAATGATAAATAGATATCATTAGGCCCGAGCCCATACAGGGCATAGGTCAGCGTCAACATTGAGTCAATGGTCGAATCAGTTGTAAAACTTTTTGGCCTAAAGCTACTCATTATGAACGAAACTAAATTGGCGCGATAGCGCCCCCTACAGAACATCTAATATATTTGTATGGAGGGCTGAAAATTTAGTTTTCCCAAATGTTATCAAATTTGACACAAAATCCATTGGGTCATCCCAATCAATAAAGTCAATCAGACCCATGTGTGTTTTTGCACCGTGTTGCCATGGCGATGCGCCAAAGTGCCAATGTTATCCTAATGGGAAACCTCCCAATTTTTCCTATTCATAGGAAAAATATTAGTTTCATGGAATAATGTGA
This sequence comes from Periophthalmus magnuspinnatus, assembly GCF_009829125.3. Classification (NCBI taxonomy): domain Eukaryota; kingdom Metazoa; phylum Chordata; class Actinopteri; order Gobiiformes; family Gobiidae; genus Periophthalmus; species Periophthalmus magnuspinnatus. Next base: position 7,905,251 of record NC_047134.1, on the reverse strand, counting down.
AATTTGGCACCATGACCCTTCATGTCATCCTGATCAAAAAAGTCAGTCAGACCCATGTCATATTTTTCACTGTGTTGCCATGGCGATGCCCAAAAGAGCCCATGTTATCCTAATGGGAAAATTTCCAAATATTCGTACATTTCAAAGTCTTATAACGACTTATTCGCTACATTGAGGAATGTGAAATTTGGCACAGTGATTCTTCAGGTCGACCCCGTCATAAAAGTCCCAGGGGGCCAAGTTTGTATTTTGCACGGTGTTGCCATGGCGATGCCTGGAAAACCCATGTTTTTGCATTTTGTGCATCAGCATTTCCAATGTGTTTTGACTTGTTTGGTGCAGTCCAAAACCACAATAAAAAAGGGACAAGAGGCGCGTCAGCGCCACCCACAGGGAGCGCCGGGTCGGTTGAGTGCGAAGCACGGCCCGCGAGGGCCGTTCAATGCCGCTTGCGGCTTTAATTATTATCATTATTATTATTTAGAACCATAAGAGATGAGAGCAATATTCATAAATTATATAACAGACAACATCCTTGAATCTTTTGTTTAATAGCATGATTATGCAAAATAGACATCAACCATGTTATAATGGTGTTCCCTCATCACTAGCTTACTCAGAGTTGTATTTTGATTCATTCATGCAATCCTGTATTGTAGTGCATTTCTATCTACACCTTTTTCCATCCCAGTTCTGTATTTCACTATTAACAAAAAATATTACTCTAAAATGTCACCATTAAAAACAATTAAAATACATACATGAAAATACACTGCTTGTTGCAGTGATATGTCACTATGAAGAAGAGGAAGGGTTTCTCAGTTCTGTAGTTTTGAACAGGAAGTCAATGGTTTCTATTACTAAGTTGTTTATTATCAACATTGTGTTTTACAATGAACAAAACAAAAAAGAGCTACGTAGCTTATAGTTCAATACTACATCTTACTGTGCAGTAACTCCTAACTGTAAGGAGGGTTCGCATAGGGCCCTGCATAGAGATCCAGATTTCTCAGACATGCATGGATGACATCTAAAATTTCTTCAGGTACATTTGTGATGAGAAAACAACATTAAAACATGGTAGAAAGCCCTTACCTTAAACATTACTGTGTTCTGAGACTGCCTGGTAACTTTCTATAGTGCCACTTCATCCCATTAGGTAGGTTTAAAAAAGTTTCCAAAAAGGCATACTTTAAACAATGGGATAAATATTTCACCGTTGTAAACCACAGCCTCTGGAACATTGGCCTATCATCTGATGCACACTTTGGTACCTGTCACTGTAGATGGACCTCTCGTACAGCTGTACAGTACTTCCCTGTGTCTGGAGGAAGCGAGGGTTTGGGGGCTGCAGCTGTGTCCTCATGCGGCTCATGCACGAGTGGGTCTGGAATGTGTAGGACCAGCGCTGGGGGTTTGCATACATCATCTGCAGCAGGTTATTCACGGTACACTCAGAGCCCCTCTGCACAAAGAGGAGTAGAACACACTGACTACACCAGGGGTCGGGAACCTATGGCTCGCAAGCCAGACATGGCTCTTTTGATGACTGCATCAGCTCTCAGATAAATCTTAGCTTACATTTGTTAGCACAATAAGTAATGAATAAATTATACATAAATACAGAAGTAATCAAATCAAGTAATTCTCAAAAATAAACAATACTACGGTAAGAAAACCATTTGGCTGTCTTTATGCGCTGCCTCAACTAACACGTTCTCACAGCACGTGCTGTTTTCCCCTCATGCGCGCTATCGCTCTTAAAGTGACGTAACATATTTACATAAAACTTCAATAATGACAAGATATTTTCCAAAATCAACATTAATGCAATAAAACAAGTGTAGCTTATACATATAAATCAAAAATTAACATAAAACATCATTTATAAACATTAAAATATGAACACTCTGAATTTGCATGCATTACCAAACGTAAACCAAAACTTGGCTCCCACAGATGTTATTAAAAAAAATATTAACAATACATTCAGAGACTTCTTATACTCTAAAATTGTTGGTCTTGTTTAAAAATTCACACATTTAGTTGTATTCAGAGTTAAAAAATATTGTATGGCTCTCACGGAAATACATTTTAAAATATGTGACTTTTTTGGCTCTCTCGGATAAAAAGGTTCCCGACCCCTGGACTACACTAATGTGGAGAGATGAACACTTTGGTTTGGAATATGCTCAAGCTGGTCTAGCTGCTTTGACCAGTTTTCTCTCGCTACTTAATTTGTAATTTAGAAATGTACATTAAGTAATAGTGTTGTCACATTACTACAATTTCAAACTTAATTTTGATACTAAGGAATAGACTTGATACTCAATACTGATTCCAGTATCATGATAATTAAAAATACTCTTTATTTAGACAATGGAATGTGTTTTTCAGCATTAAATAATAGTCTAATCCAGGATGGTTCCATAGTCGTTTTAGTCTATATGGTCTTATACTTGTGCTGCTACAGCTCAAAGTCATTCTAAAGCGATTCAGAAAAGGTTCATTTCTGTCCTGTGAAAGTGACTTTTTTAGTATCGATACCTGCTAATGAGTATCTAGTTTGAGTACTAATTTTAGTATTGATTCATATCTGATTTCCGATACTTTTGACAACCTGATTAGGTTGGGGCACTATTGACAAAAATCTTTATTTACCGTAAATGATCCCAGTTATGTTATTAAGAGCATATGTCAACCTCTCAGTACTAAAACATACTCAAAAATGTCTTGGTTGAGGTTCTGTTCAACTTCAACATTGGACAACATTGGACATAAAGTTAAAGAAGAAATATTACTTCGTATTACTTCTCTGCTGTTTGCAGATGACGTTGTCCTGATGGCTTCTTCGAGCCAGGACCTGCAGCAGGCACTGGGGAGGTTTGCAGCCGAGTGTGAAGCGGCTGGGATGAGAATCAGCTACTCCAAATCCGAGGCCATGGTTCTCGACCGGAAAAAGGTGGTTTGCCCTCTCCGGGTCGGTGGTGAGTCTCTGCCTCAAGTGGAGGAGTTCAAGTATTTTTTATTTATTTAACCTTTATTTAACCAGGAAGAAGACTCATTGAGATTAAAAATCTCTTTTCCAAGAGCGTCCTGGCCAAGAGGCCACAGTTTTAGGTACAAAAAAACCATAAACATATACACACAATTTAAAAACACAGATCGGTCAAAATGCTTCAACAGGTTCAATTAAAACAATTACACACTAATGATTCTATACCCCTATTATTTAAGATATGTTTAAAAGAATCTAAGGAGACCAGCTCCTTTAATTTCAAGTCATTTTGTAATAGGTTCCAGGCCCAAGGAGCAGAAAACTGAAAAGCCTTTTTCTCAAACTCAGACCTAACCCTGGGAACAGACAATAAAAACAGATCCTGTGAGCGAAGGCTGTATGCACCAGCATCTCTCTGAACTATGTGCCTTTGCACGTACGAAGGAAGCTGACCAAGAATACATTTGTATATAAGTAGATACAAGTGTTTGAGTCTCCGAGTGAGTGTATAGCACACAGTGGTGCGTAAGCGCTTTGAGGCCAGTGATGGACCTCAGAGCTCCGTGGTAAGCTGAGTCCACAGCTCGCAGGCTCTGAGCTGAAGTGTTCATGTAGACCACATCACCATAGTCCAACACTGACATGAAAGTGACAGCCACAAGCCTTTTTCTGGCCTCAAAAGAAAGACAAGCCCGAATTCGAAAGAAAAATCCTAATTTCAGTCTCAGTTTCTTTGTTATTTGTTGTATGTGAAACGAGAATGAGAGTGAACTGTCGATACATATACCTAGATACTTATATCTGTCTACCAACTCAATTGGAGTACTTTCAGATGTGCAAATTTGAGGGAGATTTGGAGTAAGTGTTTTAGAAGTTGTGAAAAGCATAAACTTAGTTTTGTCTGAATTTACGGTGAGTTTTAGACTTAGGAGAGTGTTCTGAATGGTGTTAAAAGTGATCTGAAGTTGTTGAAGAGCTTGTAGTGGAGTGTATGATGTGCTATACATTACTGTGTCATCTGCATAGAAATGAAAATTTACGTTTCTAGTATTTTGACTTATATTGTTAATATATAGAATAAAGAGTAGTGGACCCAAAACAGATCCTTGTGGCACACCCTGTGTATATTGTGTATATCGGGTCTTGTTCACGAGTGAGGGAAGAATGGAGCGTGAGATTGACAGGCGGATCGGTGCAGCGTCTGCAGTGATGCGGTCGCTGTATCGGTCCGTTGTGGTAAAGAAGGAACTGAGCCCAAAGGCAAAACTCTCGATTTACCGGTCAATCTACGTTCCTACGCTCACCTATGGTCATGAGCTCTGGGTAATGACCGAAAGGACAAAGTCGCGGATACAAGCGGCTGAAATGGGTTTCCTCCGCAGGGTGGCCGGGAGGCCCCGGGGAAGACCCAGGACACGCTGGAGGGACTATGTCTCTCGGCTGGCCTGGGAACGCCTTGGGGTCCCACCGGAGGAGCTGGAGGACGTGTCCGGGGTGAGGGAAGTCTGGGAGTCCCTGCTTAGACTGCTGCCCCCGCGACCCGGCCCCGGATAAGCGGAAGAAAATGGATGGATGGGTGGATGGACTTACTTTTCCCCATGTTTTAGTTTTACTTACTTGCATGTCCAACTGAATCCCCAGTGCCTCATAAATAAATATAATGATTCTTCAGTGGAGGAAATAGCATATCAGACAGAGCAGCTAAATTATCTTACCGTAAATTTCGGACTACAGAGCGCACCTGAATATAAGCCGCACCAGCTAAATTTGAAGAGAAAATCTATTTTGTACATATATAAGCCGCACCTGAATATAAGCCGCAGGTTTTCATATTGTAACATGAGATATTTACACAGAAAGACGGTGCACCTACACGCTTTTTTTTTTAAACTGTGCCTGAAAATTGGCACCAACACGACATCAACACGGGATGAACACACCTGCAGGTTTAGAAAATAAAGCTGCACCAACACGGAAAATCTGCTTTTATTTTCTCTGAAAACTTTTGTCGTCTTTTTACATTGACCAAGTTGGATTCATTGATGTCGAGCTTACGTGCAGTGGCTCTATTTCAGGGGTCGGCAACCCGCGGCTCCGGAGCCGCATGCGCCTCTTTCAGCCTTATACTGCGGCTCTGTGTGGCTGAAGTGTATTTTATTTGTGTTAGCTCTTTTTTGTTGTAGTTTAAATTGGAAGATTATTATGATCTTAAAATAAAATTATATTTTCTTATTTTTTGTTGCTCAAAATAAGCGTCACACTCGCGGAACAATGTTCAAAACAAACACCGCTCACGTCTCACGTCACACAGACACAGACACAGCTCACAGTCCTGCGTAAAGAGCACTGATTTTCAGACGCTGTGCGCACAGGGGTCAGGAGCAACTTTCGCCCGTCCCTAATGACACACTAATAAGCTCGTCCGTAGATGTATCATGAAAATCCTGCTGGAAATCGCCACAGAAATCTATTTGATGTAGTGATAAGTTTATTATCTGCTCTTGTCTCCACGATGACGTTTCACATATAACACATCAGACACGACGCACAAAAGTAGAGCCACAAGCAAGTGAAAATGAGCCAAAACAAAACTCTTTGGAGAGCTTTTAACAAAGGGGAAAAGGACAACTGAGGAGCCAGAAGAGGAGACTACGACCTCCAAGAAAAAGAAAGCTAAATTTAACAGACAAAGCCTACTTAAAATCTGGGTTTGTCGCTGCAAGTGACTCTCACGCACAGTCCGCTCTGCGTAACATGCGGGAAAAGCAAATGAGGCAATGAAACCTTCAAAGCTGCTTTGGCACATGGAGAATAAGCACCTGGGATTAAACGATACGCTTTTAGAGTTTTTTTGTTGTTGTTTTTTTAAAGAAACTACGGAGCAGAGTAGACATAATCACATAATCAGCGCGATGCATGATGCAGCGGTTTGGTGAGTTGTATTTTTTTAATGCACTTAAGTTGTTTTTGCCATATTTATCTGCCACGTGTAGAAGGCTTGTCCGTGAAAATAAAACCTACATTATTCCGTTATATTATTATTATACACAGTGTTATCTTCATTTTAGATGTCAAAAAGTATTTGCGGCTCCCAGTGTTTTATTTTACGTGGAAAGTTGGTCCAAATGGCTCTTTGCGTGTTACAGGTTGCCGACCCCTGCTCTATTTCCTTCTTTATCTTAAAAACTGCATCATATCCATTTCATGATGCGCAAAATGATCGTTCAAAATCAAAACTAGTGAATTCTTCAGAGCAGAATCTTTCCCCACGTCTGTCTCACTTTTACGTTTACAGCTAGAGAGCGTTATCCAGTAAAAATTCCATAAATAAGCCGCACTGCTGTATAGGCCGCAGGGTTCAAAGCGTGGAAAAAAAGTAGCGGCTTATAATCCGAAATTTACGGTATATGATTTCTGGACATTGCATCTCCACAAACCTGACTCTTCGTTGGCCTGGAGGGACTCCTCCTGCCTGTTTCCATGGAAATGGCATAAAACGTACGTGTTTTGATGGAGAATGTTCTGATGTATGGTTTTAACTTTCTATTCCCATGGAACTATGCAGTTGACTTTCCTCATTCAAAAAGTTATATACTATCACTTTAAGATTATTTAAATGACATGTAAACCACACATTGAGGGGCTGTGCTCAGAAAAAAAATTACATGATTTTTCCTATTACAAGACATTTTAACAAAAACTGTAGCCAGAGACCCTAATCCTAAACCCAGTAGGGGCTTCTTAGAAGAATACACTTACCCCAGAAGCTCCACTCTGGATGTTCTGCCATTTAGCAACTGGCTCTGGCACCACCTCCCAGTCTGGACAGGCTGACTGCAGCAGGCGGGCAAAGGTGGACTTCCCAACAGCTGGACATTCATAAAAACAACAACACTTCATTACTTGTACCATTTAGTATCCTACTGTTACCCATATTGTTACCCATATTATGTTATAATTATTTATGGTGGGTACTAGTATGGGTTTGGGTGAAGGGCATGAAATGATTGAGATTTTAGAGTTATATAGAGTTATATAGTTAACACATATTGAAAAGTAAAAAAATAATAACAATAACAACATTCAAATAGAAGTAAGATCCATAAGGGAACGTTTTTTAATAATTAAAAGGTGGATACACAGTAAGTACTGCCGACTGATTTAAGTTTCAATCCTGGACTTGATGTGATAAGAAACAAACCATACAATGTGCAAATTCATAGGAATAAGAATTAAAAGAATATTCTAAGGCCATGTTTCTCAAACTGTGGCATGCAAGTTCCTTCAGGTGGCACTTGGATAGCTCTTCAGTTTGTGGATTTGTCTAAATTAGAGTTCATTTTTACTATGTAAAACACGCGCGCGCGCGCGCGCACACACACACACACACACACACACCCACACACACACCCCCACACACACCCACCCACCCCCCACACACACACTATGTATATATAACTTATAATATATAATGGGGGTAGAAGTATGTGGACTGTATAAGACAGCTGAATAGCCAATACCACCCCCCTACGTACCTGCATACGTACATTACAAATACAGAAGCCACAGTGACATGCCTCTTACCGATGTTGCCCTCTATAGACACTCTCTTGACGCGGGCTCTCCCCTTCTCACTGGCGAATGTCCCACTCGCACACGCCATGGTCCAGCTGTGGGGCTTGGGATTGTTTCGGGTCGTGTAGCGAAGTAGCGCAGCCGCATTCCCTCCAAGCCTGACAAGCGGCACGAAATTCGGGGGGTAGTTTAGTTTTAAGGCGCTATTCCTCCACATACCCCGGGTTTGATTGACTGGAGACTGGATGGTGGTGGCACGGCTAGGCTAACGAAGCTCAAACCGGTGTGGTGGTAATTTTATGAGTATAAAAGCTCACCTCACTCTTGGAAAAACTGTAAAGTATATTTAATTTGACACTAAATGACACATAGCAATTTGTAAACATGAGGAGCATGGCGAGGCTGGTATAGCGGAAGAGCGCTGGCTAGTGCTTCCGGTGCTGTGTCAGAATTTCATAATAACAGCCCTATTACGTTATTTTGTACAATAAATATCACTATATGATAAGCAATTTGTAGATTATCTTTATTTAATTTCCCTAATAATCACATTCACTTTCAAGTAGAAATACAAAGTAGTTGTTCAAGATTTACATTACTCAAATATGCCAAAAATAAGTAGGCTATTTGGGGAACCTACTACTTAACTGTAACTGCTGGGACATAACATCTGATTTATAATTTGAAGTTAATGCATTTTTTTTTTTTTTTTTCAGTCACCATGCCAGTTCCTTTCTCAAAATGGCAGAAAGAGTAGTGAACCAAGAATTTACCTGTTTAGAGGAACAGGCAATATATTATTGGTAAAATACCAATATGGGTGATCTTGCTTGCCCCAGTTTTTTTTATGCATAAATACTGGTGGGACCCATTTACCCCTGTATTACCCCCTCTGTCATGTTTTTTTCCATGTTAAAAAACTACCAAGTAGTACTTGGTAGTTTTTTAACATGGTAAATCTAACCGTGCGTAATAGCACATACAATAAACATATGTTTTGATTACATTTTTAATAAGTTTCATTAATTAAAATACATTTGCTTAAAAATAAATGTTGCACTTTCATTTAAAACATCATTTCCCTTTTGTCAAGTGTAAAAAAAAGTTTACAAAATCCTAAATCACATGTACATGCTTCTCTGGATCATGAGTGGGTAAAAGACAGCTGAAGCGTATGTGTTCCCTGTAGTCTTTGGTCCACAGCAAAACTGTGTTCAGTAGCTAGTGTTCTTAATGACAATGTTCTGAGGCATCTCAATCTTGTAATCCCTGATACCTAAAAGACAGAAGGCTGGGGTTAGTTGTAGAAATTAGTTCAACTTGAAACGAGATTATGCTTCTTTTTTAATGTAAAACACAATATTGGCCTAAATGTCTTAAAAACAGAAATAGGCCCACTGACTTCCTGTTTAAAATTGTAGAACTGATCCTTAATTGAAAAAAAAATAAAAATATATATGAGGAGATAATATATATGAGATATATCTATGAGGAGATAAGTAGTAGCAAAAAAAAAAAAAAAAAATTCTGGTCATCAAAGTTTCATTTGCACGACAATACAGGATTACTCAAATATGCATGAATCTATCGAAATTAATCTCCTGAATAAGTTTATGATCTGAGTTCAAAGCCATAAATTGATTTAGCATGTCTCCTTTAAAGATTCAGATAAACTGTATTGGGCCTCGTGTGTCTGACTAATGTGAAGTTAAAATAAAGGTGCACAGATATCTGTACTAGCAGTTTGTATGTACAAGAACTCCTACTGACCCTGTGTTAGCACGGAGTTCTCTGCTGACAGCTGCCAGTATCTGCGGTCACTCTGCCTTGCCTGTTCTCCATTCACTACACTGAGGAAGGGCCCCCACAGACTGGACTCTTTCTCAAACCTGCAGCAACATCACGCACACTTTAGCAAACAGAACTTCTATCAGCTGAATTCTACTGTTGAACTCACGTGAATCCAGCTGTGCTGTCGGTGGCCAGCAGCTCCAGTACCTGCAGCAGAGAGCTCCCCTGAGGCACGTTCACACTGTAGAGGCTCTTTGTCCCTTCTGAGGTGTGTACTGTCACCGACACAAAGACTTTGGGCTGGACCGGGGCCTCTACCACAGGCTCAGGGGGCTCCAGGACCAGGCTGTCTGCTCTCACACACACACACACACCCACGCACGCACGCACACCCACACACCCACATACACACACACACACACACACACACACACACACACACAGAGTTATGTTATGAGAGGATAAGCAGAGGGGTTAATACAGGGGTCCCGCTGTGATCCTTCAAAGCGCCAACTCACTTGGGTAATACTGGTCAGTGTGAGAGCAAGTACTAAATATGCATGTATGTTTTTGGATGATGGCAGTGTATCATAAAATCCACACCCAAAGCACTTTAAAATGCATTATTCAATCACTTTACACTCTGTGGTGGTGCAGCTACCTTTAGCCACAGCTCCTGGGGCAGACTGATGGAAGCAAGGCTGCCAATCTGTGCCATCGGCCTGTCTAACCACCACCAACACTCACACAGACACCATAGTTATAAAAAGCAAGGTGGGTGAAATGTCTTGTCAAAGAGCACAACAGTATGTACTGCAAGTGGTTTAAGGTGGTTTCTTGATTGTTTATTAAGGTAAACCCTTTGGTCTCAGTTGCCAGAGAGACTTTTGATAATACAATATAACAACCATTAGTAGTTGTCACATTCCTAATGCTCCCCCAGAGAGATTACGTGACAGTCCTGTGATGGTCTTCATAAAAAGCTTCGACCCTTCCAGGGCTCCAAATATTACATCATATATGACTCACTTCTCATTAGTGTACATATCATCCAATACAATATAAAAGGTAGGACTACATTTACAGGTTTTCTGAATATTAGAAGAGAATTTGTGGTGTGTGGTGTTTACCATCCTCAGCAAGACACTGCTTGGTCCTGGTGGAGATGTAGGAGCGCAGCTGCAGAGCAGGCAGGACCTGGGACAGGGCCATGGGGTTGTGGTACAGGCCGTTTCGGGCGTCTCTCCTCATGGCCTCCAGAGGCATGGAGCACTCAAACACCTGCTGACCCATTGCCAGTAAGGCCTGAGAAAGCAACTCAGTCAGTAATGTATAATAAACACAATATTATAACAACTGTTAGTAGAGAAGTGGACAATAGATAAAATTATCGATAATGCGAATGTGGTTGCCAACATATCTTCTACCTATCGTTGTCGGGGGGAAAAAAAACAACAACTAAGAAATTACATTTAAAATACATAAAAAAATTCTGTGTCACTGCATTCCAAATAAAAGAGTAACATTGCCACTATGTGATGAGGCTAACCTGGACTGCCAAGCCGGTGCTGTACTCATTGCCAATGTGGCCGTCGGGTCTGCGTGCTGCTAACAGCTTGTTCTGGATCTTGGTGAGGGCCGTGTTCAGCTCAATGGCCCTCAGGACGTGAGCCCTGGAGTCTTTGACACACTGAAGGGCCATCCCCGCCATGGCATATGAGTCTGAGGGACACAGGGGTGGGTCAGGACCTACTGTTTGTACTCCCAACTCAATGTATGCGCTCCTATAGATGTGGAGTCAATTTAAGGCTAAGCTATGCCCCAGGTAAGCACCTAAAAGGTAGCACTTTATTAAAGAAACACTATATAACTTTACTGGTCCTGGATCTGACACCTGCTTGCCTTCATGGAGATGTCATGGCTTTGCCTGGAATGTTCCACAATATAGTAAACTTATCTTTTTTGTATTTTTTCAATGTTGTGTTTTTACATGTTGCTTAAAAATACGTTGAAAAACAAATATTCTTACTGAAGTAGGGTCATCTCAGACCTGATCTATAAGTTGGCCTGGTGATATCACCTACTTGCCTCCATAGAAATTGATACATGTAATGCCATACTGTGGAACATTATAGGCAAACCATGAAGCAATAATATCTTCACTGAGAAATGTTCCATGGAGCACCTTAAATCTAATCAGACGAGATGAACAGGACTGAGGGTTGAACTTGTACATGTTTCCTGAATGCACAGAAGCTCTGCTGTACTCCCCTTGCAAATGTATTCACTGTGATTGAGATGTTTGAGAGAGTCCGCTCACTGAAACTCACCCACACACTCAGCCTCTCCATGCTTGAGGTGGTCCTGCTCCACAGCCTTCAGGAGCTTATGGAGGACATGGTGCTCCACCCTCACCCCGCCCACACATAGGCTCATCACACCCAGGGAGTACTGGTAGTAATTTGTGGAGGGACGGCTGTGCTGGCTCACTGTGGAAACACACTACAAAATTATCAGTGAAAAAAGTTTAAAGTAAGGAGCTAAAATGAATTGCCTGGAATACGTTTTGGAATAAGTTCACACATTTCAAATTTAGCCAAAAGTATTAATATTTGAGAGGAGTTTCAATTATGAACTGCCAAACTAATACAACATGTTTGTAAACTACAGGGTTAGCACAAAAAGGATTACTGAAACATGTATAAAGAAAACAGGATTCTGAGGATATGATGAGGAAACATTCGTCCAAAGATCAAAAGAGCCTATTTATCATTATGTGGGATACTTAAACTGCGCCCTCTGCTGGAAATAGTGGTGCTTTTAATACTTGTACTGATTTTTTTTAATGGTGTACAACTGGCATTCTGTTTTCTACTGATAGGGTACGATTTAAAAATACAAAGAAATCCCTATTCAAATTTTTGTCATCTTTTTTTTCTTTATAATTGTGGGGAAGCTGGCCCAAAGTGATCAAAATAGGAGGCAGACTCAAAAGAAGTCCCATTAGACAATATTTATTGTCCGTGTAGTGGTACTCCGTGAACCCAAAAATAATACATATTTCCAAAAATTGACAGTGCTCAACGAAAACTTAAAAAAACTAAGAAAGAAGGCCACAAGTACCCTGGCTACTCTGATGTTCCCCATCTGTCTAATTACCCCGGCTAAAATACTCTCCTGTACCAGAAGCTCCTCCCCCGATATACTCCATCTCTTCTCCAGGGGCAGCAGGTGTAACATGAGCAGTATTTTCCATATAAAACCATCTCTCGGGGCCCAAGTCCCTTTACTAAAAGTGTTTAACAAAATAAACTATAAACACTTATATCATTGAAACAAAAATACACAAGACATTAACGCAAAGAAATAAACAAACTTAAACCAGTTTTACCCTCCACATGGTCCGGCCCACGACCCCTCTCAAGCCTATAAAATGGCTGACATAAGGCACGCCCCCTCTTCGTTTGGACCATGTGGAGATGCAGGTAAGAGAAATTACTGTATTGAACTGAATAACTAAATAAAATATATATTTACTAACTAGTGTGTGGTGATTTAACTGATTGAAAACTAAACTAAACAAACCCGGGATATTTCTATTTAGTTTAGTATTGAAAAGTTATTGAAAATAAACAGAAATGTGCACAAACCAAATTATAATACTATTAAAAGGGACAAAGGCCCACTTTGTCACAATAATAATAATAATTAAAAAAAGACAATGAAATCTACATCCATATAGAATTGACAGATAACTCTTACCACAGTCATAAATGAATAAACACAAAAAGTGCTGTGACAGAAGGAGTGGTACAACCCATCTTTAGGAGTGTGTTAACCTGCAGTGAATGTATGAGAACATGCTCTGAGGTTCTGAGGCTCTTAGGGTAGGTGGGTACTGGGTCATTCACTCATACACTAGTCTGCGATTTTATAGTTTAAAAAAACAAAAATGGTACTAGCCTATAGTCTCAACTGAATCTGTGTTGCCAGTTCTTAACCTCCAGATAGAGGACACGTACAAGTTTTTTCTCATTCTCAGCATATGTACATGTGCCATGTCTCATGTGAAAAGCTCAAAATCTAAAATCGGATTTGCCTTGAACCTTGAACCAAAACACCAAATTATAAACAACTTGGCCATCATGTCCAATGTTTTTGTAACTAAGAATAAATCAGCATTACACTTGTTATCAGTAAAAGCTGTAGTTGATTTGAACATCGCATCTGGAGACAGAGTTAGGTTTAAAATTCAAAATCTTGTATTCAGTTTTAACATACTTTCCTAAGAATCCATCTTGTGTATGCTCCCAGTAATGTCTTTCAAATCAACTCAAGAATTGGAAAGATTGGACCAATCTCAAACACTTTCAGTGAGAGAGATCCCAGATTGATCATAAGCAGAACTCCACTCTGAGGGGTGCACACATGCATCTAGCTATTGCCCTGTTCATCTTTATGAGCAATCCAACAATTAGGCTTTGTGAGTTGCTAATGGCTGCTATTCAGATCTAATGATGTTTTCAGGTGTTGAGGGTACCTGTAATATCGTCCTTCTCTCTCTGCAAGGCGCTCTTGAGCTGGTTGAGCAGAGTATCTGTGTGACCTTTTACTGTGAAGGTGATGGTGCTCAGGTCATAGCAGGATGATCTGAGTGCTAAAGCGTACAAAGCCAGGAGACCAAGGGAGGAGGGGGGCTGGGATAGAGAGCTGAGGTACACACAGAAGACAAATGCATTTACATACAAATACATATACATTTAATAAGACAATGCCAATTATTACTAACTGTTAGGCTGGGTTTCACTTGACATCGCAACATTTTATAAACCCACAGTCTTAGTTAGTGTTAGCCAGCATGCCTTTAACTCTTTGTCATTGTTTTATTACTGCAAAAGTCAGCTGGTATTGCTATATGGAATTTTGATTTCTTCTGAAACATTAGACCTTAGATTAGGTTATGAAATCCTAATTCCATTACTCTTACATGAGTAAAAATTTTGGATAATAATAATAATTAAAACTGCAAGCAGTGATAAAGGCCCTTGCCACCCCTTGCGACCACGGGGTACACGCTACAGTGAACATCCTGCGTTTCGTTCTCGCTTACATCACCCCTCCCCCCAAAATCAGCGACTGAGTAATACTACTCCATTCATTCCAATGAGAGCATTTATGACATTGTCACGCCTGTACGGTTGGAAATAGAGGTATTTTTCATCCTTGTTGACCAAAACCCATGTATGTCAATGAGAAATGTCAGACGATGCCATGGCAACACCTTTAAAAATAGAGGTATGGTGTCATTGACTTTTTTGTTCAGTATTGGAATAGGGATGTCCATGCAAAATTTCAAATGTTTGTGATTGTTTGAGCTACGGGCCATTTAAAACTTCAAAAAACATATTTTTTCTTTGCAGGCTGGCCACACCCACATTTTATAACTTCCATAAATTCCAAAAGAGTTCCCTATAATCCCACATGGGTCTAGTAAATTGTGACCATTTTGCAAGTTTCTTGAATGAAAATCCACGACATAAAAAATCCAAATGTGAGAGTTAAAATTTGGAAAAAATGGGGTTCCGCCCACAATGTCCGACTTCCTGTAGGGTTTAGGGTGGGGTCATAATATAATTTTTTCACTTGTCTTGACATGTTCTATGTTTGTACCAAATTTCATTTGTCTACGATGAAAAAGGTCTCTCATTGCCGTAATGTATTTCAAATTTTGAGGTGGCGCTATTGAGTCATTTTGATACGTTAATTTTTTTTCCACATGAAAATACAACTTGTTTTGCCAATCTTGAATTTTAGGCCATAGTTTGATGAGTGTAGCACATCTATTTAGTCTAAAACAAAGTGCAGCACTCTGAACCCCATTCATTTCAATGACACATTTATTATGTTACCACGGTAACATAGTTGAAAATAGAGGTATGTTCTCGTTGGCTTTTTTGTTCCGTATGATGAGAGGAATATGTGTACCAAATTTCAATGGTCTATGACAAAGTAATAATTTTTCATCCCAGTTATCCAAAACCCATGTATTTCAATGGGAAATGTCAGACGTTGCCATGGCAACACCTTTGAAAATAGAGGTATGGTGTCATTGACTTTTTTGTTCAGTATAGCAATAGGGATGTCCATGCCAAATTTCAAATGTTTATGTCGAAGTAATTTTTTTGGTCCAATTCAAAAGTTCAAGGGGGCGCTGTGGAGCAATTTATTGTCTGACCTGTGTAAATTGTATATCTATGTGTTCAGATCAACAGTTTTAATAAAAAAGTATATTCATGCCGGAATGTAGGACACTAACTGTTTGAGTTACATGCAATTAAAAACTTTACAAAATGGCTTTTTTCTTTGCAGGCTGGCCACACCCACATTTTATAATTTAGAAAATTCCAAAAGAGTTTTGTATAATCCCACATGGGTGTAGTTCATTTTGACCAATTTTCATGTATCTGGAATGAAAATTCGAGGCGTAAAAAATTAAAAGGTGAGAGGTGAAATATTGGAAAAATGGGGTTCCGCCCACAATGGCCGACTTCCTGTAGGGTTTAGGGTGGGGTCATAATATAATTTTTTTCTTGTCTTGACATGTTCTATGTTTGTACCAAATTTCATTTGTCTACGATGAAAAAGGTCTCTCATTGCCGTAATGTATTTCAAATTTTGAGGTGGCGCTATTGAGTCATTTTGATACGTTAATTTTTTTCCACATGAAAATACAACTTGTTTTGCCAATCTTGAATTTTAGGCCATAGTTCGATGAGTGTAGCGCATCTATTTAGTCTACAACAAAGTGCAGTACTCTGAACCCCATTCATTTCAATGACACATTTATTATGTTACCACGGTAACATAGTTGAAAATAGAAGTATGTTCTCGTTGGCTTTTTTGTTCCGTATGATGAGAGGAATATGTGTACCAAATTTCAATGGTCTATGACAAAGTAATAATTTTTCATCCCAGTTATCCAAAACCCATGTATTTCAATGAGAAATGTCAGACGTTGCCATGGCAACACCTTTGAAAATAGAGGTATGGTGTCATTGACTTTTTTGTTCAGTATAGCAATAGGGATGTCCATGCCAAATTTCAAATGTTTGTGACAAAGTAATTTTTTTGTGTACCATTTAAAATTTCAAGGGGGCGCTGTGGAGCAATGTAATATTTGACATATGTAAATTGCATATCTATGAACTCAAAATAAGATTTTAAACAAAACATATATTAATGCCGGGAATTAGGACACTGCATGTTTTAGTTACGGGCCATTTAATACTTCAAAAAAATCTTTTTTCTTTGAAGGCTGGCCACACCCACATTTTATAACTTTCAAAAATTTAGGAGAGTGACCTATAATCCCACATGAGTCTAATTTATTTTGAACAATTCACAAGTTTCTTGAATGAAAATCCAATGTGCAAAAAATTCAAATGTGAGAGGTAAAATTTTGAAAAAATGGGGTTCCGCCCACAATGGCCGACTTCCTGTAGGGTTTAGGGTGGGGTCATAATATAATTTTTTACTTGTCTTGACATGTTTTATGTTTGTACCAAATTTCATTTTTCTACGATGAAAAGGGTCTGTCATTGCCGCAATGTATTTCAAATTTTGAGGTGGCGCTATTGAGTCATTTTGATACGTTAATTTTTTTGAACATCAAAATACAACATTTCTTGCCAATCTTGAATTTTAGGCCATAGTTTGATGAGTGTAGAGCATCTATTTAGTCTATAACAAAGTGCAGTACTCTGAACCCCATTCATTTCAATGACACATTTATTATGTTACCACGGTAACATAGTTGCAAATAGAGGTATGTTGTCATTGGCTTTTTTGTTCAGTTTGCCAAGCCAATTGTCCATGTCAAATTTCAAATGTTTACGTCAAAGTAATTTTTGTGGTACAATTAAAAAGTTCAAGGGGGCGCTGTGGAGCAAAAAAAATTCTGACATATGCAAATTGTATATCATTTCGTGCAGATCAAGATTTTAAACAAAATGTATATTAATGCCGGGAAATAGGACACTGCATCTGTGAGTTATGCACACTTTAACACTTCAAAATATTGCTTTTTAATTTGAAGGCTGGCCACACCCACATTTTATGATGTAGAAAAATCCAAGAGAGTTCCCTATAATCCCACATGAGTCTAGTTCATTTTCACCAATTTGCAAGTTTTTTTGAATGAAAATTCACGGCGCAAAAAATCCAAATGTGAGAGGTAAAATTTTGAAAAAATGGGGTTCCGCCCAAAATGGCCGACTTCCTGTAGGGTTTAGGGTGGGGTCATAATATAATTTTTTACTTGTCTTGACATGTTCTATGTTTGTACCAAATTTCATTTGTCTACGATGAAAAAGGTCTCTCATTGCCGCAATGTATTTCAAATTTTGAGGTGGCGGTATTGAGTCATTTTGATACGTTAATTTTTTTGAACATCAAAATAAAAACTTTTTTGCTAATCTTGAATTTTAGGCCATAGTTTGATGAGTGTAGAGCATCTATTTAGTCTACAACAAAGTCCAGTACTCTGAACCCCATTCATTTCAATGACACATTTATTATGTTACCACGGTAACATAGTTGCAAATAGAGGTATGTTCTCATTGGCTTTTTTTATCTGTATGATGAGAGGAATATGTGTACCAAATTTCAATGGTCTATGACAAAGTAATAATTTTTCATCCCAGTTATCCAAAACCCATGTATCTCAATGAGAAAAGTCAGACGTTGCCATGGCAACACCTTTGAAATTAGAGATATGTTCTTATTGTTTTTTTTTGTTCAGTTTGCCAAGCCAAATGTCCATGCCCAATTTCAAATGTTTACGTCAAAGTAATTTTTTTGGTACAATTCAAAAGTTCAAGGGGGCGCTGTGGAGCAAAAAAAATTCTGACATATGTAAATTGTATATAATTTCGTGTAGATCAAGATTTTAAACAAAATGTATATTAATGCCGGGAAATAGGACACTGCATGTGTGAGTTATGCACACTTTAACACTTCAAAATATTGCTTTTTTTTTGCAGGCTAGCCACACCCACATTTTATGATATAGAAAAATCCAAGACAGTTCCCTATAATCCCACATGGGTCTAGTTCATTTTCACCAATTTGCAAGTTTCTTGAATGAAAATCCAAGGCGCAAAAAATCCAAATGTGAGAGGTAAAATTTTGAAAAAATGGGGTTCCGCCCACAATGGCCGACTTCCTGTAGGGTTTAGGGTGTGGTCATAATATAATTTTTTACTTGTCTTGACATGTTCTATGTTTGTACCAATTTTCATTTGTCTACGATGAAAAAGGTCTCTCATTGACGTAATGCATTTTGATTTTTGAGGTGGCGCTATTGAGTCATTTTGAAAGAATAATTTTTTTGAACATCAAAATAATAAATTTTTCGCCAAACTTGAATTTTGGGTCCAATAAAATTGACTTTTCGTTAACGTTCAGGGGGTCAAAAGTGGCTTCAATCCGGCCACCAAAATAATAATAATAATAATGGAAACGCATTTTCCACCCATTATTTTTCTCCTAAACTGTAAAAGCTACAGTCATGTGACTTTCTCACATTGTGCCCCATCACAAATAAGGCCCCCGTGATTTTTTTCACACATCCACATCAAAGCGTTTGTCTTCTACGAATATTTGAAAATTAAATTTGAAGAGGGCGCTAGAGAGCCATTTTGTGAGAGAGTGCCTTGATTTGCATATCATTGCGTTCAGCTCACAAATGTGCATAAACGCTGTATTAGCGTTTTCCCAACAAAAAATGTGTGAAAGACAAATATTTTATTGAAATATTGCAAAAATTGCGATTTTGTTGAAAATTCACCCTGACCACACCCAAAGTCATAATCAAAATGTAATTGTTAATCTTTAATCACACATGGGTTTAGTTGGATTTGGCCAAATTTGAAGTGTTTGTGATGAAAACTGTGCGAGAAAATGTCCTGAATGCGAGGGTGTGCACTTTTGTCGTTCCCGGGTTTGATCCAATATGGCCGACTTCCTGTACATTTTAGGGCGGGGCCATAATATCATTTTTGTCATGTCCCGACATGTACTATTTTTTAATGTGAGTTTCAGATTTTTATGTTGACTTTTGTCCGAGTCGGGCTCCCATTGGTCCCATGAAAATCAAAGTTTGAGGTGGCGCTACCGAGTCGTCTTTCGTTATTTTTTCTCGGGGTCTTTTGTGACAATTAGAGCTCGTCGAGTTCTAATTTTTGACACCACTCACTGCCATGTCGGGGCGTGTTTACTACTTGATTTTTGCCATTTTCCATGCTCCGGACGCGGTTTTAATGAGTCCCTCGCCGGGACGGAGTCCCAGGCTCGGGCCTAATAATGGAAACGCATTTTCCACCCATTATTTTTCTCCTAAACCATAACAGCTACAGTCATGTGACTTTCTCACATCGTGCCCCATCACAAATAAAGCCCCTGTGAATTTTTTCACACGTCCACGACAAATCGATTGTCTTTTATGAATTTATGAAAATGAAATTTGAAGAGGGCGCTAGAGAGCCATTTTGTGAGAGAGTGCCTTGATTTGCATATCATTGCGTTCAGCTCACAAATGTGCATAAACGCTGTATTAGCACTTTCCCAACAAAAAATGTGTGAAAGAGAAATATTTATTTGAAATATTCCAAAATTTGCGATTTTGTTGAAAATTCACCCTGACCACACCCAAAGTCATAATCAAAATGTAATTGATAATCTTTAATCACACATGGGTTTAGTGGGATTTGGCCATATTTGAAGTGTTTGTGATTAAAACTGTGCAAGGTGATGCCCTGAATGTGAGAGTGTAAACTTTTGTCGTTCCAGGGTTTGATCCAATATGGCAGACTTCCTGTAGATTTTAGGGTGGGGCCATAATATCATTTTTGTCATGTCCCGACATGTACTATTTTTTGATGTGAGTTTCGGATTTTTACGTCGACTTTTTTCCGAGTCGGGCTCCCATTGGCCCCACGAAAATCAAAGTTTGAGGTGGCGCTACCGAGTCGTCTTTCGTTATTTTTTCTCGGGGTCTTTTGTGACAATTAGAGATCGTCGAGTTCTAAATTTTGACACCACTCACTGCCAGGTCGGGGCGTGTTTACTACTTGATTTTTGCCATTTTCCATGCTCCGGACGTGGTTTTAATGAGTCCCTCGCCGGGACGGAGTCCCAGGCTCAGGCCTAATAATACATTTTCTTCCGCTTATCCGGGACCGGGTCGTGGGGGCAGCAGTCTAAGCGGGGACTCCCTGATTTCCCTCACCCCAGACACGTCCTGCAGCTCCTCCCGGGGACCCAAGGCTTTCCCAGGCCAGCCGAGAGACATAGTCCCTCCAGCGTGTCCTGGGTCTTCTTCGGGGCTTCCTCCCGGTGGGACATGCCCAGAACACCTCCCTAGAGGAAGAGGCATCCTGAACAGATGCCGGGGCCACATCAACTGGTTCCTCTCGACGTGTAGGAGCAGCGGCTCTACTCCGAGCTCTTCCCATGTGACTGCTTGTATCAGTGATCTCGTCCATTCAGTCATTACCCAGATCTCATGACCACAGGTGAGAGTGGAATGTAGATTGACCGGTAAATGGAGAGCTTTGCCTTCCAGTTCAGCTCCTTCTTTACCACAGTGGACCAATACAGCTGCTGCATCACTACACCAATCCGCCTGTCAATCTCACGCTCCGTCCTTCCCTCACTCGTGAACAAGACCCCGAGATACTTGAACTTCAATCAATCAATCAATCAAACTTTCACTCAAGCGTTCCGCCCGCACTGTAATCGGTGTTGGTGAAGCACTGCCTCCCCCTCCTGAGACGTTGGACGGAATCTCTTTGAGGCCGTCCAATAGTCCTCCTCCATGGCCTGCCCAAACTCTTCCCAAACCCGAGTTTTATCCTCTGCGACTGCACAGGCCACGGCACGCTTGGCCCGCTGGTACTCGTCAGCTGATTCAGGAGTCCCACGAGCCAACAAGGCTAGATAGGACTCCTCCTTCAGCCTGAGGGCATCCCTTACTTCCGGTGTTCAACACCGGCTTCAGGGGTTGCCGCCGCGACAAGCACCGCAGACCTTATGACCACAACTACGAGCAGCCGCTCGACAATAGGTCGGAGATCAGATAACACAACAACAAAGTCGATCATCAACCTCCGACCTAGGGTGTCCTGGTGCCACGTGCACTGACGGGACAACCTTGTGCTCGAACATGGTGTTTGTTATGGACAAACTGTGACTAGCACAGAAGTCCAATAACAAAACACCGCTCAGGTTCAGATCAGGGAGGCCATTCTTCCAATCATGCCCCTCCAGGTGTCACTGTCATTACCCACATGGGCATTGAAGTCCCCCAGGAGAACAACGGAGTCCCCGGTTGGTGTACTAACTAGTACCCCTCCCAGGGACTCCAATAAGGCCAGGTACTCTGCACAGCTGTTTGGGCCGTAGGCCGACACAACAGTGAGAGACCTGTCCCCGACCCAGAGGCGCAGGGACGCTACCCTCTCGTTCACCGGGGTGAACTCCAACACGCGTCAGCTGAGCTGTGGGGCAATGAGCAAGCCCGGCTATATCTAGCCAGTAATGCTCAACCTCCCTAACAAGCTCAGGCTCCTTCCCCCCCAGTGAGGTAACATACCATGTCCCCAGAGCCAGTCTTCATGTCCGGAGATCTGGTCGTCGAGGCCCCTGCCTTCAACTGCCGCCTAGATCACACTCGCCCCTCACAGCTCCTCATGCAGGTGGTGGGTCCACAGGAGGATGGCCCCACCTCGCTGCTCGTTAACGAGCATCCACCCCAGGCCTGGCTCCAGGGTGGGGCCTCGGTAACGCCAATCCGGGAGACGTAACAGGCCTTGTTCTTACACTCCTGACCCCCATCCTTGAACCGCCACCTTAACGTGGTGGAGGGGTTTGAGCACTCAAATGATCCTGGGAGCTATGTTGTCGGAGGCTTTGTGCCCCTGGTAGGGTCTCCTATGGCAAACAGGTCCTGGGGGACGGGTCAGACTAAGAGTGGTTCAGAAGCCCCCCATGACGAGTGTAAGATAATAACATTATATAATAATAATAATAATAATAATAATAATAATAATAATAATAATAATAATAATAATAATAATAATAATAATAATAATAATAATAATAATAATAATAATAATAATAATAATAATAAAGTAGAAGTACATAGTAGTGGTCTAAGAAATTACTCAAGTAAGAGTAAAAAAGCATTTGGAAAAAACACTGTAAGAGTAACTTAAAGAGTAATAGTCAGGACAGCATCTGATTTATAATTTTAAATTAATGTAATTGGAAGGACTCATTAAATAATGCACAAAATGTGGTATTTTCAAAGGACAGGCACAAAAAGGAGACAAACAAAATCATATCTGAAGGAGTGGAGCAAGAAACACAAATATTCAAATCATTTCATATTGTTAGCATAAAGTTTTTGTCCCTTGTACACAGTGGGAAGAAGAACCAAAACTTTTACTCAAGTAAGAGCACTGTTACTTCAATACAAAAATCTTACTCACATAGGAGTAAAAGTATATTGCTAGAAAAGTACTCTGAAAATACTATTTCTTATTACCCATTACCCACCTGTGATGATTAATACTGAAAAACTACCACCTGCCATCCTACACTGCCTGGCCAAAAAAAAAGCGCATGTACTCTAATATTTTTGTTGGATTGCGTTTAGCTTTTATTACAGCACGCATTCGCTGTATGATTGTTTTAAGCTTGTGACAAGCTTCTGCAATTTCACAAGATTTATTTCCATCCAGTGTTCACCAAGATTTTGCATTGATGATGGTAGAGTCTGACTGCTGTGTAAGGCCTTTTCCAGCACATCCCAAAGATTCTCAATGGGGTTGATGTCTCATGCTCCCTGAAGCACTCTTTCACAATTTGAGCCCGATGAATCCTGACATTGTCATTTTGGAATATGCCTGTGCCATCAGGGAAGAAAAAATCCATTGATGGAATAACCTGGTCATTCAGTATATTCAGGTAGCCAGTTGACCTCATTCTTTGAGCACATAATGTTGCTGAACCTAGACCAGACCACCTGCAGCAACACCAACCTATTTGCTTAGTTAAATACAGGTGGTGACTTTTTTTTTTGGCCAGGCAGTGTATGTGAGAGAGGGACATATTCTCATTCTGGAGCGTGTAGCCCGCAAACGGGCATGACCACTGACCTCTGGATGTGAGCGTGCAGCAGACTGGTGAGACGGTGTAGGTGGGTGCTCTCTTGGGCCTGATTGTGCAGGTCCGACAGACGCAGGGCCAGGTGCACACTGGGGTTAGGCAGCCCCTCCTGAGTCTCCACTGAGCGCAGCAGAGCCTTATTCAGGGCCACCAGCAGCTCACTGTTCACCTGGGAGTCTACAGCAAAGAGAGTATAGTTTTTAGTTCACGTGTCAGAAATGCCACGTTCAGCGAGAAAGTTAAGTAACCTGAGCAGAGTTCAAAGTGCAAAGCAATCTGATGAGGAGAGTTTAGAATTCAATGTATACCCCAATGGCCTCATAAATGAGTCACCTCCACAGGCCTATTACAGTCATGTTACATAGTGCTTTAAGCTGCGTTCACACTTTCACACACACTACATCAAAACTGGACTAAACCCTGAGCTAAATCTGGACTCAACCTCGACAAAACCAGGACAAGAACCAGACCAAACAAAGTCAGCAATAATTTGCGCAAAAATATATTGTATATTACACAGTAATGTAACTTTCAGGAGGTTCATAAATTTACATGTTAGTTTGGGAAATCGCTTGATAATACTACCACTATCATGCCATTCGTGTCTTGTGGTAAAAGACAAACATGCAGTATTCAAGAGGAGGAGGTCACTGAGGTATTTCTGAAATATTCTGTGCTTTTTAAACATGAAAAATTTTCAGACTACTCAGACAGAATATCACATGTAATTTACTAGAGCTTAGGCCAAATTGATTACACAATCATCAAGATCCCCAAAAGAAATTGCTAAATAATAAATTCTACAGACACACAGTAATAAGAGTTGTATTACTTCTGTTAAAAGAAAAAAAAAAATACTACAGATGAAGCTTTAGTTACAAGATCAAATTATTTTAGACACTTTGCCAAAACATGCTATACATTTAAATAAATGGAAAGTCTGTGAACCCATGTGATCGGGTAACTATTTTGTCAATATTTGGCCATAAATCTTGTTTTTAATCAAAGAAAAGGCTTAGGTCACTTACTGCATGTCTCTTCACAGACCACAGCTGCCAGCACTGAGAGGATGAGCAAAGGAACCATTCTGGAAGCGATTCGGTATAACAATATATTATAGACCAGTTTTATTCCGAGTAATTTTAGTGAAAACTATACAGCTATCACAAACATCAGCACAGTAACACCAACAAAATAAACCAAGTATGTGAAAAGTGCTGCAGAACTAGGCGATATCCCTACCTGTTCACTGCTGAGTGCTCAGAGCGGAGTAAGGACACTATGCTCTCTTACGGTCACATGACACCTGTTATTTGAGATAACAAAGCTCCAAAAATGCCCAACTGTGGCTTTAAACGGCACAAGGGCACGTGATATTGTGAACAGGAAAAAAGTGTAGTCCCTTGCGGATTTCAAACGATTCTAATATAAAATAAATCAAATAAATTTTCAGTTATACTAGGCATTTTTTTTTTAGTTTTGGCTTTTAAATATTTCTATTGTGCCTAAAAGGGCGTAAAAATTAGAGATTTGCTTTAAATCCTTTGCTTTTGTATGACAAGAAATACATTACCCATGATGCAATCCGTCTACGTTGACTACGCACTTTCTAGAAGCTTGCGGAGTGTTTTGGCGTTGCGGGAAAGCCGAGCCGAGGCTAAGAGCTCCAGCGACCACGCATATGGGCTCATTTCCCGGCCTCTCTGTTTACCACCGGACAGCAACGGACCTGGGCTATTTTACTTAAACTTATAACGCTTTTGTGCACGAAAGGATCATATTTAAAACTGGCTAAACGTGCAGGGCTAGTCACTAAACATTACAGAAGACATCATCGACAGACAAGACAGCTGCACAGGTCTGGAGTTAAAGATCCACTATTTATAACTTTAATAATCTTGTCACTTATTGTTTATTATAATCAGAATGTTAGTAATAATATAACGCTATTTGTCAGGGATAAAGGAGCTTGCGTACTTTTATAGATAGAAACTTAAAATGGGGTAATTGCAAGGGCCTCCTCTGGATTATGTCAGTTTATTATTATACTGTATATTATACTGTTTTGCAGATCATTGGTTAAAACATTACAAATTTATAGCTGACACGCCCACCTTTTTAAACTTAATTTTGGACTATAAATTCAACAGGCAATATTTGAGGAAATTAGCTTACCAAGTTGAGGTTAACTTTGTTTTCTTCCCTGAAATGTGTTTCACGTGCTAAGTGCAAATATTAAAGGTGCACTGTGTAATTTTATTAGTGAAATGTCTGAAACTGGTTGTATCCAGATATTTAAAGCTTTGTTTCATAGTACATTAAACTTGTCTATCTCTCAATCGACGAGCAAATGGCACCAGCAGTCACAGCTCAGATCTGTGTACAGGATGCATGTTTTTCAACGTGTTTTTGAACAATAAAAACATCTGTAGTAGTTGCAAGATCGAATTTAATGTCTTGCAGTGGAACAGTTCTGGCTTGTTGTTTTTTTTGTTTTTTTTTTTGTTGTTTTTTTTTAGAAATTAGAAATTTATCGTGAAAAGGGTAGGGAATAAGCATTTGTGGGACGTTTTGTATAATCGTGATAATCGCTAACAAAAATAATGGCCATTATATCACCAGAATGTGCAGAAAAAAAGCACTTATTCATGATGATTTCATCTAGATTGTTGTTGTTTTTACGTGTAACAAAGTACAATCCTATAACAGTTTAAATATTAGACTTATTCTTAATACTAAAATTATAATTATCCATAAATGTTGTAAACTATCAGCAAAGTTAATAATCTCAATTATTTTGGCCTTGATAATCATGACATCAAATTTCAATATTGTCCCATGCCTAATCTCTACAAACATGTAACCCCCCATCAGAAAAGTTACATAGTGTCCCTTTACGACCCTGAGTAAGCTAAACAATTGATGCATGTCTGCATGCTGCCTATTGACCATTACACTGATCTTGAAGTATCTTTTCATTTACATTTTTAAAGTCCTTTGTCTTAGCCTTGTCTTATACTGTGTTGCAGACTGTAGTAGGCTGGTCTAGCATGCATCACCCAGCCTCTGTGTTTCAGCTGGGTCTGCTGCCCTCCATGTACCCCTTCTGTGTCCCCAGCAGCCCCCCTGAGTTCACCCTGGGAGCTCCAGTCACAGCCCCACGCCTGCACAAGCCAGCACACTTCTCCAACAGGTAAGATCCACAGCTTTTCATTTAGCTTCAATAAGCTTTCATTAGAATTTCATGATGTTGTAATTTCAGATTGAGGGCAGGGGCCTACAGAGCTCAACAGTCTCGCTCACAATTTTATATTTAATACAGATGAAATTAATATTGCTAAAATACTGATTTCTGTTGTAATATAGTGAGTCCTTGGGTTTAGTAGAAGTTTAGTAGTAGTAGAATGATCAGGATCAACTAGTGAATTAACCTTTTGGATATCTCAAGACAAAGTACTGTGTAATCAATAGGGAAAACTGCCTCCCATCCACAAGTATTTCATCATCACATACTAGAATCTTAAAACCACCAATTTAACTCTATGGGAGAATCACTGTTTTTGAAAGAAATAGCCAAACTTAAAATCCACTAATCTTAAACCTTATGAGATTAATGCTGCAAGTTTGAGGAGCCAATCCCAAACAAATGTTGATGTCTTAGAGGTGTACTGTGTAACATTTCTGGTGGAGGGATGTACTTTTGTCTACGGAGATGGGGTTTTTTGCATTTAATGTTCCACAGAATGGCATTAATGTTATTTGGCAGGTGATGCCATAAGGCAAAGTTACATGTCAAATTTGTGGAGAGACTTGTGTATCAGTGATTTTTATTTTATTTATTTTTTAGCAATTAAACCACCTGTAATTGAATACTTACAGGGTAGATATCTTTAATGATATACTGTGGGACATTCCAGAAAAAAAAAAACATCTCCATTGAGACAGACCCTCGACCAGAAAAGTTACATAGTGCACCTTTTGAAGTTCTTTCAACTGACAATAAGATTTTGGGTTGAATAATGGCACCACTCTCTGAAGCTGTTGTGAAAAATAATTTCACTTTTGTTTTTTTAAACTGACAGTGAAGAGGTTGAACTTTGTGCCAGTTTTTGTTTCATGTGGCTAGGCCCAGTAATTACAAAGATATAAACTATAAACCAGGTCACCAAATCTGTAATCTGACAACAAATTCCACCATAGAATTCATAATCTCAGACATAAAATTACATGCCTCTTTATAAATTATCTATATTGTTAATTTTTAGCCTTACTATTGACCTGCGCTTGGGGTGTAATGTCTTTTCCTCCCTCCTGCAGCTGGGAGACCAGGTGTCTCAGAAAGCACAGACGGAGAAGCGACAATGAGTAAGTGAAAAGTCACATTGTAATATTGTTTATCTTGTCTATTTGGTCATGTTAACAGACATATTAAAAATCAATTTACATGAAATTTTAATAATCTGACAACTCCAGAAATCCAATAATCTGATATGAGTAATCCAGTCGTTCACACCTGTGCAGGTTTTGACAAAAATCATGCAAAAAGGGCAAACTAATATGGCAAAGACAAAAATGAAAGAACACTCTAAAAGGCCTATATTATGTTATTTTGTGATTCATGTTTTGATGTTTCCTCATCACAAGCATACCTGGAGTTGTGTTTTGTTTCATTCACACATGTTTACACACAAATCCTGTTTATTTAGACTGAGTTCATCTCTCAAACGGAAAACACTCTATTCCACCTTGTGATATCATGTGGTAATACAGGAAGTGCTCCATTGTGTTTTTAAACTCCATACACCTTCACTAGAACCATTTGGATAATGTCAGCTCTGGAATTGCCAATCGCTACTGAACAAATGGTAAAAGATAGCTGTTAAATGGAAAACTACCACTACATGACATCACAAGGTGTGACAGACCATTTTGATCTTTGGAGATGTAGACAGACTAATAATCCACGCCTTTAAGATTGAAAGAATTATTTTAAAATGCATTGTTCTTTGTTCCAAATACAACAGTTAATCTAAAAATCTACCAGGTGTCACCAGGTGATATTGATGATCAGATTTCACTTGTGCATGTAAACCAAATAATTGGTTATCAGATTATTGTAGTTACTAGGGCTGCATGATATGAGAAAAAGAAGCAATATTCAATAACTGTTTTGCATTGTGATAGTGATATTGTTGTGACATTTTAACATACTTTTTGGCACAGTAAGTTCAGTTACATTAACAAAAATGTACCGGTACATGCCCTCATTTACCTTTCAAACTGGGACCAACCCAGTTCTAATGTAGGACTTAAACAGGAAAATCATGAATGCAATCTGCCTTTTTGTCCACTTTACTTGACATAAACAGGGCACTTTTGTAAAATGGAGAGATTTGTGTTGCAATATATATTTTTTCTTGATATATCAATTGCATCAGCCAATATTGCGATATAGATTCTGTTGTCTAACACATTGCATTCCCACTAGTATGTGACCAGCTTTTATCTATTAGGTTTTAGTGTTGTCACGATACTAAAATTTCAAACTATTTCAATACTATGGAATAGACTTGATATTCAATACAGATTCTGATGCCACTATGATAATAATAAACACTCTTTATTTAGACAATAGAACGTCATTTTCTACATTAAATCGTAGTACCATGTGGTCTTATATCTGTTCTGATACAGCTCAGGATCATTCTAAAGCTATTGAGGAAAGGTTTATTTCTGTCCTGTGAATGTGACTTTTTTAGTATCAATACTTGTTCAAATGAATATCTGAATGTCAATGCTCATGATTATTCAGACCAGTATCAATAAACCATTTTATCTCAACCTCCCTAATCTCAAATCTTCTTGTGCGTGTTCAGGGTGTGCACTGCCAAACGCAGGCGCCTCATGGAGATAGAGGGGGTGCTGCGCTCCTCATCCATCATTGCCGTGGGTCATGGGGAACAGCAGCTCCTCTGTTACTCCCTCGAGTGGCTCCGCTCTTCCCTGTCCCACTCCTCACACATCCCTCGCCCAGCCTGCACTAGGCCCTCACAGTTCCTGCATGGAGATGGAGGCTGCTCAGAGGAGACTGCAGGAGATAGAGGACCGGTATGTATAGTTTAGTTTGGATTTGTCTTGAGGATTGTTGATGGGAGATTAGATATATATATGAGAGAGAGAGAGAGAGAGAGAGAGAGAGAGAGAGAGAGAGAGAGAGAGAGAGAGAGAGAGAGAGAGAGAGAGAGAGAGAGAGAGAGAGAGAGAGAGAGAGAGAGAGAGAGAGAGAGAGAGAGAGAGAGAGAGAGAGAGAGAGAGAGAGAGAGAGAGAGAGAGAGAGAGAGAGAGAGAGAGAGAGAGAGAGAGAGAGAGAGAGAGAGAGAGAGAGAGAGAGAGAGAGAGAGAGAGAGAGAGAGAGAGAGAGAGAGAGAGAGAGTGAGAGAGTGAGAGAGTGAGAGAGTGAGAGAGTGAGAGAGTGAGAGAGTGAGTGAGTGAGTGAGTGAGTGAGTGAGTGAGTGTGTGAGTGTGTGAGTGAGTGAGTGTGTGAGTGTGACTGACCTGCTGACCATCCCACGTGAGCCATCCTCCAGTTTGACCCAAAGGCGGCAGGCTGGAAATGACCACGAGGCAAGCCCCGCACCCGATGGCTTGACGTCATTGTGGGCGACCTCCAACAACTTGGAGTCACCATAGAGGACGCAGAGCAGCTGGCCCTAGACAGCCAGCGTTGGAAAAAACTGGTTCACCTGGTCGGCTCAACGCATGGGGACGGGATGCCCCCCTCCCCTTTGCTGGAGCATTAGAAGAAGAACATAGATATATATATATATATAGATATATTATTATTATTATTATACCATCTGCTATACCACATGCAGTGGTATAGCAGATGGTGTTGTCTGCTCCAGGCCTGGGCAGGGTGCACTCACTGGCTGTGGTTACATGCACACTCAAATTCTGATTAATGTCAGCTCTTTGGAGCAGTAAAATCATCAGATTTCTTTCTGATCATAATCTCCCTGAATACTCACAACACATTTTGTGGTCATTTAAATACCGTATTTTCCAGACTATACATCTCTCTGGAGGATAAGTCGCACCAGAGAAAAAAATGCATAATAATGAAGAAAAAAACATAAGTCGCACTTATAATAATAACAATAAAAAAGAGAACAACAGGCTGAAAGCAGTACAGCACGCTGACGTAACACATAGAGAACGAAGTGAATATGTGTCTGGTATGTTAACGTAAGATATTAACAGTTAATCAGATAACTAAGCTAAAGTAACATGCCGGCTTGTCCACAAACACAAGAGACATGAGATTTCTTTTCACTGATGTTTACTGTGGTCTTACTTCTTCATCACACTTCACACTGTAGAACTAGCAAACACATAAAATATAACATAAGCTCTGGCTCATATTACATATACATACCAAATTGCATATATGAAATGTATTAAAGAAAAAGAATCAAATACATTTTCTTACAGATATTACAAACACACCAGCACCATCTATTGGTCAAACAAGGGAACTGTAAGATGTTTAATCAACCATTACATAACATGTATTTATTCAGCTGCATGAAGCATAGACAACAAACTGAATACATGTCTGGTATGTTAACGTAAGATATTAACAGTTAATCAGATAACTAAAGCTTTAAAAAACAAGCTAAAAAGTTTACTCTCAGTCTCACTCCAAATCACTAAATCCATAGAATTGTTCATCCTCGGTATCGCTTCTGCACTCCGTCAACTCAGGAAGTAGATGAAGTGCTGCTCCCACATCTGCGTGGCTGTGTTACTGGTACACAAGCCTAGAGGGCCCTCGCATTAGTCACATCTGAGTTTAAGTTGCACCCCCAGCCAAAATATGAAAAAAAAGTGCGACCTATAGTCCGGAAAATACGGTAATCTTAAAGCAGGGGGTATTTTACTTCTATGAGATATTAATTGCTAACACATAACATATTTAGATCACCGTATGACCTTATTGATTTGAAAATGCAATATTTGCTGAATATAATGTTTTAACATGTTTAATTGGTTTAATTTGTATTTTTGACACTCAATTTTTGAGTCTCCCCGCCCTTTACTCTCCACACTCTCTTCCTTCAGAGCGCTATCACATTACAATTTTACAATTGGCGTGCATTCTGCTAATGAAACTACTGCACATCACATCAGGTTTGTGAAATTGTAGTGCATTGTTTTTGTTTTGGAAAACTTCGCTGTACAAACGTTGGTGATTTAGGTTTGTGGGCTGAGATTTAGACAGGCTCATCTTGCTAACCGTAAGGAGCGATCGCTAGATTACTCAAACATACATGGATGGCATTTAAAACCTCTTCAGGCATGTTTTT
Organism: Periophthalmus magnuspinnatus; assembly: GCF_009829125.3. NCBI lineage: Eukaryota > Metazoa > Chordata > Actinopteri > Gobiiformes > Gobiidae > Periophthalmus > Periophthalmus magnuspinnatus. The sequence continues at coordinate 7,873,292 of NC_047134.1, read as the reverse complement.
GATGAGTGAACAACTTTATAACATGGTAGAGCTCAAACAATACATTTTGCATAATACTCATTTTTTAAATGTTCACAAATCAGATAATAATCAGATTATGGTGTGCATGTGAACAAGGCCTCTGTAGGCCACTATTGGAGGATAGACCAAATCAGAAAAGTAATAAAAACTGGGGTACCTGGATTTTTTTGTAAATGAGTCTTTTCCCTAAAAGTGTACATTGCAAAAGCAGCACTTTGTGATAAAATGAGGCCACTGCTTACTGTCTGCAGCTAATGAAGTATTTTTGTTTCTCATCTACTTGGACCTAAGCAGAGAAATCAGCGTTTTCATTGTCTGTTCTTCAGTGGTCCTCTCTGGTTTCACTTTGTTTTCTGAAAAAATTAGAGGAGGTTTGGTGGTCATTTGGACACTGTTGCAATCAAGATGTTTCAGCCCCTATCCAGAAGACATTTTCAATTTGATGGTAATGCCTTGTGGCACTAGGATCTGAAAATTCCAATTACAAATTCCAATGCATGTGGGTATTAATGATGTGCTAAGGGGCCAGACAGATTTAAATACTTTCGTCCTTCTACAGTGTGAAAATCGGGTACCCCAGCCAAATGTCATTTGCTGATTTTCTAAGGTGTAAATACCAGTGAGATGAGAGGATGTGGTACGCTATGTGCCATTTCCCCTGCTCAGTCCTGCTCAGACTTGGTCCACATGAGTGTGTGTTTCAGAATCACACTGGAGGACGACTCGGACTCGGAGCTGGAGGTAGAGGTCTGCCCCCGAAGGCCAGTGCTGGTACTGTCGGACAGTCTGAAGAAGGGTCTGCAGAGGGGACTGACCGACATCCTGCCCCACACTGTGGCTCAGTCTATGTATGTGCTCATGCCTCACCACTCACTCTGCTACAGTGAACTCACCGGGGAACAGGAATACATACACCAATATTAGTAGTAGTGTTTCATATATAAGGGTGTGTGTAGTTTAGCCTTTTTTAGTTCAGAAGTATTTCAGTCACCTTGGTAATCAATTTTAAAATATCTTTCTTTGGATTTGGTCCACAAATGTCACTATGTGAATTCCTTGAATAAGCGGTAGGGTTTAGATGACTCATCAACATTTGAGCTGACATAGACACAGACAGTTTGGGGCCAGCTTTTTTTTCATGTCGATAGGTCCAGTAATTAGAGATATTAAAGTTGCATTATGTAACTTTTCAGGAAGAGGGTCAGCCACCTGTTTATGGAGGTGTAATCATTTCTCTGGAATGGTCCACAGTATGGCGTTAAACTTGTCTATCTTGCATGTATTCATATATTGAGGTATTTATTGCTTATATGCCTAAAAAAAAGTAAGCCTTCTTATTGTGAGCACTGATGTGTCTCCACAGATCTAACCTTAAACTTGACCTAGAGGGCAAGTCAGTGTCTCTAGTCAGTGACTCACACGAGAGCTCTATTGTATCTGTACAATTTTGAGGAAAATCACAAAAAACAAGCAGTAAACACTAATGTATAGACAAGTAAGTGGTATCTAAAATTAGAATGAGCTCTAATTTTGAGTGAAGGCCCGAAAAAAAAAAGAAAGAAAGATGGCTCAATAGTGCCGCCTCAAAAATGTATTTACATTTCACCAATGGGAGCCTGGCTGAGAAAAATGGCATTGTAGGTAAATGAAACGTATCATTGACCTATTTTTGATGCTATTATGGCCCCACCCTAAATCCTACAGGAAGCCTGCCATATTGGATCAAACAAATTTCATTGACAAAATCACTCATCCTAATCTTTTGACATCTCCAACAGTTTTCATAAAAAACACTACAAACTTGACTAAAAGACACAAAACCCATGTGCAATAAAAGATTATCAATTCACTTTTAAATGGGTGTCATCATGGTAATTTTTCAACAAAATGTCAGTTTTTGGAAAAATTAGACAAATTCTATCTTTCATAAACATTGTCGAATTTGAATGGGCACAATGACATGGAATTTGGATCTTATCTTTTAATATGACTCAAGTGACCCCTTCAAATTTTATTTAAAATAATGTATAAAGCAAGGGTCACCAACCCTGTGCCCGCGGGCACCACGTGAGTCGCCCGCAGACCGGTTCTAAAAATAGCACAACTCGCTAATGAGCTGCATCTAAAATTTAATTTTATTCTGTTGCTATTTTTTTTATCACCCTTGCGTTTATATAGATTTAAAAATGACAATATCTTAAACATATGTTCATTATATGTGAAGTTTAGATAAGTTAAGGTGAACTTTGACCTACTCACTTCAAAGTTCAGTATTGTGCGCGTGACAAAACCAGTGCTCCGCTCGCGAGCGCTGTGAGGATGCGCTGAATGCAGTTTCTTACTCCAAAACATGGTCGAAAATAAAGAGATCACTTTCACGATTTACGACTGTGAAAGATGCCTCTCATCTGCGGAGCGACTGTGGTGACGGCAAAGCGGCACAATGTGGAGGGACACTTCACTACGTCTCACAAAACTCCACACTAACTACCCACGGGGAGAACAAGCCCAGAGCTAAACGCAGCTTTGGGTAAACAACAGGCTTTTTTCACAACACCGGTGAAAAAGTCACACAACGCAACCAAGATTTATTTTAAAATATGTACGCTTATTTTTCTTTAACATTACATAATTGATAACTTTATGAAACATGGTGCAATGTATATTATTTATGTTTTGTTAAAAAGGTTTGTCAATGGATAGTGAAAATGGGACACTTTTCCTATGAGATGTAGTGATGTAAGTGTCATCTGGAAATTTAACAATCACTAAGATTAGTAAAGTTAAAGTGCTGAATACTGATATCTGTTTCCCTCCTTGCTCATTGTTGATAATTATTTTGAGAAATCATTAATGTGATCAGTGTCTTGCAACATGGTCTGTGTGTTCACATAGATGATTATCATTTATCATTATTAATAATGTATAACTAAAGGCAAACTGAGAAAATTTGTTATTTCAGAAGAGCGTCTCAAACTGGTAGCCCTTCGTATGACTCAGTGCCCATAAAGTAGCTCTCAGGTTAAAAAAGGTTGGTGACCCCTGGTATAAAGGGTGCAGGGTGGGCTGAAAATGATTGTTGTATTCCAGTGAAATTGGGCATACACATTGTTTACCTGGCCCTGAGCAAAAAAGTCTATGGAGACCACACCCTATTTCTACATGAAGGTGGCCATTTTGAATAAATATGTACATGGAGATGTCCAAAATCTAGACCTCATACTTTAATGAACTATGGTTTTTATCTGACTCCAAATTGAGGCAGCAACATCAGGGCAGATCTGGGATCAAAAGTTGTTAAAAGAATTTGTATAAATCTCAGGGTGTGGTCATGTCGAGCTCTTAATGAAGCTGCCATTTTGAAAGTTTAAAAAAATCTTTCATACTTTCCAAACATTTCCAGATTCAAACTGCCCAATGTAGTGTTTGTGTATTTTAATGACCTGCACATAAAGATATGCAACTTAAACTTGCTTTAAATATAGCTCTCCAATGCTCCCCTGCAAAGTTGTGGTTCAGAATATTTTTGTTTGTGAAATTTGGTACGCACAGCCTTTATGTGACCCTGAGCAAAAAGTCTATGGGGACCACACCCTAACACTGATGTGAAGGCAGACATTTTGAATCTAATTACAAAGATGTCCAAAATCTAGCACACATACAGTGAGACAAATAAGTATTTGAACACCCTGTGATTTTGCAAGTTCTCCCGCTTAGAAATCATGGAGGGGTCTGAATTTTTCATCTTAGGTGCATGTCCACTGTGAGAGACATAATCTAAAAAACAAATCTGGAAATCAGTGTATGATTTTTTTTAATAATTTATTTGTATGTTACTACTGCAAATAAGTATTTGAACACCTGTCTATCAGCTAGAATTCTGACCCTCAAAGACCTGTTAGTCCACCTTTAAAAAGTCCACCTCCACTCCACTTATTTTCCTAAATTAGAAACACCTGTTTGAGGTCATTAGCTTCATAAAGATACCTGTCCACCCCATACAATCAGTAAGACTCCAACTACTAGCATGGTCAAGACCAAAGAACTGTCAAAATGCACAAGAGACAAAATTGTAGAGGCTGGAAAGGGCTACGGGGCAATTGCCAAGCTGCCAAGCAGCTTGGTGAAAAAAGATCCACTGTTGGAGCAATTATTAGAGAATGGAAGAAGCTAAACATGACTGTCAGTCTCCCTCGGACTGGGGCTCCATGCAAGATCTGGGGGTCATGGGGGTCTCAATGATCCTACGAAAGGTGAGGAATCAACCCAGAACTACACAGGAGGAGCTGGTCAATGACCTGAAAAGAGCTGGGACCACCGTTTCCAAGGTTGCCGTTAGTAATACACTAGTAGTTTAAAATCATGCATTGCACGGAAGGTTCCCCTGCTTAAACCAGCACATGTCCAGGCCCGTCTTAATTTTGCCAATGACCATTTGAAAGAGCCAGAGGAGTCATGGGAGAAAGTCATGTGGTCAAATGAGACAAAAATATGACTTTTTAATTCCACTCACTGTGTTTGGAAGAAGAGGAATGATGAGTACCATCCAAAGAACACTATCCCTACTGTGAAGCATGGAGGTCATGCTTTGGGGGTGTTTTTCTGCACATGGGACAGGATGACAGCACTGTATTAAGGAGAGGATGACCGGGGCCATGTATTGTGAGATTTTGGGGAACAACCTCCTTCCATCAGTTAGAGCATTGAAGATGGGTCGTGGGTGGGTATTTCAACATGACAATGACCTGAAGCACACAGCCAGGATAACCCAGGAGTGGCTCCGTAAGAAGCATATCAAGGTTCTGGAGTGGTCTAGCCGGTCCCCAGACCTAAACCCAATAGAAAATCTTTGGAGGGAGCTCAAACGCCATGTTTCTCAGTGACAGCCCAGAAACCTGACTGATTTAGAGAAGATCTGTGTGGAGGAGTGGGCCAAAATCCCTCCTGCAGTGTGTGCAAACCTGGTGAAAAACTACAGGAAACGTTTGACCTCTGTAATTGCAAACAAAGGCTACTGTACCAAATATTAACATTGATTTTCTGAGGAGTTCAAATACTTATTTGCAGCAGTAACATACAAATAAATTATTTAAAAAATCATACAATGTGATTTCCAGATTATTTCTTTAGGTTGTGTCTCTCATAGTGGACATGCACCTAAGATGAAATTTTCAGACCCCTCCATGATTTCAAAGTGGGAGAACTTGCAAAATCACAGGGTGTTCAAATACTTATTTGCCTCACTGTATCTTGGATAAAAGTTGCTGAAAGAATTTACATACGTCTCAGGATGTGGCCATGATGAACTCTTAACAAAGCAGCAATTTTAAAAGCATAAAAATTCCTGTAACGTTTGCAAACTTCATCAGATTCAGACAAACAATGCATTCTGAGCATCCTAATTTTACACTGCAATGAGCGCTTTTCACAACTTTCAGAGACTAGAGACAAGAGTTTTGCTGCTATGGTAATGCTAACAAACATTGGCACACTAACAGTGCACTTCCTGATTCTCATAGGATAAAACACTGTATAATTGGATGCAGACAGCATATACGCAATACATCTGTACTGGAGCTTAACAAATTTGGCTCAGCTAGAGATGAGTTTGTTTTTTTGGGTTTTTTTTCATCACCACTATGTCTGTGTAATCCCTCAGTCATCTAGGTATGATGCATAGTGAAAAGAAAAATTCAGTCTGCACCATACCAGAATTGAAGAAGCAGCTTGGATGAGCAGCTAATTCTCTGCACTCAAATTCAATCTTTCAACTGGGCAAAAAAAAAAAAAAAAAATTTTATTTTGTCACTACTAGTTTTCACCACTTGCGTTCTAGTAAGTCTCAGGGATAGACCTCGGAATTTATGATGGACTTTCTGGTGTCATTTCCAGGAGCCACTCATGCATGGAGCTGGTGTTGTGGCGGCCTCCAGAAGACCCCTTTAGCCACAGGTTAAAGGAGTCTCTCCAGAAGCAGCGCAGACAGCAGCAGAGTGGGCCCCGACAACTCCCCACACCCTGTCCCTCTCCAGTCCCTCACAGAGACCCCCACTCTCCACCGGCCCTGTACGGATGCCCTGCCCCCACACCTATGTCCAGCCAGGGGAGCCATGGGGAGGAGGCCATGGAGATGTGACCCACCAAAGTCACATTGACAAAGGGACTCAATCAGCTGCGCTAGGCTCTAAAGCTCGGACTTTACTGGAGGGACTTATGTATGTGTGTGAGAGGACTTCCTGTATGACGGGACAACGATATCTTTGTTTGTGGAGTCGTGCCTCTATCTGTGGTGAACTCTCAGAGCTCAGCCATTTGCTGCTCTAAAAGTTTATGTTGCACCTTGTTTTTTGGAAGGTTAGGTACATATAGGCCTGCAACTAATTTGTTTCTTCACTATGAGCAGTGACAGCTTTACTAACAATTATTATTATTATCACAATAACACATTTGATAGATGATATTCTATTTATATTGTTTAAATCCATGAAAAAGAAAGAAAGAAATATATATATTGCTATAGAGAATACCACAATAGACAATAATATTAATAAAACGTGGTTCAAGAAATCTAAAGCTAAATGTTCACACTTTAATTCAGTGTCTCACAAACTGGTATGTGAGAGCTTTCTGGTGGTACTAGACAGCTCTTCAGCTTGTGGTTTTGCCTAATTTAGTTATTTAGTTATTTCATCCACTTTTTTCTCCTCTGGATCTGTTCTTGTTTAGAACTACAGTGCAAATGATATAGTACACTTTTAGACCTGGTTTAGCCCTAGATTAGACCTGGAATAGTTCTAATATAGAGCTAGTTTAGATCTGGTGGGACTTGGAAAGCCAAATCTTTTCTTTGGTAGTACTTGTTGTGAAAGGTTTGAGAGCCATTGCTTTAGTTATATTGTTAGTCATAGTCAATTCAATTCAATTCATTTATTTTTGTAACGCCCAAAATCACAACAACAGTTGTCTCGAAGGGCGTTCATGTTTTGGTTGATGGGGGAAACCGGAGTACCCGGAGGAAACCCATCCAGACACGGGGAGAAACATGAAAAACTCCACACAGAAAGGCCTGGTGACCCGGGGATCGAACCAACCTTCTTGCTGTGAGACATGAGTGATGGCACTCAGTCACCGTGCCGCCAAGACACAAAAAACAAAACAACAGGAAGAATCAGACACAACAAGAAAATCAGACACAACAGGAAAAATCAGACACAACAGGAAAAATCAGACAACATAAGAAATCGGCCAGGAGACCAGACGAGGAGGAGGAGAGCCGGGCGAGGAGGAGGAGAGCCAGGCAAGGAGGAGGTCCAACTGTCATCGGGGCATCTGAAAGAGATACACTCCACAGGGGGAGTGGGACAGGACAACATGTGAATAGCATTGCTGATGAGAAAATAGGGCAAAGTAGAGGATAGTGCTCAGGTTGCCATACTTCCCCCAGCTAGTTACTCCTACTGCAGCTTATCTTATCCCGGGTTTTAATAACCCTAACTCCCTCACTAAGTAACCTGGTCATACGCTATACCGAAGAGGAAGGTTTTAAGCCTGGTCTTAAATACAGAGACTGTGGGGGCCTGTTTAACATCAGCAGGGAGTTGATTCCATAGCACAGGAGCTTGGTAACTGAATGCTCTCCCTCCCACTGTACTTTTGGACACTCTAGGAACCACTAATAGTCCTGCATTCTGAGAGCGGAGTGCTCTGTTTGGCTGGTACGGGACAATAGCATCTTGCAGATAGGATGGGGCCATACCGTTTAGGGCTTTGTATGTCAGGAGGAGGACTTTGAATTTGATTCTAAGCTCGACAGGAAGCCAGTGCAGATATTTTAGTACAGGACTGATGTGGTCTCTTCTTTTAGTTCCTGTTAGGACTCTGGCCGCTGCATTTTGGACCAACTGGAGGCTCCTTATAGTACTTTTGGGGCAGGCGGCAAGCAGGGAATTACAGTAATCAAGTCTGGAAGTAACAAATGCATGGATGAGTTTTTCAGCATCGTTTTTAGGTAAAATATTTCTAATTTTAGTTATATTTCGCAGGTGAAAGTATGCGGTTTTACAAGCTAGGTTTATATGGGCTGTGAATGAGAGATTTTGATCAAATAGGACTCCAAGATTTTTTACAGTAGGGCTAGAAGCTATATTCACATTGTCGAGTGAGAATATCTGGTCTGACAGAGAATCTCTTTGACCTTTGGGACCAACGACAATGACCTCTGTTTTTTCAGGATTTAAGAGCAGGTAATTCAAGGTCATCCAGGTTTTGATGTCCTTCACACAGGCACTGAGTTTATCTATTTGATCAGTCTGATTTGGTTTCATTGATAAGTACAGCTGAGTGTCATCAGCGTAGCAGTGAAAATTAATGCCATGTTTTCTGATAATGTTACCCAATGGCAACATATACAGAGTAAATAGGATTGGACCAAGCACAGATCCTTGTGGAACACCACAGGCTACTTTAGAACAGGGAGAGGTGCTCTGGTTTATACTAACAAACTGGTACCTATCTGATAGGTAGGATTTAAACCATTTGAGGGCGGTCCCTCTGATTCCAATGTCACATTCTAACCTCTGCAGTAGAATGTTGTGATCAATGGTGTCAAACGCTGCACTGAGGTCCAGTAGGACCAGGACTGAAGCCAGCCCGTTATCAGCAGCTAGTAGTAAATCATTTGTTACTTTAAGCAGTGCAGTCTCTGTGCTGTGGTGAGCTCTGAATCCAGATTGAAATTTTTCAAATATATTATTGTCCTGCAGGTGGCGGCAGAGCTGTTTCACCACAACTCGTTCTAGAATTTTTGAGAGGAAGGGAAGATTAGAGATAGGTCTATAGTTGACTAATTTAGTCAAGTTACTTATTTGAAATCTCTACATCTGATTGTATTTCTTACAACAGGGGTGCCCAAACTCTTTTCACTGAGGGCCATATCCTGAAAAATATTAGACATGGAGTGCCACAGACCAGTGGTCAATACAGTGGATAATTCAGATGGGTGTATTTAACATACTTTAAATAAGGCTTGAAATATTAATATTAGGTCTGTATGACAATGTGATGTGATGTTATTTAAGTTATGTTGGTAGGGTTAATCAAATTTGCAGTAAAAAGTACTGATTATGATCGATTGGGCCAGTTCAACTGAAGGCCTGAGGGCCAATAAAAAAAAAAATTGGTCTGAGTGTCACGTTTGGACACCCCTGTCTTACAAAGATAACAAAAACCCATGATGACACATGATGAATACCAAACCCCCAAAAGTGTTGTTACAGCTCTAATTCATCGACCATCTTAGTCATAAACCTTGGCACCAGGTAACGATTATTTGATTATTTAATTAGCTGATTCCAGTAACTGATTAGTGGTGATTAATTGTTCAACTTGTTGCGACCCTAGTGACATGTCACACTTTCTACTCTATCAGTGGTTGACTCTGCACTCTGAAACTTCATTAAAAACCAAGCAAGACCATACGGACAATAATGGCTCAGTTTTGTGTTGCACTTTCAAACTTCTCAAAGCGCTACAGGAGGACATTTGTCATTACCTATTTCTTTAGCCACAACTGTCCTGGGGTAGACTGATGAAAGTGTAGCTGCCAATTTGTGCCAAATATACATTTATAGGCAATCTGGGTGAAGTGTCTTGCCAATGGACACTGCAGCCACTGGGCCACCACTGCCCTATGCCTCTGTAAAATACATGAAGAAAGACAGATGCCCATTCATGCTATGTTCACTTTCTGCTGCCTATAATTAGTTTCCCCTGCTATAGTTATGCTGCAATAACTTGAATAATTTGACAATCATTCACCATTCAACGCGTCCAGTTACATTATCTCCTCCAATCTACTGCTCTCATATGAACAAAATTGTTTGGACTCGGTTTGAACAAGGCTCATACTCCCATTGTCCTCCTGCCCGCTGTCTAGTGTAAAGGGTTCATGTGTCTACGCCTTGTAAACCCACCTGCTTCTGGCTTGCCAAAGTCTTGTGTTGAAATATGCCATGATTTTGTATGTTGAATGTTTTGTACATTCATACATGCTGTTGTTACTGCAGCCACTGGAGAATAAACTGAGCTTTGTTCAATCTGTGGAGGTTGCTGTTTTTAATTGATAAATTTCAACAACACAATTTATTTAATTAAAATAGATTTAAAAGTACAATGTTAACATTGAAGAATTACGCATGTAAATAAAGACAGTACAAATTTAGTGGATTTAAATTTAGTTAGTTTGGGCATATGATTTATTAACGTTTAGTTTTAACAAAATCATTGACATATTTTGGATATTAAATAACGTACATTTATCAAAAATTATTAATTACTAAGAATTACTAACTAAAACTAATTCCAAGCCTATATAAAGTAATTTTTTATACTAATCTATTTACTATTTCTCAAATAATATCACTTTATAATAAAGGTGCAATGTGTAACTTTTCTGGGGTAAGGTCAGGTGTGCCACGTACTTGTTACTGCTTATCTGGAACATTCCACATTATGGCAATGAACGTAGCCCTCATTTATTAAATTCCAGGTGTTTATGTTGGTCAAAAATAACTTGAAAAACATGCATTCTTACTGTGAGTGGGGCCGCCTTTCCACAGATCTGACTTATAACTTGGCCGGGTGGCAGCACCTGGTTGTCATGAAGATGGATGATAGATGCCATATCATGCAAATTTTTAAGCAAAGCAATAACATCTTCATGGAGATAAGCAGGTGGTGGACACTCATGCAAGTTACATAGTGAACCTTTAAATTAGGGGGCAGGCTGAATTTGTAATTTTACTAAAACACAGTTATTTTATCATTTTAATTTTATTTAGGAGTTTACAAAAATAAAATCGGTTTCAAATTTTACTTCTTTCTAATTTTACAAGTTGGAAATCATGATATCATACCAGGGAGGCCTGATTACACAGATTATTATTTGACAAATAAAAATATAAGAAAACACCTTTATTTTGTTGAAATCATGTTTAAAATATAAGAATTTCTTGTGTGAATTGTGTTGAGTCATTGTTTTATGCTCTCATAAACTGGAGTTGTGGTGTTGGGGTTGTGTCAGTGTCACCATGAACTGATCCTTATCACAGTAGATCATCTACTGTGAATGCTTTTAGCTTCCATAATTCATTTATGGTTATGGTTAATGTCTTACAGCCCTTCTGCATGGCCATAATTGCGCAACTCACTGATCAGGATGAAATCTGCACTTTAAAGAGGACTACACTAGGACTACACCAGGACTACACCAGTAGTAACAAAAGACTAAACTAAAATAATCTCAGAATCATCTCTGCGGTACTGATTCTAGGACCTCAGGCTTTGATGGGCCAGCAGAGCAGGCAAATGACTGATAGATTACATTCACATTTTAGAATTTGATATGATCTCAGATGGAGGGCAGGGGTCTATATACAGCTGAAATCAGAAGTTTACATATACTACATAAAAAGACACATACGCTTTTTTCACTGTCCTAATTACAATTAAGACTACAAAAAATATTTCTATTTGCTAAATGCCAGAATAATGAGGATTTTTTTTTTTTTTGCCAATTTTTCATTACTTTCTTCAAAGTCAGAAGCTTATGTACATCACCATTAAAATGCATTTAAACAATTTGGGAAAACCCAGATGATGATGTCATGTATTTGGAAGCTTATGATAGGTTGATTGACAACACATGAGTTCATTACAGACACACCTCTGGATGTATTTGAAGGCACACCTGAAACACTACTTCTTTGTGGAACATGGGAAAGTCAAAATAAATCAGCCAAAACATCAGGAAGAGAATTCTGCTTATCCGTGGCTGGGTCGTGGGGACTGCAATCTAAGCGGGAACTCCCAGACTTCCTACACCCCAGACACGTCCTCCAGCTCCTCCGGTGGGACCCAAGGCTTTCCCAGGCCAGCCGAGAGACATAGTCCCCCAGCGTGTCCTGGGTCTTTCCCAGGGCCTCGTCCCGGTGGGACATGCCCAGAGCACCTCCCTAAGGGAAGCATCCAGGAGGCATCCTGAATAGATGCCTGAGCCCCCTCAGCTTGCTCCTCTCAACTTGTAGGAGCAACGGCTCTACTCCGAGCTCCTCGTGTGTAACCGAGCTCCTCACCCTATCTCTAAGGGAGCACCCAGCCACCCTGCGGAGGAAACCCATTTCGGCTGCTTGTACCCGCGATCTCGTCCTTTCGGTCATTACCCAGAGCTCATGACTATAGGTGAGGGTAGGAACGTAGATTGACCGGTAAATCAAGAGGTTTGCCTTTCGACTCAGCTCCTTCTTTATCACAACGGACCAATACAGCGTCTGCATAACTCCAGACGCTGCACCGATTTGCCTGTCAACCTCGCGCTCCATCCTTCCCTCACTCGTGAACAAGACCCTGAGATACTTGAACTCCTCCACTTGAGGCAGAGACTCTCCACCCACCCGAAAAGGGCAAGCCACCTTTTTCCAGTCGAGAACCATGGCCTCGGATTTGGAGGAGCTGATTCTCACCCCAGCCACTTCACACTCAGCTGCAAACCACCCCAGTACCTGCTGCAGGTCCTGACTTGATGAAGCCATTAGGACAACATCATCTGCAAACAGTCCTAAATTTATAAACCAAAAGGTCTAAACTTACCTGACACAAGCGTGGTTAAAGTTTTGTAACAGCTTCCCCTCCTTCCTTTTCAGGGTCCCATGTGTGCGACATTAGGTTATATACTGCATATATATTCACTCTTCAAAGTCTACAACATTATATTTGGCAAACCATGTGATACGTGACATTTTACATAAAGTAACAGAGCAGAATAAGAAAACTGACTTTATGACTGATACAATGAGGCTTTATTGGCATTAGCTAAACATTTTTGCTGATTTTCAGTCTCTTTGGCGCGAAAAATCACAGCAAATGTACAACCCCATTGCGCGTGCTAACGGGCTAAACCAATGTGTAACAACTGGAAGGGGTGATCAGTTTTTCATTTTCAGACTTATTTAATGACCTGTGAACTGTGTGGATACTATAAACATTCTAATAAGTAAATAGGTTTTACCATAATTCACTATTTGTCATAAAGTGTTAATTCGAGAGCAGAAGTTTTTCCTTGGGAGGCTGCCATAGTAGGAGGAGCTTTAGAGGATGGGGCAGAGGGGCCGTGGCGCTGAGGCTGCCCACTATGCGACATTTTCTGCAGAAGCCTTTGGCTCTGTACCAAACTGAACAAGACAAAAACAGTTATTTTAAGGAGAAATATTGTGATCTTAGATCTTAGAGAGAGAGATATGTATATAGATAGATTGATAGATATAGATAGATAGATATAGAGTTATATAGTTATTTTTCATTCGTATTGTTTTATAATATAAGGGTTTGCCAGTTCTAATTATATCTCTTAATTTATTTTTATATGCCGTATATCTTTGCACAGCATCTTTAGTTTTTAGCTTGATAAACAATTTATAAAGATTTTGTTTTTTGTTTTTTTTACAAGCATTCAATATTCCTTTGTTAAGCCAAGGGCTTTTGATGGTTTGACGTTCTTGCAATATTCTTTTTACAGTGTTTATTATACAGAGATAGAAATATGTTCAAGAAGTTGCCATACACTTGGTCTACATTTGTTTCTGTAAAGACTGAGATCCAGTCCTGGTCTTTTAAACTATTGTCAAAAGCATTAATGCTCTCTTCACTTCTTATACATTTATAAGTCACCTTCTTGTTCTCTTAGATTTTTTTTTTATTCACAGTCATAGAGAGTAAAGACAGGCAAGTGATCAGTGATGTTACATATTAACAAGCAACTAGTTGATTGGTTTTCCATATTAGTAAAGATATTGTCAATTATTGTTGCACTGTGTGACGCTATTCTGCTTGGTTTGGTTATTGCTGAATAGAGGGACAAACTGTACATTGTATCAGAGAAATCATCTATTGCTTTCTGTCTAGTTGGATTCGGAAGGTCAATGTTGAAGTCACCACAGATAAATAATAGCTTATGATTAACAGTAGAAAACAATTTCCATTCAGCAAAAGCTTCACAGTTTGAGGCAGGTGAACAATACACACAACTTACAACAATATTTTTCTTCTTGTCTGTGTAAGCCCTCAGTTGTCCAGGTCTGATCCATAGCAAAAGACGAAGTTTAAATCTCAAATCGTAGGAGTGAAGACGTTTCGCTGCTCATTCAAGTCACTTCGTCAGTTTGGGTCATAAGGCAGTGGCCACCAGCAATCTGACCAGAAGTGAAGAAGCGGCTTGGATGAGCAGCGAAATGATTCCGTAATAGCAATGATACTGAAAGGGCGAATGAATTGTTGCAGATACTCTTTGATAGAATTGAAATGACTATACATGCTCTTACTATTAAAATGTATTATTGACAGTTTCCCCTCAGAATTTATGTTATTAGGCCCGAGCCCCTACAGGGCGTAGGGCTTATTGCTTCCGCATTGATGAGTGCATGGGCAAACTTTTTAAAATTTGTACCAAAATTACTACGTGATGCTGCTAAACCACACGCATATCACTGTTTAAGAAAATACAATTGGAGAACAAAATAAGTACAGAGCACTGGTCATGTTCCGCTTGCAGTGAAAACGGGGGTCGGCAATATGGCATATTGAAAATAAGCTTTTAAAGATTACTCAAGCATACACGATTCACTCCAAATGCAACTTCACACAACTATATTTCATCATTTAAAGCTCTGAAAAATTTGATTATGCAGAATAGGTCTGCTTTAAAGGAGATGTCTTATGTTTCTTTAATCTGTTATTGTGCTTTCCTCCTATAGGGGTACACTTGTATTTTGAGTTACAATAATGCTCATCCCCTCCCCCGAACCGCCACCTTAACGTGGTGGAGGGGTTTGAGCACCCGAATGATCCTGGGAGCTATGTTGTCGGGGGCTTCATGCCCCTGGTAGGGTCACCCATGGCAAACAGGTCCTGGGAGACGGGTCTGACTAAGAGCGGTTCAGAAGCCCTACATGGAAAGAAAAAGATCAAGGCCAGTTACGTCGCCCGGACTGGCGTTACCGGGGCCCCACCCTGGAGCCAGGCCTGGGGTGGGTGCTCGGCAGCAAGCGCCTGGTGGCCGGGCCTTTCCCCACGGGGCCCGGTCGGGCCCAGCCCGAAGGAACGACGTGGGGCCGTCCTCCCGTGGACCCACCACCTGCGGGAGGAGCCATGCGGGGCGGGTGCGTAGAGATCCGGGCGGCAGTCGAAGGCGGGGACCTCGACGACCGGATCTCCGGACATGGAGACTAGCTCTGGGGACGTGGAACGTCACCTCGCTGGGGGGGAAGGAGCCTGAGCTTGTGCGGGAGGTTGAGCGTTACCGGCTAGATATAGTCGTCCTCACCTCCACGCACAGCTCGGGCTCTGGAACCCAACTTCTTGAGAGGGGTTGGACTCTCCATTTCTCTGGCGTTGCCCGCGGGGAGTGGCGGCGAGCTGGTGTGGGCTTGCTCATTGCCCCACAGCTCAGCCACTGCGTGTTGGGGTTCACTCCGGTGAACGAGAGGGTCCCGTCCCTGCGCCTTCGGGTCGGGGACAGGTCTCTCACTGTTGTGTCGGCCTACGGGCCAAACAGCAGTGCAGAGTACCCGGCCTTCTTGGAGTCCTGGGAGGGGTACTAGACAGTGCACCAACCGGGGACTCCGTTGTTCTCCTGGGGGACTTCAACGCCCATGTGGGTAATGACAGTGACACTTGGAGGGGCGTGATTGGGAGGAACGGCCTCCCCGATCTGAACCCGAGCGGTGTTTTGTTATTGGACTTCTGTGCTAGTCACAGCTTGTCCATAACAAGCACCATGTTCGAGCACAAGGGTGTCCATCGGTGCACGTGGCACCAGGACACTCTAGGTCGGAGGTCGATGATCGACTTTGTTGTCGTGTCATCTGACCTCCGACCGCGTGTCTTGGACACTCGGGTGAAGAGAGGGGCTGAGCTGTCAACTGATCACCACCTGGTGGTGAGCTGGATCCGCTGGCGGAGGAGGAAGCCGGACAGACCTGGCAGGCCCAAGCACATTGTGAGGGTCTGCTGGGAACGTCTGGCGGAGCCCTCTGTCAGGGGGGTCTTCAACTCCCACCTCCGGGAGAGCTTCTCCCTGATCCCGGGGGAGGTTGGAGACATGGACTCCGAGTGGGCCATGTTCTCCACCTCTATTGTCGATGCGGCTGCTCATAGCTGTGGTCGTAAGGTCTGTGGTGCTTGTCGCGGCGGCAATCCCCGAACCCGGTGGTGGACACCGGAAGTAAGGGATGCCGTCAAGCTGAAGAAGGAGTCCTATCGAGCCTTGTTGGCTCATGGGACTCCTGAGGCAGCTGATGAGTACCGGTGGGCCAAGCGTGCCGCGGCTCGGGCAGTCACAGAGGCAAAAACTCGGGGTTGGGAGGAGTTCGGGGAGGCCATGGAGAAGGACTATCGGACGGCCTCAAAGAGATTCTGGCAAACCGTCCGACGCCTCAGGAGGGGGAAGCAGTGCTTCACCAACACTGTTTACAGTGCGGGTGGAGAGCTGCTGACCTCGACTGGGGATGTTGTCGGGTGGTGGAAGGAATACTTTGAGGATCTCCTCAATCCCACTGTCACGTCTTCCGAGGAGGAAGCAGAAACTGGGGACCCAGAGGCGGACTCGTCCATCACCCTGGCTGAAGTTACTGAGGTGGTTGGCAAGCTCCTCGGTGGCAAGGCTCCGGGGGTGGACGAGATCCGTCCTGAGTACGTCAAGTCTCTGGATGTTGTGGGGCTGTCTTGGCTGACACGTCTCTGCAACATCGCGTGGCGGTCGGGGACAGTACCTGTGGAATGGCAAGACCGGGGTGGTGGTCCCTCTGTATAAGAAGGGGGACCGGAGGGTGTGTTCCAATTACAGGGGAATCACACTCCTCAGCCTTCCCGGTAAGGTCTATTCCAGGGTACTGGAGAGGAGAATCCGACCGATAGTCGAACCTCGGATTCAGGAGGAGCAGTGTGGTTTTCGTCCTGGTCGTGGAACACTGGACCAGCTCTATACTCTTCATCGGGTCCTCGAGGACTCATGGGAGTATGCCCAACCAGTCCACATGTGTTTTGTGGATCTGGAGAAGGCATTCGACCGTGTCCCTCGTGGTGTCCTTTGGGGGGTGCTCTGGGAGTATGGGGGTCCGGGGCTCTTTGCTAAGGGCTGTCCGGTCCCTGTATGACCGGAGCAGGAGCTGTGTTCGCATTGCCGGCAGTAAGTCAGACCTGTTCACGGTGCATGTTGGACTCCACCAGGGCTGCCCTTTGTCACCGGTTCTGTTCATTATATTTATGGACAGAATTTCTAGGCGCAGCCAGGGGCCGGAGGGGGCCTGGTTTGGGAACCACAGGATTTCATCTCTGCTGTTTGCAGATGATGTTGTCCTGATGGCTTCTTCGAGCCAGGACCTGCAGCTGGCACTGGGGCGGTTTGCAGCCGAGTGTGAAGCGGCTGGGATGAGAATCAGCTCCTCCAAATCCGAGGCCATGGTTCTCGACCGGAAAAAGGTGGTTTGCTCTCTCCGGGTGGGTGGTGAGTCTCTGCCCCAAGTGGAGGAGTTCAAGTATCTCGGGGTCTTGTTCACGAGTGAGGGAAGGATGGAGCGGGAGATTGACAGGCGGATCGGTGCAGCGTCTGCAGTGATGCGGTCGCTGTATCGGTCCGTTGTGGTAAAGAAGGAGCTGAGCCGGAAGGCGAAGCTCTCGATTTACCGGTCAATCTACGTTCCTACCCTCACCTATGGTCATGAGCTCTGGGTAATGACCGAAAGGACAAGATCGCGGATACAAGCGGCTGAAATGGGCTTCCTCCGCAGAGTGGCCGGGCGCACCCTTAGGGATAGGGTGAGGAGCTCGGTCACACGGGAGGAGCTCGGAGTAGAGCCGCTGCTCCTACACGTTGAGAGGAACCAGCTGAGGTGGCTCGGGCATCTGCTCAGGATGCCTCCTGGACGCCTCCCTAGGGAGGTGTTCTGGGCATGTCCCACCGAGAGGAGGCCCCGGGGAAGACCCAGGACACGCTGGAGGGACTATGTCTCTCGGCTGGCCTGGGAAAGCCTTGGGGTCCCACCGGAGGAGCTGGAGGACGTGTCCGGGGTTAGGGAAGTCTGGGAGTCCCTGCTTAGACTGCTGCCCCCGCGACCCGGCCCCGGATAAGCGGAAGAAAATGGATGGATGGATGGATAATGCTCATGTATGCAGAACAAACCTAATCATATTCCTCTGTAACTACAGCAGAGATGGAAGAGCTCCATCTGCCGGTGCAATGCAGAGTGAGGCATACCAATGTGGCAAAGACAAAATGAAAGAAAATGAAGATTGAAGGATATTATTTTTAATTTTATAATCATTTATAATCTTTTATAATCTAATTATCTGATTATGAGTTATCTGATCTTCCCTCAGAGGCCACATGTACATGGCCAGTAAAGACAGACCAAATATGAAACATCTCAAACATGTGAAAAGAAGCTTGTTCAAACTGGCTTCTTGATGGCCCGTGGCCAGTACATATGGGCCTTTCAGCACCTTCAGTGATTCCGTCTGGTTGGTGGCAAGATTGCGGCAGAGCGAGATGCCTCCGTACACCCCAGAGCCCAGCAGGGTCTGCAACTGGTATACGGAGGAGGCCGACTGTATCAGGTCTCCACGCCTCACAGCTGAAGCAGACTGCTTGGTCTCTGGAAAAAACGAGGGTTCCAGGACTCAGAGTGTAATGTAGGAAAATGAATACCCAATGAGTAGTTTGGTGAGGAGGGTAGACTTTAAAAACACAGAGGAGACCTGACCAAAGAGAACCATCTGATGACATCATGCTGTGGGACCATGCTTTTTGAGCTTTGCAGAGGGAGACGAGCTAAATATACAGGATACAGGAACAAAACACAGCAAGTATGTTATGATGAAGAAACATTGTGACTTTATTAAAAACATAACTCAACATCCAAATATTGGACCTGTTATGGCTTTCTTTAGCATAAATCTTTATTTGTATTATTATGGATCATTTTGACCTAACCTTCATAATACCATCTGTTATGTATGTTATGTTGTTATGTCTTTTCTGTGTGTCTAGCGGCCTCCAACCACTTCGATTAGACTAAACTGGCAAGATTGTTTTGGTGGTATAAATACTCTGTATTGTTTACATTTGTCAGCTGAGGGCGAGACGACACTGCTAGGGACACAGCTCTTTGACAATTGTGCACAGTTGATTCAATAAACCAGACCTTTGATTCAAGACAACTTCTCTGTTGATTTTTATATCTTTAAGACTTTTTGACCATTAGAAATTCCACAACAATTTGGCGTTGTCGGCATGCCCTTTCGTCCGGTTCTTTTTCTGCAACAGTGATCCAGCGGCTGGCCACCCGGGGAGGGCACTCCCTTCCTGCCTCATCTCTACCTTTGAGTGAGAGGGCTGCATCGCTCTCGCTGGAAAACGCCGGCGCTAAGGCCTCGAACCTGATCTACTAGAAGTTGTGGTGAGTTGTCTTGTTTCAAGGGGGCTGGGGGAAACTAAGATACTGAAACACTAATACTAACACTTTAAATTGAAAACCTTGCCACTACTTGCTGTGCCCTGGTGTGACCTCCACTCTGGTATCTAGCTGTTACTGTGAGCGCGCTGGCTGGGATTGAAGGCTCACCGTATTGGTTCAATTCTGTCATTCTGAAGGTAGAAGACGTCAGACGACATTTATTCTAATAAATTTAGTCCTTGATGCACCTCGCATGAATGAAGACTTGTCAATAGGAGGGTGGAGCAAAGCCTACCATATTCCTAAATTGTTTAATATAATAAAATTAAAGATCAAATTAAAGCCACAAGTGGCATCGAACGGTCCTCATGGGCTGCACTTCGCCCTCAGCAAACCCGGTGTTCCCTAAGGGTGGCGCTAACGAGCCACTTGTCTGTTTCATTGCGGCTATGGACTGTACTTGTCATTAAACAAAGTCAAAAGACAATGGAAGCGCCGATGCACAAAATAATACCAATACCAATTATATTGGTATTTGAGGCATCGCCATGGCAACACCATGCAGAATACAAAGTTGACCCCCAGACATTTTTAATGGGGACGACCTGAAGAATCACTGTGCCAAATTTCACGTTCTTCATTGAAGGTAATAAGTTGTTATAAGACTTTGAAATGTACGAAAATTAGGAAATTTTCCCATTAGGATAACATGGGCTCTTTCACGTATCGCCATGGCAACCCAGTGAAAAATATGACATGGTTCCATGGTATGACATGAAGAGTCATTGTGCCAATTTCATATGATTTTATATTTTATATTTTATTTCATAAAACTAATATGTTTCTCATGAATAGGAAATGTTGGGATCACTCCCATTAAGATAACAGGAGCAATTTAGTGCATCGCTATGGCAACATGGTGCAAAACACGTCATGGGTCTAATTGACTTTATTAATTGGCATGACCCAATGGAATTTTGTGTCAAATTCCGTAACATTTGGGAAAACTAAAATTTCAACCCTCCATAAAAATGTATTTGTTATTCTGTAGGGGGTGCTATCCCGTCAATATTGTTTCATAGACCAAGAGTAGGATTAGGCAAGAAAGTTTTACAACTGATTTGAATTTGAGCTAACTCGAAGAATTGAGCTGATAGCTATGGTGTTCTAAGCTCTGTGTGCCAATGGGAAATTGCATTGAATTCTGCCTAAATTCATACGAGTGCCCTCCACACACCAACTTAGTTATGAGTGACTTTGCTGCTGGATTCTACTCATTTTTTTACTTGAGAGGCACCTACAACGTATGAAACCACTGTTCTGATCACTTATATCAGAGTACTGTGAAGTTGGTATAAAAGAGCTGATCAAGTCCTGAAAACTGCAAATGGAGTAATGAAAAATTAAAACGCCTATAACTTTAGTTTGCAAGGTGATAGAACCAACCCCACTCCTTATTCCCTACTCGACTTATATGATTGTATTGTGATAGTTGATATAAAAGACCCTTTTTACTGAAAATACGTTAAAGATAAAAAAAAAACTTAAAAAAAACTGACTAACTTTAGTTTGAAAGGTTATAGAACCAAACTTTAAAATGTTTGTTGTATAGGTCCTCATTCCCTATTAGCAAAGCAAGAAATGGGTAGCTATGTCCTGTAGTTTTTTCATATTTCACTTTTTAAGTTCTGTGTGCCAATGGGAAATTGCATTGAATTATGCCGAGAGTCATATGAGTGCCCTCAACACACGAACCTAGTTATGAGTGTCCTTGCTGCTGGATTCTACTAATTTTTATATGAGAAGCATCCTCAATATGTGGAAGCATTTTTTCGATAACTTATATGATAGTATTATGAACCTGATATAAAAGAGCTAATCAGCTCCTGAAAATGCGAATGGAGCAATAAAAAATGAAAACACCTATAACTTTAGTTTACAAGGTGATAGAACCAAACTTTAAAATGTATGTTGTACAGGCCCTCATTCCCTTTTAGCACAGCAAGAGTTGGGCTACTATGTCCTGTAGTTTTTTCACAATTTCACTTTTTGAGTTCTGTGTGCCTATGGGAAATTGCATTGAATTCTACCTGAAGTCATGTGAGTGCCTTCAACAGACCAATCTAGTTATGAGTGACTTTGCTGCTGGATTCTATTCATTTTTACTTCAGAAGCACCTCCAATGTGTGAAAGCACTGTGCTGATCTCTCATATGATAGTATTGTGAAGCTGAAATAAAAGAGCTTTTCATCTGCTGAAAATGCGATAGTGGCCATAAAAAATGAAAACCCCTATGACTTTAGTTTGCAAGGTTATAAAATCAAACTTAAAATGTATGTTTTACAAGTCCTGTAAGCATGTTCCTTTAATCCGATCAGAAGAATCACTGGAGACCAGAGAGAATCACTCGAGTTTTATTGTTCCCCTATACATCCAATCTAATACAAGTCAGGCGTGATACTGTCCCTAGTACGTGCACGGAGATCTCAGGGGCAGTCCCGTTTTGATCTGAGTGCCTAACCCTGAACGCCACATTTAAACATAAATCATGAATATTCAGTAGCTGGGTATGGACATCTTCTTCTTCCTTCTGGCACTCTTCTACCCTTCAGGCACCCCGCTGGTGCAGCGTTATCTGTAACAGCTTAATCTGAGGACATGCTACACAATCTATCTATTGTCACAGTACGTTCTTTTCTATGCGATAGGGCAAGAATGGAGTGTGTTTGTGCAGTGTTGCAAGTCCTAAACCTCCTTTTAGTTTAATCTTTAATATTATGAGCAATGAGGTTTACGTCCTTCATTCCCCCTTTTGATCTATTTTTATAGATCACCATTTCTATGTTTTCTTACTCTGTATATGTTGCCATTGGGTAACATTATCAGAAAACATGGCATTAATTTTCACTGCTATGCTGATGACACTCAGCTGTACTTATCAATGAAACCAAATCAGTCTGAATCAAATAGATAAACCTCAGTGCCTGTGTGAAGGACATCAAAACCTGGATGACCTTGAATTACCTGCTCTAAATCCTGAAAAAAACAGAGGTCATTGTCGTTGGTCCCAAAGGTCAAAGAGATTCTCTGTCAGACCAGATAATCTCACTCGACAATGTGAGTATTGCTTCTAGCCCTATGGTAAAAAATCTTGGAGTCCTATTTGATCAAAATCTCTCATTCACAGCCCATATAAACCTAGCTTGTAAAACCGCATACTTTCACCTGCGAAATATAACTAAAATTAGAAATATTTTACCTAAAACGATGCTGAAAAACTCATCCATGCATTTGTTACTTCCAGACTTGATTACTGTAATTCTCTGCTCGCCGCCTGCCCCAAAAGTACTATAAGGAGCCTCCAGTTGGTCCAAAATGCAGCGGCCAGAGTCCTAACAGGAACTAAAAGAAGAGACCACATCAGTCCTGTACTAAAATATCTGCACTGGCTTCCTGTCGAGCTTAGAATCAAATTCAAAGTCCTCCTCCTGACATACAAAGCCCTAAACGGTATGGCCCCATCCTATCTGCAAGATGCTATTGTCCCGTACCAGCCAAACAGAGCACTCTGCTCTCAGAATGCAGGACTATTAGTGGTTCCTAGAGTGTCCAAAAGTACAGTGGGAGGGAGAGCATTCAGTTACCAAGCTCCTGTGCTATGGAATCAACTCCCTGCTGATGTTAAACAGGCCCCCACAGTCTCTGTATTTAAGACCAGGCTTAAAACCTTCCTCTTTTGTATAGCGTATGACCAGGTTACATAGTGAGGGAGTTAGGGACATTAAAACCCAGGATAAGATAGGCTGCAGTAGGAGATAACTAGCTGAGGGAAGTATGGCAACCTGAGCACTATCCTCTGCTTTGTCCTATTTTCTCATCAGCAATGCTATTCACATGTTGTCCCCTGTCCCACTCCCCATGTGGAGTGTATCTCTTTCAGATGCCCCGATGACAGCTGGACCCTCTCCTCCTCCCCGCCTGGCCCTCCTCCTTGCCTGGCTCTCCTCCTCCTCGCCTGGCTCTCTTCCTCCTCGCCTGGCTCTCCTCCTCCTCGCCTGGCTCTCCTCCTCCTCGCCCGGCTCTCCTCCTCCTCGTCTGGTCTTCCTCCTCCTCACCTGGCCGATTTTTCTTGTTTTGTCTGATTTTTCCTGTTGTTTTGTTTTTGTGTGTTGGCGGCACGGTGGCTGAGTGGCAACACTCATGCCTCACAGCAAGAGGGTATGGTTGGATCCCCGGGTCGCCAGGCCTTTCTGTGTGGAGTTTTTCATGTTTCTCCCCATGTCTGGATGGGTTTCCTCCGGGTACTCCGGTTTCCCCCATCAACCAAAACATGAACGCCCTTCGAGACAACTGTTGTTGTGATTTTGGACGTTACAAAAATACATGAATTGAATTGAACTGAATTAAAGTTCATATGGTGGGGCCAATACCGGTAATGTGGGTTTTACCTCCTCCTGTTTAAGCATTGTATATTGACCTTTTAGCTGACCACCTACAGTGCATTGAATGACACGTTCAATTAAAGATCTAATCAATGGAACACAACAACAACCACCAAAGATAAATAAAGCAATCACCATTACTAATGTGGTAGCCATTGACATTGCTACTTGTTTCCAAGAGCCAAACATTTTTGGAGAACCACTCGTCTAGGGGATTGTTAACACCTGAGTGAGAATGCATCGTGTCCGAGAACATTTGGAGTCCTTTAAGAGTTCTGGTTACGGAGCCATCCGGAGCAGTATTATTAGGAATAAATGTACAACACTGTTCCCCGAACAAAGAACATACCCCTCCCCGTTCGGCTAATAACATATCTAGGGCCATTCTATTTTGAAAGGTAGTTCTGGATACCGGGTCTAATTGTTCAGCCATAGCTGTGCCTATGGATGTGGTCAGATTGGTTAAATGCAACAAGTTGTAATGGAAATAATTTATACGATCTACATTTTTGTTAGGAGTGATAGGAAATATAGCACTAATGAATGGGAGATTTTCAAACCCTGTAGCAAGTTGATCGACTAGTTTATATTCATCTGGAACACCACGTGATACACCTATAGCATCTACATATGTTGGGTTAGGGCCTAGAGCAGTGGTCGGCAACGTCCGGCCCGCGGGAAAATGTTGGCCCTTTGCCAATTTATTTTGGCCCGCCAGAGGATTTTGGACTTTCTTCCGGCATTGATTCTTTAATACTGTCATGATCCGCTCCGTCTGCTCCACGTTTTTTCCTCCTGTCCTGCTCGTTCCCTCCCTCACCTGCCGAGCTGGGCTGAGCTCCTGGCTCCTCCTGCGCGCACCTGCAGCTCATCAGCGCGATCACCACCACCTGCTGTGTATAAGAGGAGGCAGGACCAGACACTCAGGGCGAGATCATCTGCGTTTCTACACCCTGTTCAGTGCCGGTTCATCTTCGTTTCAGCCTCATCCCGTTCGGTGCCGGATCGTATGTGCGTCTCCACCCAGCTTGCTGGACCGTCTCAGCTCCAGCGCTCCCAGCTCAGCTCCGACCCTGCTTCCACCCTGCTTCCCAGCCCTGGTACTGTCTGTTTTATCTCTGCATTCCGCGACCCCGGACCCTGGTTAGCACTCTGCGTCCTGCCCTGGTGCTGCCCGCATCGTCATCTCCGCTGCGCTCCACGTTCCGCTCCTGGATCCTGGCCCGTGCCTCACCTCCTGCTCACCGCCGGATCAACCCTCGAACTGCATCATTTGTCATTTCTTTAATAAATACTGTAAATATTCCCCGAGTCTGCATCCTTTGGTCCGCTACACCCACCGTTACGACAAATACCAAGTTATGTGGGCACTGCTACGGGCATTCCACTGCCCATGATGTGCACGTAACACAACATTAAAAGCAAACAATGAACTGGTGTGTACATACACCTTCACCAGTCAAAATCGTGGCTAACTGTTTTTGGACATCTGGTGAGGCAAGTGTGCAGACTGCGCGCAGCTCAAGGAATGTGTACCCGTTACGCTATAGCCTTCTTGCACTTCTGTGGTTAGTTATTCAAAATTCCCTATTTTATTAAAATAAATCACTTAATCACAAAACTGTCAAAATACTCAGTTTGAAGATTTCTTTTAACCGGGGTGGGGACTTGCTTTTTGTCCGCATGTCAGGTTTTATTGTTCCCGACCTTTGCTCATGTTTGACACAACATAAATCCAGTTAGCCATGTCAATTTTAAACATTTTTCATTTACGTTGTGATTTTATCACGATCCTTGCTGCACTTGGCATCATCCAAGTCCTACAGCTCTCCCACAGTCGTGCGTAAAGGTGCAGGTCATTACGGCACCAAATGCGGAGTAAGGAAGCCGTTAGTGCGGTATTACGCACGACTAAAAGCCTGTCGTAGTTTAACCTTCGAGGCAGAGCTAAATCGCAGCGATGGTCACAAGAAGACAGCGTGAGAAAAGAATTTTGATGGAGAGATTTGACGATAAGCAATAATTACGCAGCTTCCTGGTTCAAGTAACCGTCTTAGAAAGATTTTATCCTTGTTTAAATCCGCACATTTTAACCACAAAAGTATTAGTTTCAATTAATATCATGAGACAAAGACCTGAATAAATGAGGTAAAACCTTAAAGTGAAAAGTTTTTCATAGCTCTACCTGATACTGTGCGCCTTTAGTATCCATATTACCATGTTCAACAAAGGCATAATTCTTACCAAAACCATAATAAAAGGAGCAAAAGCTTTTGCCCGAGGATTTTTTAATTGGCTGTTTTAGGTGAGTTAAAATGCATGTAATTCATATTTATGTATTTATAAATATATGTAAGCCAATACCTTTACCATCTGGCCCGCCACCTGTGGGCGCTGAAAAAAATTGGCCCGAAGCCAAGCGAAGTTGCCGACCCCTGGCCTAGAGCATGATTTAAATCAGACATAGTGTACAATTTTCAGGACAGCTACTGGAGACACTGGTGAAATTACCCACTTTGGGAGTGTAAAAGATTTGTTTTTGGTTAGATTTTCAGGGGAAGATAGGGCCTAATTGTTTACATGATGAGGCCTTGAGGAGAGCTCCAATGCACATGATGTGTTTTCATAAATGCCCGGGACCAACTGCAGCTGTGGCCTTGCATCAAGGCAGACCATACAGTCTTCTCTTATACCTAAGGCAACATTTTGTGCGGATTGGAGCTAAATGTTAGATTGTAATTTAGTGCCAGTAGCTGAATAAACAAATTCTGCTGACGTAAATTGTGATGGGTCCAGAACTTGAATGTATTTAGTATTTTGGTCTAATCTACCAACAGAAATATAGGGACTAGTCTTGTTAGTTCTGATTGGATCTTGACATATAATTGCGTCGGCGTAATAATCACGGGATGGTCCGGGCACATATACATAAAATCTAAATATTGTGCATTCAGAAGCATTTGCTTGTTGTGTGAAATCTATTGTTACTACTAAATGGGTTGCGGTCCTGGTTAAAGTTAACATGTTTTTCCATTTACTAGCTAGTTCTGTGGAGGACCATGGAGTCCAGTCATTACCTGAGTATGCAGCTACGTTTCCCCATGAATTGTCAATTTGTCCGGGCATTACATACCAGTGATAAGAGCTAGGGTCTACCAAAGAAGCTAACTGAGTCCTCAAATGTTTAAATAAGTGGAATGGTATACGAAAAACTCTGGATTCTCCGGTGGGGGTACACATTTGAGGTAATGTCGCATGGCTGGTTTTGTTTGAACACTTCTGACCTGTTATTGAAATTAAGTTATCTGAGGTACTGGAGGCCCCACCTGCACATGCCCATAATGTTACACTAAAGCATAACACTGTTAATAATGAAATCCCCCTTTTGTGCGGGGTAGAACCCCGTCCAATAAAAAACATTGCGTGTGTAAGCGTGCGTGTACAAGACCATTTTCTGCGCAGTACTTTCAGATACACACGTGATGGAGCAGCAAGATCAGTATCTTCAACAGGAGCAACCTGAGAGGTGACCTGAACAGAAAGACTGGAGGCAAGAGCATGCAGCTGATCCCAATATGCTTTATAGGGAACAGGATGTGAGTTAGACACAGGTAAATAAGGTAACGCCGTGCTGCCAGGGCCAGGCGTCACCCTGCCAGTCAAAAGTTCATAAGGTGAATAACCCGTGGTTCTGTGAACAGATTGTCTAGTGCAGTGGTTCTTAACCTTGTTGGAGGTACTGAACCCTACCAGTTTCATATGCACATTCACCGAACCCTTCTTTATTGAAAAATAAAACATAATTTTTTTCAAATTCAAGCCATATGTGTGTTTTACTGGTGCACAAAATAAATCGTGCATTAACATCACTGTGTTCAAAGAATAAAACCAATACAATGCATGAACTCACAACACATTACATACATACCTTTTAACAAAGACATGACCTTTTTTAACACTACCACACTGAAATAATTTTAATTTTGTATTGTATTATGCATTCCAATAATAAACTTATTGTATTTATGCTATTTATTATTTTTAACATTTTAACACACACCCATCACCTAATTTCCATCAGGCTACAATAATAATGAATATTTACTGCAAATCAGTGTGACTTCTGCTGTTGCCTTTGAGAGACCAGTTCAGAAATGCAGGGCTTCCCCTTGGCAAGTGCCACTCTCATGTCATTTTCACAGCAAAGTGTTCCTTTTCTTCGTTTTTATGTCGTTTTATGTTTTTATGCCGTTCGAAGTGACAGTATTCAATGACCAATACATACTGAGAGGAATCTGTATCTGCTCACCCAGGTGCTCTATTACTGTACATTTATAAATCATATCAAAACACAATATATAATGTGTATTTGTAAATAAAATATATTCAAAACGAGTGGTATGGGTCAAAATAAATATATATTTACAAACCACACACTGCAAACAGTGAACAAACACACACTGGAAACTAAGAACACACTGTGCATGTGACAGTGTGACAGTCATTCTGTGACAGAGGTTGGAGGATCGAGTCCCACTCGAACCAACTTCTGTCATTGTGTCCTTAGTTTTGTCATTGTGTCCTTAGGCAAGACACTTCACCAAAGTGGTGTGTGAGTGAATGATTGGTAGTCGGAGGGGGGGTGCAGATTGGCATTAGCTAATGCTAATAATTACACATAATACACATTTGACCCACAATTAAGTCAATAGCAGAATAAACCACGCTTACCGATCAGGAGCAGCACCCAGTCCATCAGCACATAAGGTCCTCTGCTCCTGAGTCCGTCGTGAGATCTTCACTCGGTTCCACGAACCGCTCCGGGTCCGAGATGCCTCTAGTTTAACTTGTACAAACATCCACAGTGTCCCCGGTCGCGCACTTCCTTTGTTTTGTCCGTTTCGTCATGTTTAAAACGCAAAACTGTTGCAAAACAGATCCATATCTGTGATATCACGCCCAAGGGCGGGCCGTCGGAACGTTCAGGGGTTAAACACTTAGAATCATTAGCGAGTCTTCACTCCACATCGGCCACATCAGCAGAAACACTGGGAGCGGCACATGAGGACGCCTGTCAATGGCGTTGATAAGCTGCGCAGATACGTATGTGAATCACAAAACTGGCTGGAGCAGCTCGTCCCTGGTCACACTCACTGACTCACACTGAAAAATAGCGCAGAATGAATTGTTGTGTGTTTATTTTATTTGCGCAGCACAGATTTTCTGTGCGCGGAGACCGTGTCAGCAGTGCGCAATTGCGCACGCGCGCAGCTTGGAGGGAGCAGTGTTCGATGGGCACAGCAAAGGGTGCATTTGTCGAATTAGGACACGGCCAGCGTCTGGAGACGCTCGCAGTCCGCGAATCATATGAGTCAGGTGCGTGTCTTGACCTCCGCCGAACCCCTGGGACTGACTCACCGAACCCCTAGGGTTCGGTCGAACCCAGGTTAAGAACCACTGGTCTAGTGTGAAGAAGAGCAATAGGCAGGGCCTGAA
Organism: Periophthalmus magnuspinnatus; assembly: GCF_009829125.3. Lineage (NCBI taxonomy): Eukaryota > Metazoa > Chordata > Actinopteri > Gobiiformes > Gobiidae > Periophthalmus > Periophthalmus magnuspinnatus. Next base: position 7,843,831 of record NC_047134.1, on the reverse strand, counting down.
GCCAATTGAGACCTGTGGTAGATATAATTTTAGCCAGAATAGATTTTAGGGTCCTGTTGGCCCGCTCGACCATCCCCTGTGATTGAGGATGGTACACAGCCCCAAATTTGTGAGTCAGACCAAACATTTTTTCAACCTTTTGGAGAGAAGCATTGTTAAAGTGTGTTAAACATATCCCGCGGCTTGTTTGGCAGCCAAATCAGCGGCATTATTTCCTTGAGCTGTAACAGAGTCAGATTTAGAATGGCCAGGACATTTGAGAATAGCCAATTCACAGGGCAACATCACAGCTTGAGCCAATCTTTGTACAACATCTAAATGCTTAACAGGTGAGCCTTTGGTAGTTTTGAAACCATTTCGTGTCCATGAGGCTAAATTGCAACACAGAACACTGACTACATAAGCTGAATTGCAATATATAGTTACCTGTTGTCCAGCAGCAGTCTCCAAGGCCAAACACATGGCTAGGAGCTCAGCACGTTGAGCAGAGGACTGTTCTGTTAAGAGTTCACTTACCAAAGTTTTGTACTCCCCTGACTCGGGAAAGTACTAGACTACTGCAGCCACAGCAGAGAGCAGACCATCAGTTTTTCTGAAGCAACAGCCATCAGAGAAACGAACACATCCAGTGTTGAGAGGCTTGACCTTTAAATCGGGTCTGGCCAAGCTAAGGGTCAGGACAGAGGCAGAACAGTCAGGGGGGGGTGCCTTCAGTGCCCCATGAGTCAGCAATATTATGTAGAGAAGTTTCCCAAACAAGATGAGGTTGTTCCAGAACCTTAAGTAGGCGCATCATCAATTCCTTCTGCAGCTGCTTGAGATTTGTGTCTATATTGTGGAATATAAACGTATGTTGTGATCATACTTAAATGTCACCTCTGGTGTTGTGGAGCAATGTCCTACGTCATGAGGGCCTTGTGACCAAACAGAGTCAGGGACCTTTTTTAGTTCAATGTCAGTCATTTCATGGTCTTCCATCTCACGTCCATGATCACGAGATATTGCACATCTTTCACACAGTCCTGTAACAGTGAGAAGAGAGTCAGGTGTTATTTGCAGCATTCTAAGACTGAGAAAATAAAACGTTTGCGTTCTCAGTGGGTTTCCAATCATCAACAGTCAATAGTCGCTTGACCATGGGACCTAAATCTTTGGCTTGGTGCCTGGGAGACAGAGCAAGAGACACATGTGGGACCACGTCAGGTGACCTGTACCACAACAACTGGCTGGGGGTGAGGTCACATGATGCGGCCACACCTTCTTGAGCTATGAATAATTTTGTGATGATAAAAGTCCAATCTGTTTGATAAATCTGAGCATCAAATTCTTCTCTATACACCAAATCACCTTCTCTGTCATAGAATAAAGTACAGTGGAGTGGATCAGTGGGCGGGTGGTAAGGAGCTAGTTGTTCCACCCAGGGCTTCCAGGTTTGCCACCAGGAAGTGAGAGAATTAGGGCAATGTAATCTAGTCCAATAAATGTCCGCAGCAGGTTCAGGTGGACTAGTTTCTCCCATCAGATATTGTCCATTGCCTCCTGAAACAAAACAGTTTTTAACATAGCCACCAGGAAAAGTCACTGTTAGTCCATCCTTTGTGCACAAAATTTTTGCATTCATTTTCATTAGTAAGTCTCTTCCCAACAATGAAACAGGTGTTTGTGGTGCCACAACAAAAGAATGGTACGCGGTTTGTTTTGCAAGTTCAGTTTTTAGGGGTTTAGTGAGCGGCAGATTTTGTGGTGTCCCAGCGAATCCCACCAGTGACACAGTTCTCTGTGAAACAAGAGAATGTGGTACAGGCTGATTTAGCGATGACATAGTGGCTCCAGTATCAACAAGCATGTTGACAACTCTATCTGCCACTTTGAGTTTTAGCATGGGGTCTGCCCCTGCCCCAGGCTGGGACTCACCTGGGCACCTCTAGTAGTAGCCTTCCTCATATTGGTCGCCAGCATCATCGTGTTGATAATACTGGCCTGCTCCTTGCTGCCATGGCACCGGACCTCTGTTTGGTGAGGGCCTGTAGCCTCGTCCTTGTCTGCGGCTGCCTCCAGCTCCTCCCCTTGGGCCTGGAACCTGGAAGTGACCTTGGATCGGGTTAGCAAAGTGTTGTGGACACTCTCTGTGCCAGTGTCCATTCTGGCCACAAATGAAACATGAGTCCTCACCAAAGCCGCGCCCCCTTCCACCTCTAGGTTTCCCAAAGCCCCTACGGCCACTTCTGAATCCACTCCCCTGTCCCCTGCCACCTTGGTAAACAACCATCTGTTTCTCATTTTTTTCAGCTTTCTTTTTATCTTTTTTGTTATTATCAGTGTCTCAAGCCTGTTTTAATTGCAATTTCAGTAATTGGCCAAATCAATCACTGTAAACCAGCTTATTATTATATATATATTTTTATTTTTCAGTTCATCTCCGTCTTTGTCTAATTTATCTCTGTGTAATTTTAATAAATGCACTACATGCAATTTAAAGCGGTCTTCGTCCCATATAGCCAATTCTGGGTTTCACAGGTCCAGGTAAGTCAGTCAGTATAGCGCCTTTAAAAATAGCACTAGTGCTGTCGCTTCTAAATGGGTGTCTGTTAGTCTTGTCAAGCCAGCCAGTCATGGCTTTTCTATACCACTCAGCAGGGTCCTGGTCAAAAGTCCATTTTGGAACACTCATGGCCGTAGTCTGTGGGTCTGGAAATACTTCACGTATCGCGTCAAAATAGTCTTTTGCGTGTGGTCCCAAGGCAGCCTCATCTCCCACCCCATCTGTGTCTGCAGTGCGTTCAATTGTTGCCAATTCGTGTCGTGAGCATGCTGCGGAGAGAAGAGCTCTTACATCGCCCATGGCAGCCTGTTGACCTGTCATTAGTTTCACAAACTCACACACCCAGAAGGAGCCTCCTTTAATCAGTGGCGGGAGCCTGCCACCCATCGCCTGTAAATCTCTGTATTGGAATGGTTCATAGCCACCCAGTTGGCCTTGTGCAGTTACTCTCAATGGATAGTTACCTAGATGCTTACTCTGTGTCTTACTCTGTAGTGTACTCCGTGTCCCAATGGGAGACCGTTTGGGGATGCAGCTCTTTCCTCCTCTCTTTCTTCCTTTTTGAGCTGCTTTATGTAATAATTTTGTCATTGCTGCACTTTCTGCCACTTCCTTGTCTATCTGTTGTTCCTCCTCGCTGTCCTCTGAGTCACTGCTTTTAGTATTCCTGTAATCATAAAGTTCAAAGGGTTTTATTGTGGTTTGGCTCTTCACACTATCTACATCGGATGAGACTATCTGCCCCCTTTGTTGTGCTTGCTCTCTTCGACTCTGATCCAGTGTTGCCTGTAACTCTGCATTGTCAATGTCTAATTCTGCCTTTTGTATTTCCAATGCCCTCACCTTGTCTTGGCTCACTTGTAATTCTCTTAATAAATGTTCAGTTCTAATTTTAGCTTCCTCTCTCTGTTTATCTTGCCCTGTGTTTTGTGCTATAGATATAGTTGGGCCATGAAGCGCTGCTGCTCCTATCCCCAAGGTCAGGTCTCATAGTGACCCATGTCTGCGTAACTCTTTCTCTTTCCTTCGTTTACCACACTCTGCTAATGTTACCAAGTCTTCCTCACTCTGCAACTCAGTTTTTATATTACCTGAAAATTTCATTACCGGGGCCATTACCTGTGTCTGGTCTGGATTCAAAGGAGGAGGAGGAGGCGGTGCGCTAGGAATTGCAGGATATACAGAATTTGTCTGTTTTAATTGGTCCTCCTCTCTCCAGTGCAGCTTTTTAGTCACTTGCTTTTGTGTGTCAGGTTTAGGCCTGGGTGTGGGCTTACTTACCTTGGTGAGCGCTAAGCATACCACAGCACAGCTATGCGCCACACGTCGTATCTCCTCGCATGCTTCCACTTAGTTAGTGCCTTTTATATACTTGCCCTTTGTCTCTCCTCTGTGGTCTGCCCCATCACGTACTGTGCTTCCTCCTCTCGTCCTACCCACAACTTACACATATTTTCCCAGCATGGATCTGTCCTCATGTCTTTGGGCATAGTTATCTGTGCGCAAATCCATTCTTTATTCAACCTTTCTTTTTCCTTTGGCCTTTTCCTTTTCTCTATGCCTGCCAGCACTTGCTCCTCCACTTTTTTTAACCATTCTCCATCCAGTGAGGCCTTGCCGCCCTCTAGTTGCGGACATCCACCAAACTCTTCACACTCCCTTGTAAACTCTTCCTCCATAGTTCTGTTTTTGTTCTTTTGCTTATTATTATATATATATTTTTATTTTTCTATTTTTTTATCATTTTTTTGTTTTATTATTTTTATTATATATATATATATATATATATATATATATATATATATATATATATATATATATATATATATATATATATATATATATATATATATATATATATATATATATATAACGTAGGGACACGCCTGCCCACTACACCAGTCCACGGTGGGTCACAGGAATTGAACCTGTCTTAGTATCAGGACTTGAACCTGAACTCGGCCGTTAACCTTTTCCGTGAGGGACTCTAACCCTTCACCAGGGACTCGAACCCTGTATTGCTATCAGGACTCGAACCTGAAGCTCGGCCGTTAACCTTTTTCTTTTTTTTTCTTTTTTTCTTTATTTATTTTATATATTTTTTAATTTATTTTATTTTATTTTTATTTTTTTATTTTTTTATTTTTTGTAAGGGACTTTAACCCTGTGATAATATTACACCTGTAATTCACCAGTTACCCCGTGGCCCTTCTGTCCCTAAAATGCTATTTTAATATGGTCAGTTTGCTAAATTTAACCACAGGCGGCACCAGACAGCACGGTGACTTCCTCAATTTACATGTAGTCAATATGGAAGTTTTGAAAGGTCTTCCTTACCTCTTTAGTTTGCCGCGGCGGGAAGTCACAATGCGTCCAGTCACCTTGGACCTATCCTCGAGGGTTGGTCTCCGTCCCCAGGGCCTCAAGATCGGATCACGTCAGGGATCACCAAATTGTAAGCATGTTCCTTTAATCCGATCAGAAGAATCACTGGAGACCACAGAGTAGAATCACTCGAGTTTTATTATTCCCTAGACATCCAATCTAATACATGTCAGGCATTATTGCTGTCCCTAGTACGTGCACGGAGATCTCAGGGGAAGTCCCGTTTTGATCTGAGTGCTTGACACTGAACGCCACATTTAAACATAAATCATGAATATTCAGTAGCCGGGCGTGGACATCTTCTTCTTCCTTTTGGCACTCCTCTACCCTCCAGGCGCCCTACTGGCACAGCGTTATCTGTAACAGATTGACCTGGGAGGACATGCTACACAATCTGTCTATTGTCACAGTATGTTCTTTTCTATGTGATAAGGCAAGGATGGAGTGCGTTTGTGCAGTGTTGCGTGAAAGTCCTAAACCTCCTTTTAGTCTAATCTTTGATATTATGAGCAATGACGTTTACGTCCTTCAACGAATCTCTCATTATAATTATATTATGATATAATCTAATAGTACAACAATATAACAATATTTTAGTATAATAATATCTTGTCCTAACAAGCCTCCAATCTGCAACTCTCTCACCCACTCGTTTGCACCCTTTAAAAACTCTCTCTCGCACTCTTTAAACACTGTCTTGCACAGTTTAAGAACTTTCCCATTACTTTACAAAACTTTCCTGTCCCTTCTCAAATACTTTCCTGTCACTTTACTATGTCTAATAAAAGTCCGTCAGTCCATGTTTCTTTTGTCATGGTACAATACTTTCCTTTTGTCTCTCTTTTGTGGTCTGCCCCATCACATACTGTGCTTTCTCCTCTCGTCCTATCCACAACTTACACATATTTGCCAGCATGGATCTGTCCTCATGTCTTTTGGCATAGTTACCTGGGCGTGAATCCATTCTTTATTCAAACTTTCTTGTTCCTTTGGCCTTTTCCTTTTCTCTATGCCTGACAGCACTTGCTCCTCCACTTTTTGCCACATATCTAACCATTCTCCATCCAGCTAGTCCTTGCCGCCCTCTAGTTGCGGACATCCACCAAACTCTTCACACTCTCCTGTAAACTCTTCATCCATAATTCTGTTTTTGTTCTTTTGCTTATTATTATTTTTTTTCCTTATTTTTTTGTTTTCATTTTTTTTTAATATATATATATTTTTTTCTTCTCGATTTCTTCTCGATTTCTTCTCGATTTACCGGTCAATCTACATTCCCACCCTCACGTAAGGTCATGAGCTCTGGGTAATGACTGAAAGGACAAGATCACGGATGCACGAAATGGGTCTCCTCCGTAGGGTAGCCAGGAGACCCTTAGAGATAGGGTGAGGAGCTTGGTCACATGGGAGGAGCTCAGAAAAGAGCTGCTGCTCCTACATGTCGAGAGGAACCAGTTGAGGTGGCTCGGGCAACTTTTCAGGATGACTCCTAGACACCTCCCTAGGGAAGTGTTCTGAGCATGTCCCACCGGGGAAGACCCGGGACACACTGGAGGGACTATGCCTCTCGGCTGGCCTGGGAATGCCTTGGGGTCCCACTGGAGGAGCTGGAGGACGTGACCGGGGTGAGGGAAGTCTGGGAGTCCCTGCTTAGACTGCTGCCCCTCTGACCCAGCCCCTGGATAAGCGAAAGAAAATGGATGGATGGAAGTTCTGTGTGCCTATGGGAAATTGCATTGAATTGAATTGAATTCCACCTGAAGTATGAGTGAGTTTGCCACTGGATTTTACTCATTTTTACTTGAAAAGCACCTCCAATGTGCCAAAGCATAGCAGCAAGTGTGGCCATTAAGGTGGAGGTTGTGGGTCACTCAAGCCCTGGTCAGCAAATGAATGTTACAGATGGCTGAAGGTTTACTCCCCATTCTCACCCTTGTAGAATCAACCAATTACATTACATGTGGTTAGTGTAAAGTAATTGGTTGATTACAGCCAATGAGCAGTGGAACATGCCATGCTTTTCCATAAACAGAAGGAGCATGCCGGGAACCAGGGATTACGTGTGTAATTCCTGCACATTTTCCGCATTGTTTTTTTGCAACAGTTTTGTGTTCTAAACTTTACGAAATGCACAAAACAGAGGACGTGATCAAGTACACTGTGGATGTTTGTATAAGTTTTGCTAGAGGCATTTAGTGGTTTATGGCAAAGAGTGAAGATTCCATGGTGGACTCAGGAGTACAGGACCTTATTTTTTGAGGGAGGTATTTGAGGTCATTGTCCATTTTAAAGACCCATTAGCGCCTAAGCTTTAACTTCCTGGCTAATGTCTTGAGATGTTGCTCCAGTATTTCCACATAATAGTCTTTCCTCGTGATTCCATCTATTTTCAAGAGCACCAGTCCCTACTGCAGCAAAACAACCCCACAACATGATGCTGCCATCCTCTATTTCTCACTGGGGATGGTGTTCTCAGGCTTGCAAGCTTCCCCTCTTTTCCTCCAGACGTAACAATGATCATTATGACTAAACAGTTCAAATTTTATTTCATCAGACTGCAGAACATGTCTCCAGAAATGAAGGTCTTTGTCCATGTGTGTATTTACAAACTGTAATCTCGCTTTTTTATGTTTTTGTTTTTTTTTTTTTTTTGGAATAAAGGCTTTTTCCTGGCAGTGTGGCCTTTCAGCTCATGTTGGTACAGTACTCGTTTCACTGTGGATAATGACACGCTCTTACCAGCTTCAGCAGCATCTTCACAAGGTCTTTTGCTGTTGATATGCACATTTCAGACCAAAGCACATTCAGCTCTGGGACACAGAACTCGTCTACTTCCTCAGTGGTGTGATTGCTGGACATTTCCATGGTGCTTATACTTGCGTATAATTGTTTGAACAGATGAATATGGCACCTTCTGACATCTGGAAATTGCACCCAAAGATGAACCAGACTTGTGCAAATCCGCAATTCTCTTCCTGATATCATGGCTGATTTATTTTGACTATCCCTCTGATGTTACAAAAAGAACCAGTATGTTTCAGGTGTGCCTTCAAGTACATCCATAGGTGCTCTAATTAACTCAAATGTTGTCAATTAACTTATCAGAAGCTTCCAAAGACATGACATCATTATGTGGGTTTTCCCAAATTGTTTTAAAGCATAGTAATCTTACTCTATGTAAACTTTTGACTTTGAAGAAAGTAATGAAAAATTGTTGTTAAAAATCTTCTCTCATGTTCCTGGCTTTTAGCAAATAGAAATAATTTAGTCAGTTCTAATTGACCCAAAACAGGAAAAGTAGTTTGGTTTCATGTCAGACAGTGCGAAAAAAAAAGGAAGCAATATGTGAGATAGCAGCTGGCAGCTGGCTAGCGTGAATCACATGACTGTCACAGAGAAAAGGGGCGGGGCTAAGCGTGAATCATACAAGAGCCAATAGAGTCACTTTACAAACAGACAATAAAAATACTGGATAAGAAGTCACTGAGACACCATCATTGCAATATTCTCACACAACACAACCTGTTAAGTTGGGAAAACCTCATTAAGTATTCAAACCTTTGTCTAATCTACAAAATTATTCATGGTCAGTCCTCTCCTCCACTCACCCAGTTCATCAGCACTAGAACCACCACACAATGTCTCACTCGAGGGGCAGCCTGTGGAGATTGTATAGTTACTTTGAGGAAAAGTGCGTTCAGTCAGAGCGCATTCTCAGTTACAGCTTCTCAGCAATGGAACTCAGTCCCCAGCAGCATTAGAGAGCTAACCTCGTACAGCTCATACAAAAAACACGTAAAGAACTGGCTAACCTCCCAGCAAACCTGTGATCATTAAGAGTTTTTACTATATACTGCATGTGTGAGCTTCTTCTGTCTGTCTTGTGTGTCCTGTGTTTCTTATTTCTGTGTGCTTGTTTTGTTTCAAAATGTATAATGTTCTTATTGCTTGAATTGTGTACTGTCTTGACTTAACTGTTTATAATTTTATTATTTTATAATTTTATAATTTTATAATCTTTACTATATTTTAGGATGATCAATTACCATCGGTCCAGGGACTACAGATGAAAAATAGCTGGCTAATTCTGGTGCATTTACAGAAATGTAAATTAATGTACATTGTCCCTGTTTAATAAACTACATAAATAAATAAATAAAAAATCACATTTATTTTATTTTACTTTATTTTATTTTATTTTATTTTATTTATTTGAAGGACAAAGTGCAGATACATTAAAAAGATGGCTGCACCAGATTTAGTAAAATGCTAATTTCCATCTGTAGTCCTTGATGTCACAAACATTAAAAAACTATTTACATATAAAAAGTGCAATACAAAAGACAATATACAAGTGTGCAAAATTTTCAATATATAGTGCAAACTACAAGTTATTAAAGTGCGAGACATATGCAACAGATATCATAATAAATACAGTATAGTCGCTATCAGATGATACCCACGAGGGTAGCATCTGATAGCTCTGTACGTTATTGGTATTATAAATATAAACAAGACAGTAATATGACACTAAGACAGTACAATAACACTCATGATTTGGTAATCTAGTGGCCATCAGATGGTACCCACGAGGGTAACATCTGATGGCCGAATACCCATCTGGTATATTTAGTGTGGGCAGGATTGATGGTCAAGAAGCCAGGTTTTGACAGCCCCTGAAAAGCTGTGATAATCTGCTATGTTCTTAAGATTTTCTGGAAGCCCGTTTCATTCTTTGATGGCTTTAAAAGAGAAGGCAGATTGAGAGAAAACAGACTTTCTTGTAGGAACATTGCAGTCACCCCTAGACACGGACCTTAACATTCTACTTGTTAGTTGAGAGCGAGGCTGTACATAGGTCTTTAGTGGGGGTGGGGCAACGTCATGCAAGATTTTATGTACCAGGCAAATATCAGAGTACCTGATCAAGTTGTCAAAGGTTAATATTTTAAATTTGTCCAATATGTAGCAATGATGGTAACGTCTGGGCTTTTTATCGAGGATTTTCAATGCCTGATTATGCAATGATTAGTACTGTTATTTTGGCTTGAGACCATGAGGAAATACAATACAAAATGTGAGATATAATCATAGCATTGAGATAAGAGTTTGCTGCTTCTAATGATAATGAGCTTCTAATGTGTTGGAAGTTAGCGATGTTGAATTTCAAGACATTACAAACCTTTTTAATATGTTTTTTTTTTTTTATTAAGGGTAGGGTCTAATATGATTCCCAAGTATTTAACTTCCTCAACATTTTTAATCATGCAACTATTCACATAACTATTTGGACATACACTTTGACTTTGTTTGAGAAGTACATTGTAACAGTTTTGTCAGTATTCAAAGTAAGGAAAGATTTGTTAAACCACTCTATTGCTTTTACCATTGCCACAGATAGCTTAGCTGCGACAGAATTTGCGTCGGGACCGTGTGTAAGGAATACTGTGTCGTCAGCGTACATCACGATTTCTACATCGTCACAAATAGAAGGTAGGTCGTTGATGTACAAGCTGAAGAGCAACGGCCCCAGAATGGACCCTTGGGGCACACCTGCTAAGCAAGTAGTAAATGGAGATGTTTTGTCATTTATCCTTACACACTGGTGACGATCTGCCAAGTACGACTGAAACCAACTGACAGTGTTTCTTGAGAGTTTGAAATTTTGCATTTTTGTCAACAGCACTGAATAGTTAACAGTGCCTTACGGAGATCCAAAAAAATAGCCCCAACCACCCCTTTTTTTTTACTTTTAAATGTGTTTTTGTAAATTTAGAAAGAATTTGAACAATAGCATTTTTAAGAGTGCTGCAAGCCTGCTCAGTGTCCTGACCATACACTAAATCAATTTGGACGGTGTTTTTTTTCATTGTCCAAGAGCTCCATGTCACGCTTTGGGATAATAGATATATATGATTTTTCTCAATTTTTGATTTTTATAATGAGATTTATTAAGCTTCCTTGAAGCCAGGGTTAAGTTATGATCCGACAAGCCAGTAATTAAATTATAAGTTTTATTTATACGATTTAATTTGTTAGTAAATATCAGATCTAGCAATGTTTTTGTGGAGCTGGTTGTTCTAGTTGGATTCTTCATCATTTGAGTTAGGTTAAATTGTTTGGTCCCTTAACTTAAGCACGCCTTATCGAACCAGTTCAAATTAAAATCACCCATTAAAATGGTCTCCTTATTGTTACAAAATTTAAGTACCTCTTTCAACCTAGCAAAAAATACCTCCTCCTCATTTGGTGGTCTGTATAGTGTGACGCCCACAGTGTGTGGTCACATAGTTTTTATTTAATGTAATCCTGTATATGAGTGTAAGTGGTGATTTTGTTTTGTTTTTGAAACGGACACTTGGAATTCTAATTCTCACCACTTGATGGCAGCACGTGCAGTGAGACAGTTTGGGAGAACGCTGGCTTCTGCTTCCTGTCAGTAGCAGTGAGCAGCAAGTCACAACAGCAAAGAAGTAACGTGTCTGTCTCACTGTTTTTATTTCAGGTTGGTACAGTCCCGCCCCAAGCACAAATTCTACTCATATGGAGCCCTAATAATATAACGCTTGTTGTAATATTTTCTAGTCTCAGCTAAACGTTTGCCACTGGTAGTATTTTGTTTATATGTGTGATTAGCTTTTCATGCTAAATCCCATGCTAGCGCTTAGCCTAGACCTTGCTAGTTCTCCGTTGGCTCGACACTCTATTGTATTTGGTCCCCCCTCGTCACATTGTCATTGTTTACATGCTAATGTTATTGACAGTTGTATTATTTTAACACAAAAACAGTTAAGAGTTTGATATTTAAAAAAAAGGTAAAAATATAAAATGATGTCATGATAATCTACCAGATATATGATGTTGCTCTGAATTAGAAATTAATACTAAAATTAAGGAAATTAGCCCTACCTATCAATGTTTTAATGAACAATGTACTTACACCTGTAAAATGTAATTTGAAATCTCAATGTGTGTATGTATAATAAAGTCAGTAGCAGTGAGCAGCAAGTCACGACAGCAAAGAAGTAACGTGTCTGTCTCACTGTTTTTATTTCAGTAACCTACTCTCCCATATAACTATTATTTTTAAAGTGTTAGCGGTGGTTGTCCCGGCCCAATACCTGCTACAGTTTCTTGGTGGCCCGTATGGGGAGAGTATTGGTCAACACTGATGAGCCCGGCAGTAACCAGAGGGATGAATCCAGATGCTGCCAGCTGCTGCTTACTGATGAAGATTCAACACTACTACACCTGTGGTGCTGAGTAAAGAGTACAGCTACAGTGTACAAGAACAATGCCTGTCAAGGGACAAAGACTGAATAAAGCCAACTTCAGTGTGGACCAGGTGAAAGGACAATGGAGACAGCTATGGCAGAAGGTGAGAGGAAAGATTTGGTGTGGAGCATCAAGAGAAGCCTGCTCACCCTCTCAGCTAATGAACTGTTTCAGCTTGCTAAGTCACTGGGGATCATGCCTGGAGTGGACGAGTCACGTCTTATGTCAGGGGACGAGGAGAGTTGTTTCCAGTACATCAGTGACGTTATGTGCAGTAAAGCTTTAATAGAATCTGAGGACCAGGGGATGTCACATCTACTACAGCTCAAAGATGTTATTGATCAAATCATACAAAGTCGTGGTTTGTTCACCAGTGTAGTTATGAATAGTCCAGATGCCCAATCCCCAGACACACAAGTTAAAGAGATTGTACAAAGCCAAGATAACTCTGAAAATGAGAAAACCGAGACCCAAAATATGACTGCAAATGACACAGAGATACAGGAGTTGCTTAACAGTTATGAAGAGCTAAGTAAAAAGGTAGCACAGTACATGCCTTCAGAAGCGGTTCCGTCTGCCACTCAGTCACCTGTAAAACCACCGTTAAGAATCCAGAATAACTCTGTTGAACTCCCCACGTATGAGAAAGTTGTGTCACTCAGAGATCTATCTTACCTGCATCGGAGAGAGTTCAAAATTCAAGGAGGTCAGATAGGGGATCAGGGGTCAGACATTAGTTACAATAACATTTGTCGTCAGATTGAAGAAGGGTTCAAAGAACAGTTCAGTGATGCTGAAATAGTCTGAGCTGTCTTGAGAGCCATCAAACCAGGTAATTTCAAGGACATGCTGATGAATAAAGATGAACTGAATGTAGAGAAATTAAAAGACTTTTTACATTCTCATCTTGGTGAACAGAACAACACTGAGCTTTTCCAAGAACTGATGTGTACTAAACAAAATGACACTGAGACACCCCAGCAGTTCCTATATCGAGTCATAGGTCTAAAGCAAAAGATTCTGCTTGCATCAAAACATATTGCTACCGATGTAAAATACAATGCTAGTACCGTTTAAGACGTGTTTCTCCACACGGTGTACCAGGGCTTAGGGCACAAACACGGTGACATTCGCAGAGAACTCAAACCATTACTAGCTGACCCTTCAGTCACTTATGAAGCTATACTCAAACATCTTAAGAAAGTAATGAGTGATGAGAGTGAAAGGCAGCATCAGTTAGGTCCCGTGTCATGCCCCAGAGGTACCAACGCGCACAGTGCAGTAACAGAAGTAAATGCTGCACAGGGCACTCCTGCAAAAGAAGACACGCATGGGAAGAAACAAACTGACAAAAGGACTGACATCATTCAACAGCTTGTTGACAAGGTTGAAAAATTAACAAGTATGGTTGAATATCTACAGTCACAAAAAGCAGAACAGACAAACCAGTACATAAAAGGTAGAGCAAGTTATCAGAAGCCGAAACGACATGGATGTGCCACATGTCTTGCTCAGGACCGCTCTGATTGTCCTCACTGTTTTTACTGTGGAGATGAGGGACATCGAGCAGTGGGCTGTCTCAAGAAGCCAGTACGCCAGGGAAACTGGAGCCGGTCACTGTCAAGGGACAAACAGTGATCGGGTCCCATCCTTTGTCCCAACCTGCCACAAGTAAAGACAAGGACCAACAAAAGGAAAAGCAAACACACACCAAACATGTCAATACAATGGCTACAGACTTACCTGATGTGAAGAGTGAAAAACTGACTAAGCTTATTGGGAAGAAGGCTCTTACCCAGTGTAATTTAAATGGTCTAGCAGTTAGTACCTTATTAGATACTGGGGCCCAAGTAAGCATTATTGATAAAGAGTGGAAAAATAAATATTTACCTGACACACCAGTTAGACATATCAGTGAGATTGTTAATGAGGATGATGATTTTAGACTGCATGCTGTGAATGGTGACATTCTACCATTTGAGGGTTGGGTAGCTATAACAGTCAATCTTATGGGCAATGTAGACCCCAGTTCGTCAATCTCAGTACCTTTCCTCATTAGTAGTTTTGCTCTGGAGAGACCCATATTAGGTTTCAATGTACTAGAGGAAGTGATCCAAAAGCAACCTGACAGGCTTATCCCAACACTTACCAGCCTACTTTGTAATGCCATGTCCATCCCATCTGAAAAAGCAGAGCTGCTTGTGAACTTTATTCAGACAGACAAACCCACTATTCAGAATGAAAGATTACGCACAGGCAAATGTGGCACCATTATACAAGCAGGTCAACTTGCTTGGATCAAGTGTAATGTGTCCCCCGAAATGAACCTGTCAGAGACTGTTTTTCTCTTTGAACCTGATGAAACTAATACATGTCTTGCAGAACTTGACATTGGTGAGGGTCTTGTGGAGGTGCAAAATGTAAAGAACCCCTATGTATTGGTACCAGTGGGCAACAACACTAAGCATGCAGTGACACTACAACGAAAAACTGCCCTTGGTAGTATTCAGAGTGTTGACAAGATAATGAACTTGGACTCATCTGAAGATCCTGAGCCCACAGTGACAGTCAGCAGCACCACCTGCACCCCTACCACTGACCCATTGCCATGGCAACCGCCTGTTGACTTAAGTCGCCTCACTCATGAGCAACAAGCAAAAGTTAACAAAATGCTATGTGAAGAATCAGCAGCTTTTGCACAGAACAGTACGGACATTGGATGTATACCGACCCTGCAGATGTCAATCAACCCAACGGATGATATCCCTGTCCAAAGAGCCTACTCATCAATACCAAAGCCACTTTTCAAAGAGGTCAAGGACTACATACAAGAGTTGTTGTTGAAAGGGTGGATAGTAAAATTGAGGTCCCCATATGCTGATCCAGTTGTATGTCAGAAAAAAAGATGGCAGCTTAAGATTATGTATTGACTATCAGCTTCTCAACAAAAAGACTGTTCCTGATAGATATCCACTGCCCAGAATACAAGCCCTGACAGACACACTTGGTGGTTATGCCTGGTTCAGCATCCTTGACCAGGAGAAGGCATACCACCAGGGTTTTGTTGCTGAGGGGTCCCGCCAGTTCACTGCTTTCATCACGCCCTGGGGCTTATATGAATGGGTCCGCATCCCCTTTGGACTGACTAACGCCCCTGCGGCATTCCAAAGGAGCATGGAAGAAATGCAGGGTCCTCTCAGAGATGAATGCTGCTTACCTTATCTGGATGATATATTGTGCTATGCAAAAACCTTTGATGAACATGTCGAGTGCCTTAGAAAGGTTCTTCGTGCCCTACAGCAGCATGGGGTAAAGTTGAGACCAGAGAAGTGTGAACTTTTCAAAAATGAAGTTAGGTATGCGGGCAAGATCGTGTCCGCTGAAGGAGTCAAAATAGACCCACGTGACCTGGAGGCTGTAAAAACACTGACTTCCAAGACACCAAAGACAATGGGAGATGTGAGGAAACTAACAGGATTTCTGGGGTACTACCGCTCTTACATCCAAGACTTTTCTAGAATAGCCAGACCTATCTATGAACTGCTCCAGACCAAGCCAGGCTCAACCCATAGTCCTACCTGTTACAAAAGCAGCAAACGCCCACAGTTACCCTCCAAAGAGACTGTTGTATGGACATTTGTACATCAAGAAGCTTTGGAACAGCTAGTCGCTCTTCTTACTAGTCCCCCTGTACTAGCATATCCTGACTTTAACTTACCTTTTACACTACACACAGACGCTTCAGACAAGGGGTTAGGAGCTGTGCTTTATCAGTATCAGAATGACAAGTTACGTGTCATAGGTTATGGCTCTAGGACTTTGACACAGGCTGAACGCAACTACCATTTACATAGTGGAAAATTAGAATTTCTCGCTTTGAAATGGGCTGTTTGTGAAAAATGTCGTGACTATTTGTACTATGCGCCCCATTTCACTATTTATACCGATAACAACCCACTGACATACGTCATAAGTACAGCAAAACTTAATGCAGTTGGTCATAGGTGGGTTGGGGAACTCTCTGACTAGATTTGACATAAGATACAGACCTGGAAAGACTAACATTGACGCAGACACACTCTCACGTCTAGCATTAGACATTGAAAAGTATGTTTCTGAGTGTACTGAGAATTTTTCAGATGAGGCGGTTCAAGCTACCTGGGACGGGACCCATGCAGCCAAGGAGAAAGACATTGCCTGGGTCGCCGCTCTCAACATACACACAGTGATCTGGTCAAAGCTCAACGAGAAGATCCAGCCATCAGTCACATCATTAAGCTTAAAGAGTCACAGATAAAACTGACAGATGAGGTACGTACGACTGTAACTGGAGCTGCGCACAAACTGTTACATCAATGGACTAAGCTTCACCTTGAAAATGACCACCTGTACAGGAAAAAAGAGAGAGAAAACAGCTAGTACTCCCTGCAAAATATAGAAATCTGGCTCTGCAGCAGCTACACAATAAAATGGGCCATGTTGGTACCGAACGAGTGCTCCATCTTGTCAGAGAAAGATTCTATTGGCCCTTTATGGCAAAAGAAGTTGAGACATATGTCACTCAGAAATGCCCCTGCATTATGTCCAAGAAACCTGTGACACATGTCCGAGCTCCTATGGGTAGCATAACCACCAGTTCCCCTTTAGAGCTTGTCTGTATTGACTATTTGCATTTAGAGGCCAGCCGCGGAGGTTATGAGTACATCCTAGTGGTAGTCGACCACTTCACTAGATTCGCCCAGGCCTATCCAACAAAGAACAAAAGTGGGCGCACAGCAGCTGAGCACATTTTTCAAGACTTCATTCCCCGGTTTGGATTACATCGCAATCTCCTGCTGTTAGTAAATGACTTACCTGTTGAGATCAACACCCACCCTGCACAACCCGGAAGTGACAAAAACACAAAAGAAAACAGACCAAAGAGAGGAAGGAATGTAGAGAAACAACTACAGCCACAGGCTACTTTAGAACAGGGAGAGGTGCTCTGGTTTATACTAACAAACTGGTACCTATCTGATAGATAGGATTTAAACCATTTGAGGGCGGTCCCTCTGATTCCAATGTCACATTCTAACCTCTGCAGTAGAATGTTGTGATCAATGGTGTCAAACGCTGCACTGAGGTCCAGTAGGACCAGGACTGAAGCCAGCCCGTTATCAGCAGCAAGTAGTAAGTCATTTGTTACTTTAAGCAGTGCAGTCTCTGTGCTGTGGTGAGCTCTGAATCCAGATTGAAAATTTTCAAATATAATATTGTCCTGCAGGTGGCGGCAGAGCTGTTTCACCACCACTCGTTCTAGAATTTTTGAGAGGAAGGGAAGATTAGAGATAGGTCTATAGTTGACTAATTCATCAGGATTTAGGTTAGGTTTTTTCAAAAGGGGTTTAATCACAGCATACTTAAAGGACTGAGGAACGTAGCCATTTTCTAACGACATATTTATTATGTTATGGATGGAATCTATTATTAGGGGGAGGGCTTCTTTGAGGAGTCTGATTGGAATAGGGTCGAGCATACAGGCTGATGGTTTTGACGACATGATGACTGAGGTAATCTCTACCTCATCAACAGGAGTAAATTTATCTAATATTATTAGAGGGTCCATGTGGGATATTGGCATTACAGACTGGATTTGCTCAGAGCTGATTTTTGGAGTAGCTTTGTTGATTTTGTCTCTAATGGTTGTAAAAGTGAAGTTGAATAGTGCTAAATGTGGACTGAGGACAATTTATATTTTGTTTTATGTCGGGAGCCATCTTTTCTTTTGTCAGGGAGCGTGTGACGCCCACAGTGTGTGGTCACATAGTTTTTATTTAATGTAATCTTGTATATGAGTGTAAGTGGTGATTTTGTTGTTTTTTTTTTTAAACGGGCACTTGGAATTCTAATTCTCACCACTTGATGGCAGCACGTGCAGTGAGACAGTTTGGGAGAATGCTGGCTTCTGCTTCCTGTCAGTAGCAGTGAGCAGCAAGTCACGACAGCAAAGAAGTAACGTGTCTGTCTCACTGTTTTTATTTCAGGTTGGTACAGTCCCGCCCCAAGCACAAATTCGACTCATATGGAGTCCTAATAATATAACGCTTGTTGTAATATATTCTAGTCTCAGCTAAACGTTTGCCACTGGTAGTATTTTGTTTATATGTGTGATTAGCTTTTCATGCTAAATCCCGCGCTAGCGCTTAGCCTAGACCTTGCTAGTTCTCCGTTGGCTCAACACTCTATTGTATTTGGTCCCCCCTCGTCACATTGTCATTGTTTACATGCTAATGTTATTGACAGTTGTATTATTTTAACACAAAAACAGTTAAGAGTTTGATATTAAAAAAAAGGTAAAAATATAAAATGATGTCATGATAATCTACCAGATTTATCATGTTAGAAATTAATACTAAAATTAAGGAAATTAGCCCTACCTATCAATGTTTTAATGAACAATGTACTTATACCTGTAAAATGTAATTTGAAATCTCAATGTGTGTATGTATAATAAAGTCGGTAGCAGTGAGCAGCAAGTCACGACAGCAAAGAAGTAACGTGTCTGTCTCACTGTTTTTATTTCAGTAACCCACTCTCCCCTACAACTATTATTTTTAAACTGTTAGTGGTGGTTGTCCCGGCCCAATACCTGCTACAATCACAACAATTTTAAATGACATTTCAGGTGATAAACACATTGTAACTCCCACACATTCCAAATCGTTATGGGGAAATTCAATCTGCTTACATTGAATATTGCTTTTAACATATAATAATATGCCTTCACCTTTTTTATGTGGTCTGTCTCTTCTAAATATATTGTAGTTTGGGATAGTGTAAGCACCAGCTGGAGTATTTTTACTCAACCATGTTTCTGAAAGGCCTATATAGTCAAGATTTGAGTCATGCAATCATTTTTCCACTTGTTCTATTTTGGAAGGTAAGCTTCTGATATAAATGTGGCCACCAAATATTCCACTTTGGCTTAGCTTCAGGATCCCAGAGGATTTTTGCATGATTAACAGTTTGTAGTAGTTTGGTTTGCTGTTGTTTATTTATTACCTTATTTGTTGCATGTTTCCATTGTGCACGTTTGAGTTTTGGCCCACAATCAGCCGCTGGTTGTTGTGTTAACTGCGGCGCTAACTTGAGGGGTACCTCCGCTGATGGTAGTAGCTCCGGGGTTAGCCCTCCGCCCTCCGCTGATGGCAGTAGCTCAGGGGTCAGCCCGCGGCCCTCCGCTGATGGTAGTAGCTCCCGGGTTAGCTTGCGGCCCTCTGCTGATGGTGGTAGCTCCGGGGTCAGCCCGCGGCGCTCTCCTGATGGTAGTAGCTCCGGGGTTAGCCCGCGGCCCTCCGCTGATGGTGGTAGCTCCGGGGTCAGCCCGCGGCCCTCCGCTGATGGTAGTAGCTCCGGGGTTAGCCTGCGGCCCTCCGCTGATGGTGGTAGCTCCGGGGTCAGCCCGCGGCGCTCCGCTGATGGTGGTTGCTCCAGGGTTAGCCCGCGACCCTCCGCTGATGGTAGTAGCTCCGGGGTTAGCCCGCGGCCCTCCGCTGATGGTAGTAGCTCCGGGGTTAGCCCGCTGCACGCCGCTGATGGTAGTAGTTCTGGGTCTAGCTCGAAGAGCCCCACTGTTAGAGGTGGTAGCTCTAATGCTAGCCCGCGGCTTGCCGATGATAGTAGCTCTGGCGCTATTTGCGTCAAAGCTAAAGCTAGCCCGTCTGGCCCGGCTGCTAACCCTTGTGGTCCTTGTGGTCCAGGATTCAATTCAACATCACCTGCCAGTAAAAGCATCACTACATAGTACATAAGTGTAGCCCGAAAATTCCATGGCCCGTTTTCCGTCGGACGTCTTTCTTGTACTCGTGGATGCCCCTTGTCCAAAAAGTTCGAGTACAGAAGGAGTTGACTGCGAGCTGCTGGGAAGTGGGCTCGTTCATTATCCGTGTGTAGCAACAGATAGCGATACAGGCAGGTGAGGGCACACACCGTTAGTAGCACAGAAAATGTCGCATCTCTTGGTTGATTAAAAACAGATCGCCCATAAAAACATTGGCTTGTCTTTAAACGAGCTATGGGTTTAAAAGTCTTTAGTTTAAAACGACAATAATCCGAGTACGACAATTGCGACTTTGCTGCAACTTTTGCTGCGGCGGCCATCTTGTCAGTTCAGCATGTGTCAACCCTTTTCTCTGACCTTCACAGAGAAAAGGGCTAAGCGTGAATCATACGGGAAAGGGGCAGGTCCTAGCGTGAATCACATGACTGTCACAGAGAAAAAGGATGGGGCTTATCATGAATCATATGAGAAAGGGGGCTATGCCTAGTGAATCACATGACTGTCACAGAGAAAAGGGGCGGGGCTAAGTGTGAATCACATGACTGTTACAGAGAAAAGGGGCGCGGCTAAGCATGAAATGATTCACACGAGAGCAAATACGGCCGAATGAGTGAATGTCATCAGAGACAAGAGGAGGGGCTTAGTGTAAATCACACAGCTGTCATATGAAGGGCAGGACATATGGGAAATGTCACACAGAAACAAGGTGGGGCTTAGTGTGAATCGCATGAGTGTGAAAAGGGGTGGGGGTTAGCGCAACTCAAATGAGTGTCATCAGGATGAATCACATGACTGTCACAGAGAAAGGGAGTGGCTTAGCGTGAAATCGCAGAGAAAAGGGGCAGAGCTTAGCATGAATCACACGACTGTCACAGAGAAAAAGGACAGGGCTTAACGTGAATTACACAACTGTCACAGAGAATAGGGATGGGCTTAACATGAACCATACCAGGCAGAATACAGAGCGCATGTAATATGTAAATGTCATCAGAAGGGGTGGGGCTGGAGGGGGGACTGTCACATGAAGGGCGGGACGAATGGAGTATGTCAATGCCGTAAATTGTACAGTAAACTTAAGTATTTTCCAATTTGGCATGGGATGAGGGAAGTATAAAGCTATTCTTGTTCTTTTTTTCAATAAAGAGAAAATAAAACATTTAAATAAAAGCTTTGATTACTTGATTAAAGCAAGAAAAATGAAAACGCTTACAAGTTTGGTTTGCAAGGTGATAAACTTGCAGTATGATGTACAGGTCCTCACTCCCTATTTGCACAGCAATAATTGTGCTCTCACTCTTTCTCACTTGAGAAGTAAAGGAAAATGTGTATCACCTTGCCAACCGAAGTTATAAGCATTGGCAGTCTTAAATGCAGTCTTAAACTGCCTTAAATGCATTTTCTGGGCCTGAAAAGCTCTTTTAGACCAGCTTTATAATCCTATCATATACATGAATGGAACATCCATCCATCCATTTTCTTCCGCTTATCCGGAGCCGGGTCGCGGGGGCAGCAGTCTAAGCAGGGACTCCCAAAATTCCCTCACCCCAGACACGTCCTCCAGCTCCTCCAGTGGGATCCCAAGGCGTTCCCAGGCCAGCCGAGAGACATAGTCCCTCCAGCTTGTCCTGGGTCTTCCCCGGGGCCTCCTCCCGGTGGGACATGCCCAGAACACCTCCCTAGGGAGGCGTCCAGGAGGCATCCTGAGCAGATGCCCGAGCCACCTCAGCTGGCTCCTCTCGACGTGTAGGAGCAGCGGCTCTACTCCGAGCTCCTCCCGTGTGACTGAGCTCCTCACCCTATCCCTAAGGGTGCACCCAGCCACTCTGCGGAGGAAACATTTCGGCCGCTTGTATCCGCGATCTTGTCCTTTCGGTCATTACCCAGAGCTCATGACCATAGGTGGTGAGGGTAGGAACATAGATTGACCGGAAAATCGAGAGCTTCACCTTCCAGCTCAGCTCCTTCTTCACCACAACGGACCGATACAGCGACCGCATCACTGCAGACGCTGCACCGATCCGCCTGTCAATCTCACGCTCCATCCTTCCCTCACTCGTGAACAAGACCCCGAGATACTTGAACTCCCCCACTTGAGGCAGAGACTCACCACCCACCCGGAGAGGGCAAACCACCTTTTTCCGGTCGAGAACTATGGCCTCGGATTTAGAGGAGCTGATTCTCATCCCAGCCACTTCACACTCAGCTGCAAACCGCCCCAGTGCCTGCTGCAGGTCCTGGCTCGATGAAGCCATCAGGACAACATCATCATCCGCAAACAGCAGAGATGAAATCCTGTGGTTCCTGAACCAGACCCCCTACAGCCCCTGGCTGCGCCTAGAAATTCTGTCCATAAATATAATGAACAGAACCAGTGACAAAGGGCAGCCCTGGTGGAGTCCAACATGCACCGGGAACAGGTCTGACTTACTGCCGGCAATGCGAACACAGCTCCGCTCATACAGGGACCGGACAGCCCTTAGCAAAGGGCCCCAGACCCCATACTCCCGGAGCACCCCCCAAAGGACACCACGAGGGACACGGTCGAATGCCTTCTCCAAATCCACAAAACACATGTGGACTGGTTGGGCAAACTCCCATGAACCCTCGAGGACCCAATGGAGAGTATAAAGCTGGTCCAGTGTTCCACGACCGGGACGAAAACCACACTGCTCCTCCTGAATCTGAGGTTCGACTATCGGTTGGATTCTCCTCTCCAGTGCCCTGGAGTAGACCTTACCGGGAAGGCTGAGGAGTGTGATTCCCCTGTAATTGGAACACACCCTCTGGTCCCCCTTCTTATACAGAGTGACCACCACCCCGGTCTGCCATTCCACAGGTACTGTCCCCGACCTCCACGTGATGTTGACGTGTCAGCTAAGACAGCCCCACAACATCCAGAGACTTGAGGTACTCAGGACGGATCTCGTCCACCCCCCGAGCCTTGCCACCGAGGAGCTTGCTAACCACCTCAGTGACTTCAGCCAGGGTGATGGACGAGTCCGCCTCCGGGTCCCCAGTCTCTGCTTCCTCCTCTTCGGAAGACATGACGGGGGGATTGAGGAGATCCTCAAAGTATTCCTTCCACCGCCCGACAACATCCCCAGTCGAGGTCAGCAGCTCTCCACCCGCACTGTAAACAGTGTTGGTGAAGCACTGCTTCCCCCTCCTGAGGCGTCTGACAGTTTGCCAGAATTTCTTTGAGGCCGTCCGATAGTCCTTCTCCACGGCCTCACCGAACTCCTCCCAACCCCGAGTTTTTGCCTCTGCAACCACACGAGTTGCGGCATGCTTGGCCCGCCTGTACTCATCGGCTGCCTCAGGAGTCCCATGAGCCAACAAGGCTCGATAGGACACCTTCTTCAGCTTGACGGCATCCCTACTTCCGGTGTCCACCACCGGGTTCGGGGATTGCCGCCGTGACAAGCACCACAGACCTTACGACGACAGCTACGAGCGGCCGCATTGACAATAGATGTGGAGAACATGGCCCACTCGGAGTCCATGTCTCCAGCCTCCCCCGATGAATGGAACAGTGCTTTCACATATTGAGGGTGTTTCTTAACTGAAAGTGAGTAGAATCCAGCACCAAGCTCACGCATTACTAGATTGGTTTATTCAGGGCAATGTTGTGACTTTAGGCACAATTCAATGCATTTTCCCATAGGCAAGTTTATTTGTATAGCAAAATTCCTACTCAAATTCAAGGTGCTTTACAGGATATTAAAGACAATGACATTATAATACAACCAATCAAAACATAAATAATCACCATAAAATGAATATTAAATGATATGAATGTCATATGAACAGCTAATCAGAACCAGATTTAAACATTGTCAAAGTAGGAGCCTGTCTCACATGTCTCACATCTTCAGGAAGACTGTTCCAGGTGTTAGCTGCATAATACTGAAATGCTGATTCCCCATGTTTAGTCCTGACTCTGGGCACCAGCAGGAGGCTGGTCCCTGAAGTCCTCAGAGTGCAAGATTGTTCATATAGCACTTACATGTTGGAGATTTACTTTTTTCCTAGGTCACAGAGAGACTTGCACACAAGCAGAGCTGCTTGAAAGTCTATTCTCTGATCAACAGGAGGCCAGTGCAGAGACTTGAGCACAGGACTTATGTGCTCGTACTTCCTAGTTCTACTCAGGACCCGTTCTGGATGTACTGCAACTGTCTCAATGCTTGCTTGGAGAGGCCAGTGATTAGACAGTTACAGTAGTCTAACTTACTTTTTCCTGTTGTTTGATTTTCCTGTTTGTTTTTGTATGTAGGCAGCACGGTGGCTGAGTGGCAACACTCATGCCTCACAGCAAGAAGGTTTGGTTCGATCCCCGAGTCGCCCAGGCCTTTCTGTGTGGAGTTTTGCATGTTTCTCCCCGTGTCTGGATGGGTTTCCTCCAGGTACTCCGGTTTCCCCCATTAACCAAAACATGAACGGGTGTCCCAGGCTTGACCCCTGGGGCACCCCACATGTCAAAGACATTTTATTTGAATCACATTTTCCAATTTCAACAATACTCCCTGTCTTTTACACATGGCTTGAACCAGTTTAGTGTAGTTCTAGAGATGCCCACTCAGTCCTGTAGTCTTTGTAAGGGGATCCCATGATCAACGGTGTCAGGCAGCACTCAGATCTAACAGGATCAAGACTAAGACTTTGCCCGCATCAGTGTTCAGGCGAATGTCATTTGTCACCTTGATAAGAGCAATCTCAGTTCTGTGGTGGGGTCTAAAACCTGACTGGAAATCATCAAAGGAGTTGTTCATTTGGAGAAAGTTAATAAGCTGTTTATAAACAACTTTTTCAAGGACAGTAGATTTGAGATGTGTTGGTAATTGTTCAGTTTTATGGCACTAAGACTGCTCTTCTTTAGGAGAGGCTTGATAACTTGGGAATGTTCCAAAGTTAAGTGACATGTTAACTATTGCAAGAGAGTGGTGATACAAACTATTGAGCACCAACTTTAGAAATCTAGTGGGTAACACGTCGAGGCAGCATGTCGATGAACTTAGACTGGTGACGATCTCTTGGGTTTTGTCAGTTACAGGTACAAAGTGAGTTAGCTTTAAGTGTCTAGGTAGCTGCAGGGCTGTTATTTGTGCTGTGGAATTGGTGGCATTTTTAATGAGCTGAACCTTGTCATCAAAGAATACTCCAAACTCATTGCAGTGAGATGTGGAAATTATCTATTCTTACAGCGGAGCAGCAGAGCTGGAGGGTTTGTTAATCAGTTTACAACTCTCGTATCTTACAAACAAGACATGAGAGTTGTTACTGCAAATCTCATAATGAACCTGGAGCTTTGATTTGCACCATTTTCACTCGAGTGCCCTGACCAAGTCATCATTCCTCCATGGCGCTTTCTGCTTGTATTTAACCTTCATCGGGGCAATGGTGTCCAGAACATTCGAAACACTTGAAGTCACAGAGTTCAACAAATCATCAACATTAAAACATGAGGCATTTTCAAAGTGTATCAATCAAACAGAAACAAATCAAACAAACAGAACAAATCAAGAAGATGCTACTCTTCACTCGACAAAGACACTATGAATTTAGAAAGATTATTGGCGTACCAAATGAAAAAAGAACAAGGTGATCGCTTGATTAAATGCATACGATCTTCCGAGAGAAACCTCAAATTTGACAGTCAATAAAAGTCAATAAAACATAACTTTCAAAACTTTTATGCGCAATTATATTCAACAGAAAATCCACCAGAAACTGAGATAACTAATTATCTGGAAAAAACATCTCTCCCTACTCTATCTGACCAAGATTTAAAAAAACAAAAAAAACAATTACATTCTCCATTTACAGCAGATGAAGTCCTGAAAACCATTTTGTTATTGCCTTCTGGAAAGTCACCAGGCATAGACGGATATACATTGAATTCTATAAAACTTTCTGGCCCGAATTAGTCCCTCTGATCATGCCTATGCCTATGTGAAAAAGGTATTCTCCCTCGATCAATGGACCCAGCAATTCTATCGCTTATTCACAAAGAAGGTAAAGATCCTTCTGAGTGCTCATCCTACTGCCCAATCTACTTATTACCAGTTGACTTTAAAATTATTTCAAAACTAATTGCAGGAAGATTACAAAAATATGTTCCACAGCTTATCAACTCTGATCAATCAGGTTTTACTAAAGCTAGATATGCATCTGACAATATCAGGAGACTTCTGAACATTATTGACCACTCAACCCTATCAAAAAAACAAGCATTAATTTTATCTTTAGATGCAGAAAAGGCGTTTGATGAAATCCTTTGGTTCCCGAACCAAACCCCCTCCGGCCCCTGGCTGCGCCTATAATCACTCTGAATTATTAATTTATTAATCACTCTGAAATAAGAGTGATTAATAAATTAATATTTGAATACTGGACAGAGAATTACAGTGTATGGCCAGAGAAGGCTTAAAGGTTTGGTATTATTTTATTACAGGTTTACATTTGAATGCCTTAGTTTTGCAATATATTGCAATGAATTTTTTCAGTATTATCCTGAAAGCACTTTATTGTTATTGTTTATTTTAATGAAGAAAATACTTGATGTTCAGTTGTCTGAAATTGTGTGACATTGATTTATTTGCACTATATATATATATATATATATATATATATATATATATATATATATATATATATATATATATATATATATATATATATATATATATATATATATATATATATATATATATTCACATCTGTTGTGTTTTTATTGTTTTAACATAGTAAGTAACGGTATATTTACTTTGCCTAGTAACCAGTTACTTTTCCCAAAAAGTTATTGAGTTGGTAACTTTGGGAGAAGTAACTTGTAACTATAACTAATTACATTTTTGAAGTAAGATGCCCAACACTGGTGTATTCAGGCCACTCATATGACTTTAGGCAGAATTTAATACGATTCCCCATAGGGACCCAGATCTTTTAAAAAAAAATAAATAAATAAGGGACACCCAACTTAAAAAGTCAAACTGTGAAAAATCTAAAGGCAATTTCAGGCTCTTTTTGGCCAACTTCATTATCCTATCATAAAAAAGAACAGAACAGGGCTTTTACACATTCAGGTGCTTCTCAAGTGAAAATGAGCTGAAACTGGCACCAAGCTAACTCATAACTAGATGCATGGTGTAGGTGTATTCAGGGAAAACATATAACTTTATGCAGAGTTAAATGCAATTTCCCATAGGGACAAAGATCTTAAAAAATTAAAAAAAATAAAATGAAAAAAATCCTCTCCCTGAACCACCACCTTAACATGGTGGAGGGGTTTGAGTGCCCGAATGATCCTGGGAGCTATGTTGTCAGGGGCTTCATGCCCCTGGTAGGGTCGCCCATGGCAAACAGGTCCAGGGGGACGGGTCAGACGAAGAGCGGTTCAGAAGCCCCTTATGAAGAGAGTTAAATCAAGGCAAGCTACGTCGCCCAGACCGGCGACTGTCAGAGGGGTCTTCAACTCACACCTCCGGGAGAACTTCTCCCTGATCCCGGGGGAGGTTGGAGACATGGACTCCGAGTGGGCCATGTTCTCCACCTCTATTGTCGATGCAGCTGCTCGTAGCAGTGGTCGTAAGGTCTGCGGTGCTTGTCGCGGCGGCAATCCCCGAACCCGGTGGTGGACACCGGAAGTAAGGGATGTCGTCAGGCTGAAGAAGGAGTCCTATCCAGCCTTGTTGGCTCATGGGACTCCTGAGGCAGCCGATGAGTACAGGCGGGCCAAGCGTGCCGCGGCTCGTGCGGTGGTAGAGGCAAAAACTCGGGGTTGGGAGGAGTTCGGGAAAGCCATGGAGGAGGACTATCGGACGGCCTCAAAGAAATTTTGGCAAACCGTCAGACGCCTCAGGAGGGGGAAGCAGTGCTTCACCAACACTGTTTACAGTGCGGGTGGAGAGCTGCTGACCTCGACTGGGGATGTTGTCAGGCGTTGGAAGGAATACTTTGAGGATCTCCTCAATCCCCCCGTCATATCTTCTGAGGAGAAAGCAGAGACTGGGGACCCGGAGGCGGACTCGTCCATCACCCTGGCTGAAGTCACCGAGGTGGTTAGCAAGCTCCTCGGTGGCAGGGCTCCGGGGGTGGACGAGATCCGCCCTGAGTACCTCAAGTCTCTGGATGTTGTGGGACTGTCTTGGCTGACACATCTCTGCAACATCGCGTGGCGGTCGGGGACAGTACCACTGGAGTGGCAGACCGGAGTGGTGGTCCCTCTGTATAAGAAGGGGGTCCAGAGGGTGTGTTCCAATTACAGGGGAATCACACTCCTCAGCCTTCCCGGTAAGGTCTACTCCAGGGTACTGGAGAAGAGAATTCGACCGATAGTCGAACCTCAGATTCAGGAGGAGCAGTGTGGTTTTCGTCCCGGTCGTGGAACACTGGACCAGCTCTATACTCTCCATCGGGTCTTCGAGGGTTCATGGGAGTATGCCCAACCAGTCCACATGTATTTTGTGGATTTGGAGAAGGCATTCGACCGTGTCCCTCGTGGTGTCCTTTGGGGGGTGCTCCGGGAGTATGGGGTCTGGGGCCCTTTGCTAAGGGCTGTCCGGTTCCTGTATGACCGGAGCAGGAGCTGTGTTCGCATTGCCGGCAGTAAGTCAGACCTGTTCCCGGTGCATGTTGGACTCCGCTAGGGCTGCCCTTTGTCACCGGTTCTGTTCATTATATTTATGGACAGAATTTCTAGGCGCAGCCAGGGGCTGGAGGGGGTCTGGTTCGGGAACCACAGGATTTCATCTCTGCTGTTTGCGGATGATGTTGTCCTGATGGCTTCATTGAGCCAGGATCTGCAGCAGGCACTGGATAAGCGGAAGAAAATGGATGGATGGATGGATGGATGAAAAAACACAAGACACATCGACACAATGGGGACCTGTACAACATACATTTTAAAGTTTGCAAAACTAAAGTTATAAATGTTTTCAATTGTGAATGTCTTAATGAGATAAAGGTTCAGTTCAACTCTGTCTGATCTAAAGTGTATGTCAGTCATAAATGTGAATGTGTCTGCAGTGCCCCTGTTTGATTAACTGTTTACTGGTTTTCTACTGTTGACTTGATTTTATTATTTAAGATGCCAAGGACAAATAAATATTTAGCATTACAGTTGTAGATGTGTTATTAAACTGCTATTTCACAATTTACATGTCTTCTGAGCTTTTACAGATGAAAATCTCATTATGAGCCACTGCCACTCAAATTAGGAATGCTGTGATGTCATCTGCATAACCTCTATACTTTACAAAGATGTGAGTCTTGTCATCGTTGAATCTCCTCTAGCTTAGATCAGGCATACCCAAAGCCCGGCCTGGGGGCCAATTGCGGCTCATGTACAAATTTCTACTGGCTCGCAGCCTCTGGAATAAAAATTATTATGTGTGGCCCGTCAGCACTGTTGACCAGTGTAAAATACACATGTACAAGCAATATTATATTTTACCAGAAGATGGCAACAGATCCGAGTCGTGCTGCGCTCTCGCTGACTTTTGTCGTTATCTGGATGAAGAGAGGTTTAAAGAAATTCAAACTTTTGCTAAGAAAATGCTGAGTTTGTTTGGTTTGACATATTTGTGTGAGAGGACATTCTCGGTTAGGAACTTTAACAAGGAACGTGTAAGGACAAGACTAACTGACTCTCACCTGTGTGACATTTTGTGCATCAAAACCACTGTCTTTGAGCCAGACCAGTCCAGATTTCAGTTTTACCCTTCACATTAGTGCAGGCAAGTTATTTGTTAGCCTTCTGCAGTGAATACATTCTAAAATCTCAGTAATTTTATTGTGATTATCAAAACCACAGTTTAAATGTTCACTTTTTCATATTTATAATCTGTGTATCATTCATTTGGTTTTGAAAGGTGAAAGCCATTTGCAATAAAATGTAAAAAATAATCAAATAGCTCTTTTGCATTTAATATTAATGGTTCAAAGAATGATCAGGCGGCCCCCACCCATTTTCATCTCACCAAATCTGGCCCTCTTTGACACCCATGGCTTAGATGGGAGTGCCTGACTGGGAGTGACTAGCCAATCAGAGACACGAAAATAGCACAAGGGGCTGAAAAACATTGTGGATGTGTGCAGGAAAGCTCTACACCAAACAAAACAAAAAAAGACAAATTATTCTATTCTTAAAATATTAGGGGAAGAATGAACACACATGCATCATTGATATAAATTGTCTGATTGGACGGTACTGCGTGATTCTGGCTCAAGATGCAGCTGGGGGAGTAGCAGGCAAAATGGTTTCCCTTTGTATAAAAAAATATAATGATAATATCAAATAGATATCATGCTTGCCTTGCCAGGTATTGGTTTTGGACCCTCTACCTAAAAACATAAATAATGTCCCTGGAAACTTGGTTTCTATTCTTATGATATTGTCAAATTGCTGCAGCAGAAGAGCAACTTTAATAACGTTACCTGAGGGAGAGACACCAGTTGACCCGTAATAGCTATCTATCAAAACCCTTTTACCTCCCAAGGTTGGACAACAACCAGCTAAGAAAAGTGTAAGAAAGTGTGAGGACTTACCTTACAAAGACGGAACTCTGCCGAGTCACTCTATCAACTACTGACACTTTACAAGTAACTAAAGTTGAGGAGATCGAGTACTGGGACAAAAATGAGATGCAGTCAGTAAATGTCTTTTTGGGTGTTTATTGCTCTCATGGACTACAACGCAGGACCGTCAATGTAACTTGTGACACGACATGAAAGCAATCTTACATCCTATGCCCAAGTGATAGTGTTTAAAGACAGGAACCATACATGAATTGCCAAGTTTGCTTGCCCAAGCGGCACCGATGCAAACCCACAATTCACCCCGCAGCCTGGATATAGGTGGCACAGAAGCTCCCTATTCCAGCTTTACACATGCTCGGACTGGCAGAACACTTAAGATCGAGAGTCATGCAATATCACCAGACAGAGATTAATGGCCTGCAGCCCTGGTCGAAGCAAAACAGAAGATATCAGTGAGTGAGAGAGTACGTATCGTCCCTCATCCAAAAAGATCTCCTGTGGCTCAAGGGCACAGCCTATACAGTTACAAGGGACTTCCCCAAATCAAGGGAGTTTTCAAATTTCAAATATGGTCATGGCCTGATCATAAAGTACCTCACTCAATTACAAATATGGTTTTAGGTACTTTCCAGTTTTCCAAATATGGTCAGTTCCTGTGCACTCAGTGAACCAAAAATCCTGAACATGTCTTGAACTTGGTTTGAACCTGATTTGAACTTTTGAATTTTTGAACTTTATGTAATTTATTTTAATTTAATTTGAACTTTAGTCAGCTCAATCAGAACGATATAGACCATAAATTAGTGGTATTGCAATCGTCTCCTTGTTATTACAAGCATAAGCAAAAAATAAAATATGAAATTAAAACAATCAAAATCATTAAAGATGACATCTATGAATATTTGATAAAATGCATGTATAACAATTAAATCAGTTAATTAAATCTTAGCAACTAAACCTTTACTCAATTAGATTCTATAAGCATCATTAAACTATAAAGGCAAAATTTAAGGTACAATAAGGTAAATTCATCAAAATAGCAAAATAAGTATTTATGATGATTAACTAGTTTTTCTTAGCAAGTTAACTAACTTAGCAATCTTATTCAATCATATTCAGCAAATCAACCTTGTATAGCTACTGCTTTAAAGGTACTTTAACTACTACAGCATCATAAGCAAAACAAATATAAAATGAAAGTAAAACTATCAAAATGACAGACATGAATTTACGTTTAGCAAATAAATCTACCTTCAATCAACTTTATGACATTTTAGCGACTTTAGGCATTATTAAACAGTATGACGTCACGTTCACACACCCTTTGGCGACCTCTGCTGGCAGGTAGCAGGATCCTTCAACAGATATACACTCACCTGAAGGATTATTATGAACACCATACTAATACGGTGTTTGACCCCCTTTCGCCTTCAGAACTGCCTTAATTCTACGTGGCATTGATTCAACAAGGTGCCGAAAGCATTCTTTAGAAATGTTGGCCCATATTGATAGGATAGCATCTTGCAGTTGATGGAGATTTGTGGGATGCACATCCAGGGCATGAAGCTCCCGTTCCACCACATCCCAAAGATGCTCTATTGGGTTGAGATCTGGTGACTGTGGGGGCCATTGTAGTACAGTGAACTCATTGTCATGTTCAAGAAACCAATTTGAAATGATTCGAGCTTTATGACATGGTGCATTATCCTGCTGGAAGTAGCCATCAGAGGATGGGTACATGGTGGTCATGAAGGGATGGACATGGTCAGAAACAATGTTCAGGTAGCCCGTGGCATTTAAACGATGCCCAATTGGCACTAAGGGACCTAAAGAGTGCCAAAAAAACATCCCCCACACCATTACACCACCACCACCAGCCTGCACAGTGGTAACAAGGCATGATGGATCCATGTTCTCATTCTGTATACGCCAAATTCTGACTCTACCATTTGAATGTCTCAACAGAAATTGAGACTCATCAGACCAGGCAACATTTTTCCAGTCTTCAACTGTCCAATTTTGGTGAGCTCGTGCAAATTGTAGCCTCTTTTTCCTATTTGTAGTGGAGATGAGTGGTACCCGGTGGGGTCTTCTGCTGTTGCATCCGCCTCAAGGTTGTGCGTGTTGTGGCTTCACAAATGTTTTGCTGCATTCCTCGGTTGTAACGAGTGGTTATTTCAGTCAACGTTGCTCTTCTATCAGCTTGAATCACTCGGCCCATTCTACTCTGACCTCTAGCATCAACAAGGCATTTTTGCCCACAGGACTGCCGCATACTGGATGTTTTTCCCTTTTCACACCATTCTTTGTAAACCCTAGAAATGGTTGTGCGTGAAAATCCCAGTAACTGAGCAGATTGTGAAATACTCAGACCGGCCCGTCTGGCACCAACAACCATGCCACGCTCAAAATTGCTTAAATCACCTTTCTTTCCCATTCTGACATTCAGTTTGGAGTTCAGGAGATTGTCTTGACCAGGACCACACCCCTAAATGCATTGAAGCAACTGCCATCTGATTGGTTGATTAGATAATTGCATTAAGGAGAAATTGAACAGATGTTCCAAATAATCCTTTAGGTGACTGTATATGTGTTCACCTGTGATCGTCCATACAGTGGGAGTCCTTGGGATTTTTTTTTTTTTTTTTTTTTTTTTTTTTTGCAGTATTATCATTATCTCATCAAAATTGATGTTTTCTTGTCAAAAATGTGTTTCTGATTATAAACAATTGGCAGGAGGGGTAGACTTTTAAGGTCCTACATTACACTATTTTGAGATATATGTCATAATGTTGTTTCCTCATAAAAAACATACCTGGAGTTCTGATTTGTTTTATTTGCACATGTTTAGCACACACAATCTGCATATTTAGTTTTATATTGAGTTTTTCTCTCAAACAGAAAACTCTCCACCTTGTGATGTCATGTTGTATTACCATAAATGCTGTGGTTTTTAAACTCCATACACCTTCACTAGAATTATTTGGCTAAATTCAGCCCTGGAATTGCCTATCTCTACTAAAAAAGTAAAAAAAAAAAAAAAAAAAAAAAAAAAAAGAAAGAAATAAAGAAAGAAAGAAAGAAAGAAAAGTACCTATTAACTTGAAAGTACCACAAAATGACATCACAAGGTGGAACAGAGCATTTTGAGCATTATAACATTATTATAAGTATTATTAAAAAGATATATGGATCAACACTTAAAGGAACTGTATGTAGCCTGTGCTCTTACTGTCTACGATCTACAATCATTTGCAACCAGTGCAAATACAAGTTTTTTCTCATTCAAATATAAGTACATGCCATGCCTCACGTGAAAACTCAGAACCTCAGAAAGCTCAGAATTCACTCAATGAGCTGCAGATGCTGCAGTAGTATTGATTAATTCGCAGGTTACTGATTTATGTACTGCTTAGGTACTGCTTTTACGTATAAACTAACTGGGTTTCAGCATTGAAACTGGTAACCCAAACAAAAGCACTTTCTTGTGCTCAGTTCGCTCTTATGTCGTCTTCAGCCTTCTACAAGGAGTTAAGGTAGTGAGGGTGTAATTAGGAGCGAGTTTAGAGCCTCAACCAATGTCTCACATGTCTCTTTCAAAGGGTGTTGCCCGCGGCCATATCACTCCGTATCTGCATAAAGCTGACTTCAGTTCAACTCTGCTAGACTCAGTTTGTTTGCATCATGCCGCTCTCTTCTAATTTCCTTCTCCTGCTCCAGGCTGCATAGGAAATTAATATGAGCTGGTATCTCAAATCGCTCACATCGCTCTTGGTGTAAGCACAGTGTAAAACTAGCTTTGAATGTTTCTGTAATGCCCAGTGTGTCCAGAAGGTGGAGACATTAGACTTCTCATCCTGGGCACGTTGAGTTCATGTCCACATGAAACAAAACTGGCAAGAAAATTTAACACCTGTCTGTCAGCACAAACTCAGCAGCCATTTATTTAGAGCAGTTTTGTTCTTCATGTTGGTAGGGCAATTTACAACTTAATTTATACAAAAAAGTACATTACAAAGTACATAAAACAAACAAACAAACAATGGCAATGACATTATATTTCTAAATAAATAAATACTTATCTTGTCTCCCCTACAGTGTTTTTCTGCTCATTATATTTTGAATTTACATATATTGAAAGTTTTTGCTGAGAGCTAATTCCAAATCTATTTAAGGAAGATAAAAACAAAATGAGACAAAATGTTTAGTTTTATTTCACAAAGGGAACGCGAAGCGCTCATGTCCCCCAAATACACACCTGGCATTGAGCTCTATCCAGGCACCCATGTCGCAGGCCATCTTTATTACTGCTAAAATGAATGGCAGTCAATGGGAGGTCAATGGGCGACCCCGACACCATGGCGAATGACGGTCGGGTGCAATTTTCAAATGTCAAAATTTGCTCGCATTTGCACATCCAAAGTCCAATTGGGCCCAAAATCGAATCTGTTATAAAACTTTCTTGTCTACACCTATTCATTGTTAAAGAAACAAAATTGGCATAATAGCACCCCTTACAGAATAACAACACATTTGTATGGAGGTCCGAAAATTTTGTTTCCTCAAATGTTACGAAACTTGAAACAAAATTCCATTTGGTCATCCCAATCCATAAAGTCAATCAGACACATGTTTTTTTTTTTTTGTTTGTTTCGTTTTTTTGTACCGTGTTGCCAAGGCAGTATGCCATAGTGCCATGTTATGTTAATGGGAGTGATCCCAAAATTTCCCGTTCATGAGAAAAATATTAGTATCATGGAATTATGTCAAATTTGGCACAATGACTATTCATGTCATTCCGATCAAAACTGTCAATGTGCGAAAGAGCTCATGTTATCCTTATGGGAACATTCCCAAAGTCTTATAACTACTTCATTGAAGAAGGAAGGCACAGTGACTCTTTCAGGTTGTTCCCGTCAAAAAAGTCTGTGTCGGTGTTGCCATGGCGATGCCTAAAAAAAGACATATTATTCCATTTTAGTCCATCAGTTCTTCCAATGTCTTTTGACTTTGTTTAGTGACAAGTACAGCTCAAAGACGTAATAACACTGACACAAATGGCACATTATCACCACCCTCAGGGAGTGCCGGGTCGGCCGAGTGCGAAGAGCGGCCCGCAAGGGCCATTTGATGCGGCTTTTTTTTTTTTTTTCCATTTGTACCAAAATGACTACACAATGCTGTTGAAAATAAAATTGGAGAACAAAGTGTCATGATGCCTGCATTGACTGTCTCCCCGTGTGCTCTCCCCCTCCCCTACCTGTCTGAATCCGGAGCTGGGCGGAGTTCCTACTCCTCCCGTGCGCACCTGGAGCGCATTAGCACAATCATCACCACCTGCTGTCGAGTATATGAGGGCTCGGCAGATGACACTCTGAGCCAGACCGTTCGCGTGTAAACATGAATGTTCCAGCTCAAGTTGGATCCCGTTACCTGCCTACTCGTGTCTTACTGGATTTTGCTGTTTCCCAGATTCCTGCTCCCTCACTCGCTCCTGCCCCTGCGCTCCAGCTCCAGTACAGTCCACCCACGTCTTCACCTCCTGTCCTGTCCTGGTCTCCGGCCTGCTTCTCGTCTCCTGCCCTGGTCCTCGCTCTCTGGATTACTCCTGCCCGGTTCCCCGTGGTCTCGTCTCCAGTCCTGTCTCGCTCCGGCCCTGGCTGTCTCCGTGTCTGCTCCGGACTACCCCCGCCTGGCTTGCTCTGTTCCTGAGTCCGATCCTGTCCTCGTCTGGTCCTGGTGTTCTCCGTTTCTGCTCAACACTCCGCACGCCTGGTTCGCCTCCCGTGTGTTTAATGAACTATTGACACATATTATTTCACAAACTGTTAATAAACACTGTAAAATTGCCCCGAGTCTGCATTCCTTGGTCCGCTCCTGTACCTGTCGTTACGACAGAACGGTCTGGCCTAAACATGGACCAAGCGGACTCGGGCCCAGACCAGTCACTACGACAAGCGTGTTCCCACCAGGGTGTGATTATTGGACAACATGAACAATCCATCCGGACCTTGTTGGATTTTAATCAGACTTTAACTCAACAAGTGGCCCAGCTTACCAATCAAGTTGCCGAGCTGCTCGCTGCCCCATCTGCTGCGTCCGGAGCGCCGCCGCGCCCTCCGGAGTCAAGAGGCACGGACCCGGAGCCATATTCAGGTCAGCCCAGCCTCTGCCGGGGGTTTTTGTTCCAATGCATGTTCCTGTTCCAGCAGTGCCCCACTTGTTTTAATTCAGAGGCCTCCAAGATCCGTTACATTTGTGGATTACTCCGGGGAAGGGCTCTCCAGTGGGCAGAGGCACAATTGGCAAACACACCAATAGACAATATGAACTTTAATGACTTTATTTCCGCCTTCAAACTGGTTTTTGATCGCCCGCACTATCAGGCCAATGCTGTGTCCCGGCTGCTGAGTCTTGACCAGGTGGCGGACTACACCATCGAGTTCTGGATGCACACCGCGGAAGTGGACTGGACGGATAGTGCCCTTCGTGCCGCCTTTTTACGGGGGCTTAATGGGCACCTAAAGGACGAATTGGTGTCTCACGACGAACCCCCTGACTTACACGCCCCAACTGGCTGCGGGCACGTCAGAGAGAGAGAGTCCAGCCACCGACCCAACTGGAGCCGCGCGCCACCCCGCCTCTCCCCAAGGAAAGGCGGGGTGCAAGTGGACCAGACGCTCCTATCGGCCGAGGAACGTCGACGGAGGCACCGCTTGGCTGGAGCATGCCTCTATTGCGACGAGCACGGACATTTCGTGGCCACCTGCCCTGCTCGGCCAAAAGGGGGCACCGACCAGTAGCACTGGGAGTACTGGTGGGTGGTGCCGGCATCCCAGAGAACAATTATAGACTGAGGCTCAACGCCAACCTGTGTGTTTGTTCAGAGACTTTACCTGTTTTAGCGCTCGTGGATTCCGGAGCTGAAAGGGATTTTATTGATGCCCAATTAGCGGAGCAGCTCGGCGTCAAACTAGAGTCCTTGGAACGCCCCCTTAGCGCCCAAGCTCTTAATGGACGTTTCCTGGCCCACGTTATGCACATTACGGAGCCTGTCACGGTGGTCTTGTCCGGCAACCACCGTGAAACTCGATGTTTCCATGTACTTTCCTCCTCTGCCTCCCCTTTGGTTGTGGGCTACCCCTGGCTTCGCACGCATAAGTCTTTGATTGGGACCGGGGTAGAGTTTCTGGATGGAGCCCCAAGTGCCACACCCAGTGTCTTCGGTCCGCCATGTCCCCCGCAGGAAGGGCCGGTTCCACCCCCGGTTCCTCTTTGGACGTCCCGAACCTGTCTGCAGTCCCAGCTGAGTATCATGACCTCGGGGAGGTCTTTAACAAGGACAGAGCACTTTCCCTACCCCCGCACCGCCCTTATGACTGCACTATCGACCTCCTGCTGGGTGCTCCCTTACCCTCCAGTTTTTTTGTATAACCTGTCCAAGCCCAAGCGAGAGTCTATGGAAGACTACATCCGTGATTCCCTGGCTGCCGGCATCGTCCGCCCGTCTTTGTCTCCGGTGGGTGCAGGGTTCTTTTTCGTAGCCAAGAAAGACAAGTCCTTGCGCTCTTGCATTGATTACCGGGGCCTGAACAACATCACGGTAAAAAATAAATACCCGTTACCTCTACTTGACTCCACCTTCACTGTTCTCCATGGGGCCACCATTTTCTCTAAGCTTGACCTACGGAATGCTTACCACTTGGTGCGCATAAGGGAGGGGGATGAGTGGAAGATGGCTTTTAAGACCCCCCTTGGCCACTTCGAATACTTGGTCATGCCCTTTGGCCTTACCAACGCCCCGGCAGTATTCCAGGCTCTTATAAATGATGTGCTGCGTGACTTTCTAAACCGCTTTGTCTTTGTGTATTTAGATGACATCTTGTCATGATGCCTGTTTTTTCCTGTCCTCCTGTGCTCTCTCCCCCTCCCTTACCTGTCTGCCCGGAGCTGGGCGGGGTTCCTGACTCCTCCCGCACACACCTGGAGTGCATCAGCGCAATTACCGTCACCTGCTGCCGAGTATATGAGGGCTCGGCAGAATACACTCGGAGCCAGACCGTCCGCGTGTAAACGTGAATGCTCCAGCTCAGTTTTGCATCTTTGTTGCCCGTCTGCATGCTCTTATTGGATTTTTTGCCACCTTCCAGATTCCTGTTCTCGCTCGTTCCTGCTCCTGCCTCTGCGCTCCGGCTCCGGTACAGTCATCCCTCCGTCTTGCAACCTGTCCTGTCTTGGTCTCCGGCTTGCTGCTTGCCTCCTGCCTTGGGTCCTGCTCTCTGGACTACGCCGGCCCTGCCTGTCCTGGTCTCGTCTCGCTCCTGTCTTCACTCCGGTCCTGGCTTTCCTGTCCCCAACCTGCACTACGCCCGCCTGGCCTGCCTCCCGCTCCCTGGTTCCTCGTGTGTTTGAATGAACTGTTAAAGACTAAAATTCACTATTCTGTAAATAAACACTGTCAACTTGCCCTGAGTCTGCACTCCTTGGTCCGCACCCGCACAAGCCGTTACGGCAGAATGGTCTGGCCAGCATGGACCAAGTAGACTCGGGCCCGGACCAGATGCTCCAGCAAGCGCGCTCCCACCATGAGGTGGTGTTAGGACAACACGAACAATCTTTTTGGACTCTGTTGGATCTTAACCAGACGTTATCTCAACAAGTGGCGCAGCTCAACCACCAAGTAGCCGCGCTTCTCGTTGCCCTGCCTGCTGCAGCTGGGGTGCCGCCACGTCCTCCGGAGCCGGGAGGCACGGACCCGGAGCCATATTCAGGTCAGCCTCACCTCTGTCAGGGATTCCTGTTCCAGTGCGAGTTCATGTTTCA
This sequence comes from Periophthalmus magnuspinnatus, assembly GCF_009829125.3. Classification (NCBI taxonomy): domain Eukaryota; kingdom Metazoa; phylum Chordata; class Actinopteri; order Gobiiformes; family Gobiidae; genus Periophthalmus; species Periophthalmus magnuspinnatus. The sequence continues at coordinate 7,804,448 of NC_047134.1, read as the reverse complement.
GCAGTGTCCCACTCGCTTTAACTCTGAGGCCGCTAAGATTCGCTATATGTGTGGATTACTTCGGGGAAGGGCTCTCCAGTGGGCTGAGGCACGGCTAATGAACACACCTGCGGACAATTTGGATGTTAATGAGTTCATCTCCACTTTCAAGCTGGTGTTCGACCACCCGCACTACCAGGTCAGTAGTCAGTAGGCTTCCCGCCTACTGACTCTCAACCAGGGCTCCAGGACGGTAGCGGATTATACTATTGATTTCTGGACGCAAGCGGCTGAGGTGGAATGGACGGACAGCGCGCTGTGGGCCGTTTTCGTGCGGGGTCTGAACGAGCATCTGAAAGACGAACTGGTGTCTCGTGACGAACCCTCTGACCTATGGTCCCTCATCACCCTCACTAACCGGATCGACAACCGGCTACTACGGGCGCGTCGGAGAGAGAGACGCCGATCACCAGTCCCGCCGGAGCTATGCGCTGCCCTGCCGCCTCCGGAGGAGCCCATGCAGGTCGACCGGACCCTAGTTTCGGCCGAGGAGCATCAGCGGAGGCGTCGCCTGGCCGGAGCCTGCCTCTACTGTGGCGAGCGCGAGCATTTTGTAGCCACTTGTCCGGCTCGGCCAAAAGGGGGCGCCCACCAGTAGCGCTGGGAGTACTGGTGGGTGAGTCTCACATCCCGGATACAAATAATAGACTGTGGCTCAGTGCCAACCTGTGTGTACGTTCAGAGACTTTACCTGTTTCAGCCCTTGTTGATTCCGGGACCGAGAAGGACTTTATCGACGCCCAAGTCGCGGAGCAGCTCAGCGTACGACTGGAACCCCTCGAACGCCCCCTAAATGCCCAGGGACTCAATGGACATGGAGTTTTGGGGTGGAGTCCCGAGTGCCACGCCAAGTGTCTCCAGTGTGCCTTACCTCCCGCCGGGGGGTCCGATCCCATCATCGGCCCGTCCCAGGATGTTCCCAATCTGTCTTCGGTTCCGGCGGAGTATCACGACCTCGGGGAAGTTTTTAGCAAAAGTAAGGCGCTTTCCTTACCTCCGCACCGCCCGTATGACTGTGCCATAGACCTCCTGCCGGGTGCCCCATTACCGTCTAGTCGACTGTATAACCTGTCGAGACCTGAACGAGAGTCCATGGAGGAGTATATCCGTGGATCCCTGGCCGCTGGGATTATCCGTCCTTCTACTTCCCCGGTGGGGGCAGGCTTCTTCTTCATGGCCAAAAAGGATAAGTGGGGGCCGTGCTGTCTCAGAGATTTGAACCCCACAATCGCCTCTGCCCCTGCACCTTCTTCTCCCGTCGGTTGTCCTCGGCCGAGGCCAACTATGACGTGGGGGACCGGGAACTCCTGGCCGTCAAACTCGCCCTGGAGGAGTGGCGCCATTGGCTGGAGGGAGCGGAGCAGCCATTCGTAGTTTGGACAGACCATAAGAACTTGGAATATCTCCAGTCCGCCAAGCGACTCAACTCCCGTCAGGCTCGTTGGTACCTGTTCTTCAGCCGCTTCAATTTCCTCCTGACCTACTGTCCCGGATCTCGGAACATTAAACCGGACGCCCTTTCCCGTCAGTTCACTCTGGAGGACAGCCCGGGCCCCGCAGACACGATCATTTCCCCTCATGTGTTGTCCGCCGCGGTCCACTGGGAGATCGAGGACACCATCCGAGAGGCCCAGACCAATGATCCAGACCCAGGTAACGGCCCACCTGGTAAATTGTTTGTCCCCGATTCTGTTCAATCCCAGGTGCTCCAGTGGGTCCACGCCTCCAGGTTCGCCTGCCATCCCGGTGCGAATCGCTTTCTCTCCCTGCTCAAGATGACACCTTCTGGTGGCCCACTATGGACACGGACACCCGGGCCTTTGTCTCAGCCTGCCAGGTATGTGCTTGGGCCAAGGCCTCCCATTCACCCCCTTCTGGTCTCTTGTATCCCCTCACAGTTCCTCGGCGGCATTGGTCCCATATCACAGTGGACTTTTGACGGGACTACCTCTCTCCCAGGGGAACACGGTAATCCTCACAGTGATAGACCGCTTCTCCAAGGCCGCCCACTTTATAGCCCTGCCCAAGCTCCCAACTGCCAGGGAGACCGCCGACCAGCTCACTAACCATGTCTTCCGCCTACACGGCATTCCGGTGGATATCGTTTCTGACAGAGGAACTCAATTCACGTCCCAGGTGTGGCGGGCCTTCTGCGACGTTTTGGGAGCCACCGGCAGTCTTACGTCCGGCTTTCACCCGCAGTCAAATGGGCAGACGGAGCGGGCCAACCAGGACCTAGATTCAGCACTACGATGCACAGTCTCCGCTAATCCCACAACCTGGAGTTCTCACCTATCCTGGATAGAATACGCTCATAATTCCCTTGTGAGCTCGGCCACCGGGATGTCTCCTTTTCAAGCATCCCTGGGATACCAGCCTCCGCTCTTCCCCACGGAGGAGAAAGGCCTTGCCATCCCATCCGTCCAGCATCACCTCCAGCCCTGCCGCCGGGTCTGGAGCAAGACCAGGGCGGCCCTCCTCGCACCAAGGCAGCGGCTGATTGCCACCCGCGTCCCTGGTGCCCACATACCAGCCTGGCCAAATGGTTTGGCTCTCTTCCAAGACCATCCCGCTGAAGACTGACTCCCGCAAGTTGTTCCCCCGCTTCCTGGGGCCATTTAAAAATGATAAAAGTCATAATCCGTCCGTGGTGCATCTCCAGTTGCCCCCGTCTCTCCAGATCCATCCAACCTTCCACGTCTCCCAGATCAAACCAGTCCGGACCAATGAACTGTCAGCGACCGTCCGCGTGTAAACGTGAATGCTCCAGCTCAGTTTTGCATCTTTGTTGCCCGTCTGCATGCTCTTATTGGATTTTTTGCCACCTTTCAGATTTCTGTCCTCACTCGTTCCTGCTCCTGCCTCTGTGCTCCGGCTCCGGTACAGTCATCCCTCCGTCTTGCCACCTGTCCTGTCTTGGTCTCCGGCTTGCTGCTTGCCTCCTGCCGTGGGTCCCACTCTCTGGACTACGCCTGCCCTACCTATCCCGGTCTCGTCTCGCTCCTGTCTTCACTCCGGTCCTGGCTTTCCCGTCCCCGACCTGCACTCCGCCCGCCTGGCCTGCCTCCCGCTCCCTGGTTCCTCGTGTGTGTTTGAATGAACTGTTAAAGACTAAAATTCACTATTAAAAAATAAACACTGTCAATTTGCCCTGAGTCTGCACTCCTTGGTCCGCACCCGCACAAGCCGTTACGACACATCTTGATCTTTTCTCGGTCCCTCCAGGAACACCGCCTCCATGTACGCCAGGTCCTCCAGCGCCTCCCGGAGAACAAGCTGTTTGCTAAGGCTGAAAAGTTTTCTGGGGTTCATAGTGGGGCGGGGCCAGGTGAAGGCAGACCCGGAGAAGGTCCAGGCAGTCGCAGAGTGGCCAGTTCCTTCCAATCGCAAACAGCTCCAGAGATTCATCAGCTTCGCCAACTTCTACAGACGGTTCATACGGGATTTTAGCCGGGTAATATCACCACTCACTAAACTGACCTCTCCAGTTCTCCTGGTCACCTGAGGCGCACTCGGCCTTCAACCGGCTTAAGAAAATGTTTACGTCCGCCCCCATCCTTCGCCAGCCCGACCCTTCGCACCAATTCGTGGTGGAGGTAGACGCGTCCGACACGGAGTGGGGGCCGTGCTGTCCCAAAGATTTGACCCCCATAACCGCCTCTGCCCCTGCGCCTTCTTCTCACGTCGGTTGTCCCCGGCCGAGGCCAACTATGATGTGGGGGACCGAGAACTCCTCGCCGTGAAGCTTGCCCTGGAGGAGTGGCGCCACTGGCTACAAACAACCGTTTGTGGTGTGGACGGACCACAAAAATTTGGAATATATACAGTCCACCACATGGCTCAACTCACGTCAGGCACGCTGGTCCCTGTTTTTCAGCCGTTTCAACTTCATTCTCACCTACCGTCCCGGATCACGGAATGTCAAGCCTGACACCTTTCCCGCCAGTTCACCCTGGAGGACGGCCCCTCTCCAACCGAAACCATCATCCTTCCTTTCTGTGTGGTGGCGGCGGTGCGTTGGGAGATCGAGGACATGGTCCGGGAGGCCCAGGCTCACGATCCAGACCCAGGTAACGGCCCACCTGGTAAACATTTTGTCCCTGACTCTTTCCGTTCCCAGGTGCTTGAGTGGGTCCATAAGTCCAAGTTTGCCTGCCATCCCGGTATGAGTCGAACTCTCTCCCTGCTGAAGCGACACTTCTGGTGGCCTACTATGGACACAGACACCTGGGCCTACGTGTTGGCCTGCCAGGTATGTGCACGGGCTAAATCCTCCCACTCACCGCCCTCTGGGCTCTTGTCTCACCTCGCTGTCCCTAGGCGGCCTTGGTCCCACATAGCGGTGGACTTCGTGACCAGACTCCCGCTTTCTCAAGGAAACACAGTGATCCTTACCGTGGTGGACCGCTTTTCCAAGGCCGCCCACTTTATTGCCCTGCCTAAACTCCCGACGGCCAAGGAGACTGCTGACCAGCTTACCGCTCAGGTTTTCCGTCTCCATGGCATTGTGTCTGATAGGGGGACCCAGTTCACCTCCCAAGTGTAGCACGCCTTTTGTGAGGGGTTGGGCGCTACTGTCAGTCTCACACCCGGCTTCCACCCGCAGTCCAACGGGCAGACGGAGCGGACCAACCGGGACCTCGAATCGGCTCTCCGATGTGTGGTCTCCGCTAATCCTGCAGCCTGCAGGTCTTACCTGCCCTGGATAGAGTATTCCCACAACTCCCTAGTGAGCTCGGCCACCGGCATGTCTCCCTTTCAAGCCTCGCTCGGATACCAGCCCCCGCTCTTCCCCACAGAGGAAGAGGACCTCGCGGTTCTGTCCGTCTAGCGCCACCTCCAGCGCTGCCGCAGGGTCTGGAGGAAAACCAGGGCTGCCCTTCTTCGGGCGGGGTCGCGCACCAAAGCGGCAGCGGATCGCCACCGTACCCCGGCCCCGGCATACCTTCCCGGCCAGGAAGTGTGGCTGTCATCAAAGAACATCCTGTTAAAGACACGGGCCTTTTAAAATTAAGAAGGTCATAAACCCGGCCGCGGTGCAGCTCCAATTACCCCCGTCTCCGGATCCACCCGACATTCCACGTTTCCCAAGTTAAGCCTGTCCGGACCAGCGCATCAGCACAATCATCACCACCTGCTGTCAAGTATATGAGGGCTCGGCAGATGACACTCGGAGCCAGACCGTCCACGTGTAAAAGTGAATGTTCCAGCTCAAGTTTGTATCCCGTTACCTGCCTACTCGTGTCTTACTGGATTTTGCTGTTTCCCAGATTCCTGCTCCTTCGCTCGCTCCTGCTCCTGACACTGCACTCCAGCTCCGGTACAGTCCACCCCTCATCTTCGCCTCCTGCCCTGGTCCTCGCTCTCTGGATTACTCCTGCCCGGTTCCCCCTGGTCTCGTCTCCGTTCCTGTCTCGCTCTGGCCCTGGCTGTCTCCGTGTTTGCTCCAGGCTACCCCTGCCTGGCTTGCTCTGTTCCTGAGTCCGATCCTGTCCTCTTCTGGTCCTAATGTTCCCCGTTTCTGCTCAACACTCCGCACGCCTGGTTCGCCTCCCGTGTGTTTAATGAACTATTGACTCATATTATTTCACAAACTGTTAATAAACACTGTAAAATCGCCCTGAGTCTGCATTCCTTGGTCCGCTCCTGCACCTGCCGTTATGACACAAAGTAACTACAGAGCACTTGGCATGTACCGTGGCGGTGAAATTGAGGGCTGGTCAGCAAAATGGTTTCTTGAAAATAAGTGATCAAGACATGTACGTATAATTTAATATATGTTTAAAGGGCACATATTATGTTATTTTCCAATCTATGCTATAATCTTGTTTCCTAAACAAAAACTTGGAGTTGTGTTTTGTTTCCTTCACATGTTTAACACACAAACCCTGAATATTTAGGTTTTCCCTCAAACTGAAAACACTCAGTTCCATCTTTCCATCTTGTGATGACATGTACAGTGTTCCACTGTGTTTTTAAACTCCATACACCTTTACTAGATTCATCTAGATAATTTCAGCCCTGGAATTGCTGATCTCTACTGAACAAAAGATAAAAGGTAGCTGTTAACTTGAAAACTACAGCTTTATCACATTCCAAGGTGGAACAGAGCATTTTCAGCTTTGGAGATGTAAACAGACTAATAATGAAAAGGTTAGTCAATTTAATTTGTGTGAATGACACAAAACACAACTCCAGGTATGTTTTTGAGGAGCTAACAGCATTATAACACAGCTTAAAGTTTACAACAGTCAATTCTGTATAATATAGGGCCGTTAAAAATGTGTTTGTTTGTTTTTGTTGTTTTGGGGTTTTTTTTAATATAGGCCTACACAAATTTTGTCTACACGTTTGTGCCTCAAAAACACATAAATCACATAAACCTGATAACGTTTGGTGAGGTCGTCTTCTGAACAGTATTTGCCATGTTTATGTTTTGTCATATTTTTCATGTTGACAATAGCCACACCACATTAGTCATTTCAATACATCCTGCATCCCACTGTTACCAGCAAAGGGCAATGTTCCTAATCCAAGCGTTCAAAAGCAGTGTTACAGTGTAACAACAATTTAGTCATAACTTCACCATGATTATGATTATGCCACCATGATTAGAGCATATTCCTGGCTGCTACAAAGGTGGCGGGTTGTGCTCATGTCTTCTCCTGTTCTCTCCTGTGCCTGTCACTCAGATTGATGCATGCTCTTCTTTATAGTGCTGCTATCGAGTGCGTGCAGCTCGTCACTGGTGCATAAAATGAACAGTGTGTTATTGGCCCATGGATCGCTCTCCCTTTCTCATTTGTTTGTGTTTATCCTGCTGTATAAAGAAACATTCAGCCTGCCTATTACCGGCTATCCTTGTTCACCCCATCAATGCACACTAATCTCGCCTCTGCTAATTACATACATCAGGAATCTCAGACTTAATTAAGCAATCTTTAGCCCATTTAGCTGCTTAAGGCGCGCTCCAGTGGGCAGTTTGTGCTAAATTGCCTGGCTCTGCTGAATACAACTTGATTCTGTCCGATATCTGTCTAGAAAGTGCAGCTCATCAGATGTGCAGGGCAGTGACGGGGAGACCCGAGCAGACACGTGTGCTGGAGGATTAATTGTGTTACAGAAACGATTATAGACTAATAAACCTTTGTCATTTATTTTAATACGAGCTACAAGAGCGCTGTGGAAAGGTCTAGGTTTGTCAAAAGTATCAAAAATCAGACACTAATAGATACTAAAACTATTATCCAAACTAGAAACTCAATTGTAATTAAAGCCGCAAGCGGCGATGATGGCCCTGTACTGTAGGGGGCGCTATAAAGGCCACTGGCCACGTGCTCATTATGGTTCTCTATTCACAGTTTTATTCTGCATCAGTGATTAGAATTTGAGCTCTTTAGGCTGATCCATGTGCCTGTGAGCAGAAATCAAAAACAGGAAATGAAGTCATATTTTGATGGCGTGCTGCACATACACCAGAAAGAATATCTCCAAAACGTGGATGATTATTGACAATCAACATGTGTACATGTTGTATGTGGAGTTTGAGGTCATTTGGATGAAAAACCTAGGACTAGATAGGTTCCATTTGCACTTAAGTGAAAGTGGAGTGGGAATTTCAATCCAATGGTGAAGTCATATTTGAGGGCCTGCTACATGTAAACCGTAAAAAATATCCACAAAACGTGGATGATTATTGACAAACAACATGTGTACATGCTGCATGTGGAGTATGAGGTAATTTGGATGAAAAACCTAGGACTAGATAGGTGTCACGTATGTGAAAGTGGTTTGGGAATTTCAATCCAATAATGAAGTAATTTTTTTATGGCGAACTACACCAAAATAATAATGAATTTTTCCAAAATGTGGATGATTACACTGGGTTACAAAAAAAAACATTTTTGAAAGTTGTCTGCGTTTTTCAACTGAATTAGGACCATTTTGCACCGCTGAATCCAAAAATGATATCCATTTTTCTCAGTCAGGTCAGGTTTTTATGCTAATTTGATTTGAAAAATCCGATCTTCTGACTAAATTGATTACAATTTTGTGACATTATCAGTTGATTTTCTTAATATTTCTCATCCAAAAAATGTTTTAGGAGATAAAAAATAGTTTTCTAACAGAATGCCATCCATCCATCCATTTTCTTCCGCTTATCCGGGGCTGGGTCGCGGGGCCAGCAGTCTAAGCAGGGACTCCCAGACTTCCCTCACCCCAGACACGTCCTCCAGCTCCTCCGGTGGGACCCCAAGGCGTTCCCAGGCCAGCCGAGAGACATAGTCCCTCCAGCGTGTCCTGGGTCTTCCCTGGGGCCTCCTCCCGGTGGGACATGCCCAGAACACCTCCCTAGGGAGGCATCCTGAGCAGATGCCCGAGCCACCTCAACTGGTTCCTCTCAACATGTAGGAGCAGCGGCTCTACTCCGAGCTCCTCCCGTGTTACCGAGCTCCTCAACCTATCCCTAAGGGTGCGCCCGGCCACTCTGCGGAGGAAACCCATTTCGGCCGCTTGTATCCGCGATCTTGTCCTTTCGGTCATTACCCAGAGCTCATGACCATAGGTGAGGGTAGGAACGTAGATTGACCGGTAAATCGAGAGCTTCGCCTTTGGGCTCAGCTTCTTCTTCACCACAACATTTTTTTTTTTTTTTTTTGTTTTCTAACAGAATGTATTAATTAAATGTTACGTTATGTTAATTGATAAAGGTAAGTACATGTAAATTGGAACATCACGTTATCTGTGCAAAATTCAGGACATGAACTTCTGTTTCTATGAACCCCTTGAATGCTCAGTGGCAAGGATGTCTCTCTTCAGAGTCCAACAGTAATCAGCCATCATGACTGCATCCCAGCGTCCCTGATACCTGGTCTCCATCTCTTGTATGTCCTGATGGAATCTCTCCACCTGCTCATCACTCAGTGATCCCAGATTCTCAGGAAACCTGAACATTTAGCTCCTTTTGGGAAAAAGGATGTGGAGCATCATCATTAAAACCACACTGGAGGAATCTTTGTCACTGATGTCAGGAACTTCTACAAAGACAGGTACTGGAATTTCATCACAGTGAGCTACAGGATGACGTGCTGATTCAGGGTGAGGATACTTGAGGCTGCTTCGGTTCTTTCTGTTGATCCCAGTCACATCAATAGCCCAGAAGTAGCTATTGATGTCGGCTCCCTCCAAACCATGGGAATTCCAAATTTCAGATAACTCTTCTTGCCTTAGTCCACTGACGCAGATACTCGGTGCATGACTTGCATGCCATGTGTGGCGCCCAAGCTTCATCTTGGTCACCAAGTTTAATACCAAAATAAGCATGGTACGCATGCTTTATGAAACTTGTGACTTGATTCCTGTTAGGAACATTGGTGTATTAACCGCAGATGTAGCAGAATATGTCAGGCTTATTTTTGCAAGATCTTCTAGTCGAAGCCATTTCATTCACTTGTAATATAAAAAAACAACAATTAGTCATAAGCTGGCACATGCAAAATCTTCAGAATTTGTTTATAGCGAGAAATATAACAGAATTTTGCATCATATGACGTGAAAATACTCATACATGTAAACAAAATCATCCAAAAACAAATATGTAGCTTAGTTCAGAACGTTGACCTGATTGAGCAAAACCAATGTGATTTTTGGATTCAGCACATCAAAATTATCCTAAATCAGCTAAAAAATCTTAGACAATAAATTTACTGTTGACCAGTGTTATTGATGAACAACCTCTATAGATGTAGCATGTGGAGTTTGAGCTCATTCGGATGAAAAACATAGGACTAGATATGTTTCATAGACATGCAAGTCAAAGTGCCATGAGAATTTCTTTTCAATTCATTGCACCCCTGGTGGCCAACCGTGGAAAGTAACCTATGGCCATAATGTCATTTTTTGGTTCTTCTCATGCCACCAATTGATTCCCCAAATTTCATAGGAATTGGATAATGTTGGCGCTTCACCTTATGGGTAGGGGGCGCTATAGTGTTCATTTTGATAACAGTTTTTAGTGCATTCTATTAATACCCTCATATCACATGTGTGATGAGAATTTCAGCTGTCTAGACCATCACATGTGTGATGAGAATTTCAGCTGTCTAGACCAATGTATGTGCGTGTAAGATATTTTTTAATGTTTTTGTTGGAGTCTTTGCGCCCCTGGTGGCCAAGCGTGAAAAATGACCTATGCCCATAATATTATTTTTTAGTCCATGTCTTGCAGCCAATTTATTCTCCAAATTTCGTAGGAATACGATAATGTTGGCGTTTCACCCCCATGGTAGGGGGCGCTATAGTGTTCATTTTGATAAAAATTTATATTTCATTCCATTCATGCCCCAATCACACATATGTGATGTGAATGTGAGCTCTGTAGACCAATGCCCCTAATCATGAGAGGACATCGAAAAAACAGGAAATGAAAGCGTTTTTCGGCGACGGTGTACGGGCGAACCATGTGAAATTTGGAGAAAACGTGGATGTTTTATGAAAACCCATGTGTCTAGATGTGGCATGTGAAATCTGAGCTCCTTTGGACCAAAAACCTGGGACTAGATAGGTTTTGAAAACATACAGTAGAAAAATTGGTGAATTTTCGATTCTATATGGCTGACTTCCTGTCCACCTTAGGGCAGCACTATGATTGGCTTTTTTGCTTGTCTCCATGAGCTCTATCACTGGTACGAATTTGGCTTTGATATGGCGAAAAATGCGTGTCAGCTCCCAATTCATTTGAAAATTTGGAATTTTCTAGGTGGTGCTGTCAAGCCGGTGGCCGTGGGACATTGTCACAACAATAAAGTCAATGTTGAAAATTTAATTCTGTTTACTCAATATAGCGTGTTTTTTCATCATCATTGTGGTATCAGAATCAGTATTGAGTATTGTTGTGGAACAACTACAATTCTGGATGAAAAATAACAAATTTGTGAAGCTCAGTGAGTTTTGAAATACAGACAAAATGTTTATTCTTTGTTACAGCAGATACAGATATGACAGGGCCCAGGCCTGCCCTGGCCACAGACTGGCAGCCATCCTATCTCTTTCTCTGTCTCTTTTCTTTTTTCAGATTTTCAGTAAATTAATTCTGTCCACAAGACAAGGTTTGCCCCTTCTGTGCCCTGATCCTGTTCCGTGGACCTGGATCCTCCCATCCTTCATCTGGCTGGATGGCCCAATACCTTGCTAGGATGACCCCAACCTACTGTGCATAAGCCTCCTTCTGTCCCTTAGTTAAGTGGGCTCTGACCCTCTAGCCTTGAACTCTATCTGCAAATGGATGGCCTTTAGTCCTGGACACATCTGCAGCCTGCCCATCCAGGAGTGGATCTCTCCATCAAAAAAAAAAACAAAAAAAACCCTCATTGTTACAACCCAGCTCGTGTGGGGAAACGAAGTAACAAAAAGAAAACCAAGGTGGAGAGATAGCAAAATAAGTAATTTAATTAACAGGAATGTAAGGGTGAACTTAACAAAAGGGAACCAAACATATATAAACAAAGGATTACTTGCAAGGATTTAAACCAAAAACAAAGAAAGTTAACCAAGCACAAATTTCACTATGACAAAATTTTACAAACAAACGGTCAGTACTGACAACAATTGTCTCATAACACAAAAGTCACTACCCCTGTAGTGACTTATCCTCAAAGAGACACACACACAAAGTCATACTGGCCACTCCAGGCCAGCAGCCCCAAACAGGTGTCAGTCTTCTTAAATGGGGAGGGAGGCAGCTGAAGGTGGCTGGAAGACAGTCCTCTTATCATGGCCCAGGGATCCGGCATCCATGTTTAAAGGGAAAAGAAGACTCGGGGACACATGCACACGAAAAACTTTCCCTTACCGAGAAAGAGGGTCTAAGGACAAGGAGCACTCTGGGATAGTGATTCCTGCAGGAGGAGGGTCTAAGGACAAAGGTTACTCTGGCACAGTTATCCATTTACTTGTTTCTGTTTCAGTGTTGATTTTCTAACTTTCTGTTGGTTAAATCAATTATGTTCAACCCTAAGAGGCAACTGCTGTTGTGATTTTGGGCTTAATAAATTGTATTGAATTGTTGGCTACTACAAATGTTCAAATGTGAAATGTCAAAGATGACAAAAAGTTTCAAAGGCCTTAATAAATGTATCAAGTTCAGGGTGTCCGTCATGTTTGAGTTTAAAGACTCCTCATGTTGCTGCATAAATGTGAGCTCCACAAACCTCTGACTGGCTCTGAGGCCCAGAAGCAGTCTTCTAGTGTGGACTTCCTCACATCATGTCTGCGACCTGTGCTCTGGTGCTGTTATGTGTGTCTGCTCTGATGCTGTTATGTCTGTCTGCTCTATTGCTGTTAGGTGTATTTGGTCTGGTGTTGTTATGATTGTCTGCTCTGGTTCTGTTATGTGTCTGCACTGGCTCTGTTATGTGTGTATGAACTGGCTTTGTTATGTGTGTTAGCTCTAGTTCTATTATGTGTGTGTGTGCTCTGGATCTGTTATGTGTGTGCGCACTGGTTCTGTTATGTGTGTCTGCTCTGCTGCTGTAATGTATGTCTGCACTGGTGCTGAAATCTGTATTTGCTCTAGTGCTGTATTCGGTGTCTGCTCTGGTGTTGCCTTGTGTCTGCTCTGGTGTTGTGCGTGTCTCTGCTCTGCTGCTGTTATGTGTGTCTGCTCTGTTTCTGTTATGTGTGTCTGCTCTGCTGCTGTTCTGTGTGTTTGCTCTGGTGCCGTTATGTCTGTTTACTCTGGTACTGTTATGTGTCTGCTCCGATGCTGATATGTCTGTCTGCTCTATTGCTGTTATATGTATTTGGTCTGGTGTTGTTATGTTTGTCTGCTCTGGTTCTGTTATGTGTGTCTGCACTGGCTATGTTGTGTGTGTATGAACTGGTTTTATGTGTGTTAGCTCTAGTTCTAGTATGTGTCTGTTATGTGTGGTTGCTGTTGTGTTTGTCTCCTCTGGTTCTTTTATGTGTGTCTGCTGTGTTGCTGTTATGTCTGTTTGCTTAGATTCTGTTTTGTGTTTCTGCATAGGTGCTGCATTCTGTGGCTGCTCTGTTGTTGTTATGTGTGTCTGCTCTTGTGCTGTTATGTCTGTATGCTCTGGTGCTGTACTGAGTATCTGCTCAGCTGCTGTCATGTGTGTCTGCTCTGATTCTACTATGTGTGCCTGCACTGGATCTGTTACGTGTGGCTGTAATGGTTATGTTATATGTGTCTGCATTGGTGCTGTATTCTGTGTCTGCTCTGCTACTGTTATGTTTCTCTGCTCTGGTACTAATAGGTGTGTCTGCACTGGTGCTGTAATCTGTGTCTGTCCTGGTGCTCTTATGTGTGTCTGCTTTGGTGTAGTTATATTTGTCTGCTCTGGTGCAGTTATATGTGTCTGCACTGGTGCTGTTATGTGTGTCTGCACTGGGTGTTGTTATGTGTGTCTGCTCTTTCTGCTGTTATATGTGTCTGCATTGGTTCTTTTAAGTGTGTCTGCAATAGTACTGTATTCTGTGTCTAGTGCTGTATTCTGCGTCTGCACTGGTTCTGTTGTGTGTGTTTGCACTGGGTGTTGCTATGTGTGACTGCTCTAGAACTATTATGTCTGTCTGATCTGGTGCTGTTATATGTGTTTGCACTGGTGCGATTATGTGTTTCTGTTCTGGTGCTATATTCTGTGACTGCTCTGGTGCTGTTATGTCTGTCTGCTCTAGTTCTGATATATATGTCTGTCTGAACTGGTGCTGTTATGTGTGCCTGCTCTGTTAATGATATGTGTGCCTGCCCTTCTGCTGTTAATTGTGTCTACTCTGGTGCTATTTTCTGTGTCTGCTCTGGTGCTATTTTTTGTGTCTGCTCTGGTGCTTTTGTGTGTTTTTGCTTTCATGCTGTTATGTCTGTCCACTCTGTTGCTGTTTTTAATGACAAGGTTCAGGGCATTAAAAATGCCATCAATTCCATGACACAAATAACCCAGCACCCACCTAGACACTTAGAGCTGTCTCACTTTGCACCTGTACCTGACAAAATTGTTCAAGAGGTCATCACCAGTCTGAGGTCATCTACATTTCTAAAATCTGTGCTCAGTAGTTTACTGTCACCACTCATTTGCATAGTTAATATGTCACTTCAAACTGGAACATTCCCAGGAGCTTTGAAAACTGTAGTTATTAAGCCTCTCCTAAAGAAGAGCAGAGAGAGTCTTGATGCCATAATATTGGACAATTACTGACCAATCTCAAATCCTCCATTTTTAGGCAAAGTCCTTTGAAAAAGTTGTTTACCAACAGCTTATTAGCTTTGATGTTTTCCAGTCCAGGTATTAGACCCCACCACATCACTGACCACCCACACACCACACACCACCCACCACTGGTAACAAATGATATCTGCTTGACAGATCAGTAAACAACTTTGTGGATGCAAAACAACTTTCTCCAGCTAAACTCAGACAAGACTGAAGTCATAGTCTTTGGCCCACAGAAAGGCTAGGCTAGAAATCAAGGAGTAATAATGGATTTAGAGCGGAACTTTAGCAACCACATCAAATCAATAACATGCAGCTGCAGCTTTTTACCATCTAAAAACATTGCAAAAATCAAAGGTTTACTGTCAAAGCCAGACTTAGAGAGACTTATCCACGCATTTGTCTCCAATAGGTTAGAGTACTGTAACGGCCTGCTCACTGGCCTCTCCAAACGAGTGTTAAGACAGCTGCAGTTCATCCAGAACACTGCTGCTCGGATCCTGACTAGCACCAGGAAGTACAAGCATATAAGTCTTGTGCTCAGGTCTCTGCACTGGCTTTCTGTAGCTCAAAGAATAGACTTTAAAGCAGCTCTGCTTGTGCTAAACATGGGGAATCAGTGTTTCAGTTTTATGCAGCTAAAACCTGGAACAGTCTTCCTGAAAATGTGAGACAGGCCTCTACTTTGACAATGTTTAAATGCAGGCTCAAAACAGTTCTGTTTAGCTGTGCATATGACTGAAAGTTTTTTTTATTCTGCCCTCTTTTGTTTTAATGTTAATTTTATGATGATCATTTGTGATTATTTATATTTTCATTTTGAGTGATTTTAATGTCTTTCGTATTCTGCAAAGCACTTTGAATTCCTTTGTGTACAAATTGTGCTATACAAATGAACTTGCCTTGCCTATTGTGTGTCTGGACAGCAGCTGTTACGTGTGTCTGCTCTATTCTGTTGTAGGTATTTGCTCTGGTGCTGTTTTGTGTGTCTGCACTGGTTCTGTTGTGTGTCTGACCTTGTTCTGTTATGTGTGAGTGCACTGGTTCTGTTATGTGTGTCTGCTCCGGTTCTGTTATGTGTGTCTGCTCTGGTTCTGTTATGTGTGTCTGCACTGGCGTTGTATTCTGTCTACTCTCATTCTGTTATGTGTGTCTGAACTGGTTCTGTTATGTGTGTCTGCCCTAGTGTTGTTACGTTTGTGTGCCCTGGTACTATTATGTGTGTTTGCTCTGGCGATGAAATGTGTGTCTGCTCTTGTTGTTTTATGTGTGTCTACACTGTTTCTGCTATGTGTGTCTGTACTGGTGATGTTATGTGTGTCTACTCTCATTCTGTTATGTGTGTCTGCTCTGATGCTGTTTTCTGTGTCTGCACTGGTGCTGTATTCTGTGTCTGCTCTTGTGCTGTTATGTGTGTCTGCTCTCATGCTGTTATGTCTGTCTGCTCTGGTTCTGACATGTGTGTTTGAACTGGTGTTGTTTTGCGTGTCTGCACTGGTGATATTATGTGTGTCTACTCTGGTGCTCTTATGTGTGTCTGCTTTGATCCTGTTATGTATGTCTGATCTGGTTCTGTTTTGTGTGTCAGCTCTGGTGCTGTATTCTGTGTCTGCTCTGGTGCTGTTATGTGTGCCTGCATTGGTTATGTTATATGTGTCTGCACTAGTCATGTTATGTGTGTCTGTACTGGTGCTGTATTTTATGTCTACTCTGATGGTGTTATGTCTGTCTGATCTGGTTCGATATGTGTGTCTGAACTGGTATGTGTCTCTGTAGCTGGTCCTGCAGTGGTTCGAAGGAGACTCATAAATGATAGCACAGATGGAAATGATACACTTTGAAAATGCATCATGTTCTAATGTTGATGATTTCTTAGACTGTGATTTCAAGTGTTTTGAATGTTCATTCCCCCATTAAATATAAGCAGAAAGCGCCATGGAGGAACAATGACTCGGTCAGGGCACAGAAAAGGGAGTGCTGAGCGGGAATGGTGCAAGTCAAAGCGTCAGGTTCATTATGAGATTTACAGAGAAAAGATGTACATGCACAACCACAATTTATGTAGAAAAAGAAAGAGGTATTTTTCGGACATTATTGGAAGTTGCAGTAACAACTCTCGTGTCCTGTTTGCAACAGTAAACAGATTAAGAGGGATCCTCTTACAGAGGCTAGAGACTATGTGTGTCTGCACTGCTGCTATGTGTCGGCACTGGTGCTGTATTCTGTGTCTGCTCTGGTGCTGTTATGTGTGTCTGTTCTGGTTCTGTTATGTGTCAGGACTGCTGTTGTTATGTGTCGGCTCTGGTGCTATTAAGTATGTCTGTGCTTGTGAAGATATGTGCGTCTGCTCTGGTGCTTTTAGGTCTGTCTGCTCCATTTCTGTTATATCTACTGTCTACTGTGATGTTATGTGTCTGCTCTGGTTTTGTTATGTGTATCTGCACTGCTGCTGTTGTGTGTCTCAGCTCTGGTGCTGTTATGTTTGTCTTCTCTGGTGTTGTTATTTGTTTCTGCTCTGGTGCTGTTATATGTGTCTACACTGCTGCTGTTGTGCGTCTCAGCTCTGGTGCTGTTATGTTTGTCTGCTCTGGTGTTGTTATTTGTTTCTGCTCTGGTGCTGTTATGTGTGTCTGGACTGCTGCTGTTATGTGTGTCTGCTCTGGTGCTTTGTGGGCCATGTCCCAATTTGCCAAAAGTACCATTCGCACATTTAAGGGCTTATGTAACTTCCGAAACGAGAAGTGTCCCATTTCATGCACCCGATGAATGTAGACGAAAATGTGCCCTGCATTTCCATGGAGATTGACTGGTATATCCCATCATGCCCCATGCCTACGCAAAAAAGAGAAGAAAATGGAGTACTCTACGCAATACACATTCAAATATAAATACTGGTTTACGTCACCTACAACAGTGCTACATGAAACTGTTAAAATTTGAGTAAAGATTTGTATGAGGCGATTCAACCTTATTGAAGTCCTGTTAATTTGGGTTTACAGTTATTGCTCTGTAACTGACCAAGCGATTAGCAGAATTATCCTTTACATTTGTATATTAGTGTAGCTATCGCAATGTTTAATATTCATCCTCTTTAAGAATATTCTTTTGTCTTTAGGGAGCGACAAGCAGCGGCGGAATTTATCTGCCTAAGGGGAGAGAATGAATGGGCAATTATGCACCAGTGCCAAATCCTCAGCAAGCGCACAGACAGCGGTTGAAGTACGCTTCGTGTCTCATTTCGTCACGAAGGCGGCTGCATGGAAGAGTACCCTTCGTCGGGCGGGTACTTCAAACGGCACTTCAAATGGTACATCAAAGGGTACTTCGAACTGTACATCAAAGGGTACTTCGAACAGTGCATTTGGCAAATTGGGACATGGCCATTGTCTGTCTGGACTGCTGCTGTTATGCCTGTCTGCACTGGTGCTGTTTTGTCATGGGAGGTGGACATGCATCAGAAGAAAGACAAACTTTTTAATTTAAATTCTAAGTCTTGCATAATAGGTCTTTTTTAAATATATTTTGGTCTCCATGTTACCATTTATTGTTTTGAAAATGCTATATTCCCACTATAATGTTTAATTAGTTTCAGTCATGAATCTTGTACAATAGACATGGACTCCATCCATCCATTTTCTTCCGCTTATCTGGAGCCGGGAGGCAGCAGTCTAAGCTGGGAGTCCCAGACTTCCCTCACCCTAGACACATCCTCCAGCTCCTTCGGTGGGACCTGAAGGTGTTCTAAGGCCAGCCGAGAGAAAAAGACCCTCCAGCGTGTCCTGGATCTTCCCCGGGGCCTCCTCCCTAGGAAGGCGTCCAGGAGGCATCTTGAGCAGATGCCCGAGCCACCTCAGCTGGCTCCTTTCGACTTGTAGGAGCAGCAACTCTACTCCAAGCTCCTCCTGTGTGACTGAGCTCCTCACCCTGTCTCTAAGGGAGCACCCAGCCATCCTTCGTAAAAAGAAGCCCATTTCGGCCGCTTGTATCTGCGATCTTGTCCTTTCGGTCATTGCATGGACTCATATTGCTACATAAGTTTACAGGTTATTACTCCTTCAGGAGTACCTGAAATTATTATCATTAGTGACACCAGACATGTAGTTTGGTCTTGATTAGCCTTTATTACATGAATAAATACATAAATATGAGACAGCATGAAGCACTGGTGAAATCAGAACATTGGCACAGATCAGATGAGGTAGATGTTGGACAGCAGAATCTCTTTGGTACAGTCTAATACATTCATTGATATCTCCAAACACAAGACTCACCATACAAGAATCCAAATCAGATCCAAACTCATGAGGTATTGTGTGTTCAACTATGTACAAGTCCGACCACCCAAGAAGTTCTTTGGACTCCAGTTAAAACAAGAAATACACCAACATTTCAAATGTGACCACAACAGCACAAAACGATTACCGCATCAAAAGTAAGGCAGTGCTTACACTGACTCACGCGGTGATTGTCTCCTCTGTTCACACATATTTAAAATGTCCTTAGCTCTAGAGAGCCAGTCTGAGGGTGCCAGAGAGACCAGGACAGTACACGTGAGGCAGACATTTAAATACACCAGGATGGCATCTCATAGAACGGAGATATGTGTTCAACCATTAGTACTGTTGTCTTTGGGGGAAATAGGCCATGCTCAATTACATTTACTGGAGTAACTCAGTAATTGTACTTCTGAAAGTAGTTTTCTGACTTCATACTCTTACTTGAGTAATATATTGTCCAGTGTAACAGTACTCTTTAGTAAAAGCTGTGGTTACTTTTCCCACTGTGAGCAAATCTAAAGTGACAAAAGATACTTCCTATCTACTGCTAACTGTTGTGTCTATCCTTTGACAATACCAGATTTTGGGGCTTATTTAATGTTTTGTGCTTCCAAATAGATTCACTTCAAATTATAAATCAGACACTTCATTTTATTCTGTACTTCTTGAGTAATATTATTTTGAGTTACGAGTTGAATACAATTTTGGGCTCCTCTGCCCAGCTCTGACTGTATTTACAGCCCTTTTACAAAAATGTTTGTTCCAATGCAAAGGAGATATTTCCAAGGCTCTCGTGCTCTGTGGGGGTATATTCAAAGAAGAGCAATTCCACATAATCTCAAATCTTAAAGGTACACTATGTAACTTTTCTGGATGGGAGTCTGCCACCTGCTTCTCTCCATGGAGATATTATTGCTTAGACTGAAATGTTTGGCATTACAGTTGTACCATATTTTTACAGTCTTAGAAACATGAAAATAGCATTCCGAGCATTCAAATTATTCACAGCAATGAGTTAATTAGCACTTTTCTCAACTCTTAGAGACCAGTGTGGAGTTATAGGTCCATGTGTTTTGCTATCAGAGTAATACTAACAACTAGCTTGCTAACATGCGCAGTTCCTGATTATCACACTAGAGTCATTTCTGTGTAGATTGCGAGGAGAAGCACTTGATTCAGAAAGGTTAAGAAAACATTTCGGTCCCTCTGACCCTCCTCAGGTATGAGCTCCCCTTAACCGAAGCGAGTGAATAAAAGTGAACCAAGAGTGAGACAGTGAGAACCTTTCTGATTATCAGATTATAAAATTGACTTACATTGACTCTACATCTACTTGTAAAGTGTTTTATTCTCTGCTAGTGCCATGACCACACAGAGTAAATGCCTCTGAAAGTTGTGAAAAGCACTTATTGAGGAATAACTCTGGGCCGCTGGAAACTGTTTAAAATGAACTATATCTGTTTGTCACATTTTTAGGACAGTAAAAATAGGTATAGCAACTTCATCAGTTTGGATTTTGAACTGCACCCAACTTGCAGTATAAACCCAACATATCTATGTAGGTCTCATCTCATGGATTTTGGAGATGTTTGTAAAGGGCTCCTGTTTGAGGTCATGCTGTGCTCTTCATGAGGCCCTCACACAAGGTGGTCTGAAGGCTGGTTGTGTTAGGGATGGTTGTCTGAGGGCTGGTTGTGCTTCTGCAGTACAAACACACAGTTATGGAGCTGGGGCTGAGATGTTCAACACTCCACAAAGTCAAAGTCTTCAGTGGACCGAGATATGAAAGGAGGAAGTCAGGAAGGTTTCAGATCTCTGAGGGTGTGGCATCACTGGGGTTGGGACATATCACAGGGGGTGGGGCATATCACCGAGGGTGGGGCATATCACCGGGGGTGGGGCATCACAGAGGGAGGCAAAACATATACAGAATGCTTTGTGCTTTGATGTCTATGTTTGTCAAATCAATTCATTAATGATTAAATAAGCATTATAGTTGCAGATTTAAAAGCTTTGGTCAACTCTTATTGTTGTAAAGTACTACAAAAATAAATTGTGCAGGTCGGCAGGATGGGGAGTCTCGGGAAAGGGGCCTATGTGGGTGGGTCATCAGTAGGAGGAGTCTCAGAGGGTGGAGGAATCTCAGGGGGAGGGGCTCATGTGGGTGGGTCACCAGGAAAAGGAGTCTCAAGGGGAAGGGCCTCCGCGTCCGTGCAGTGAGGAGGATGAGGAGGAAGCAGAGGAAGGCGGCTGATGGCTGAAGTGGACAGGCAGGACGGGGCTACTCATTCCCTGAGTGTGGGGGCCACTGTGCTTGGGCCCCTGACGATGGGCCCCTGTGCTCAGAGCAGACTGCCGAGCGAAAAGGATGCCTGAGAGAGGAACAGGACATTATTTTACAGAAACACACAGACACTTTACACAAAGAAAATGTATGGTACAGCTGTGATAGTTACAGAGCTGTCTGTATCACTGTAGACAGGGATTTGAAATTTGATGTGATTTAACAATTATGAAACTAAATAGACTACTATTTAAACATATTTTACATAATAATTCAGTTTAGTTTTTAGTATTAAAAATCCACAACATCCCTCATGCACAGGAACCAGATTTGTTACAGGAACTGTATGTAGCCTGCGCTCATACTGTTAAAAAAAAGTTAACTTGTGTTGCCAGTGCCTTAACCGGCAGATAGAGGACACATACAAGTTTTTCTCATTCACAGGTCATGCCTCATGTGAAAGCTGAGAACCTCTAGAATTAACTCACTCAGCTGCAGAGACTGCACTAGCACTGATTAATGAATGGCTGCGGGTGCTGGGATTTTGGCTGCCATAGTTCAGATCAGAGAGTCTTTATAAAATCTTACATCCAGTTCCTTTGTACATGCCATAAGTCAAAGTGTTTCATTAGTTTTATTTATTTTTTCCATAAATTATTTTTAATTTTGATTTCCACTTCAAAAATATGACAAAAACTGACAGCTCTACCAGCACTCTCTATATCTCCTATCTGCTGCCGATTACCTCCATTCTTCAGTCAGTCCCACTCATCCCAGACCCTGCACTATATAAGACAATAAGCCCCATCGACCAACTCCGCTCCCGCCCAGCCCATTGGCCCGCCACTTCATTACCATGGATTTTATAGAGAACACATCAAATTGCGTAGAGGACTGAGCACCGCCAGCTGCTATGACTTATCGAGTTTCCTGCGCGCAATTACATCAGCGACCGAGCCGACTATTTACCTGTGTAGACAACTCCATTTATTTCTATTGACATGTTGATGCTGCTAATGCCGTCGGTAGACAGGTTCAATGCGGCCTCTTGTCTATCATCTGTCAAGAGAGGAGGCCCAGAATGAGAGGCAGGAAAACTCGATCGGAGCATTTAGACAAGAGGGAACAGAGGAGGTGGGAGAGTGGAGAGCTATCGGAGATGATCAGCTGAGTGACAGGATAAGGACGCATGGATTTAAGAGTGCACCTGTCATTGCTCAAATCTGCAGAAAGAGAGGGGAAAAGGAGAGAGAGGATGGAGGGAGAAAGAGAGAGGAGAGGAGAAAGGGAGACAGACAGAAGGGGAGAGAGAGGAGAGAGATGGATAGAACAAAGAGCTAGAGGAGAGGGGGAGAGGAGAACGAGATAGAAGAGAGAGGGAGTGAGAAGAGGGTAAGAAAGGAGAGGAAGAGGGGGAGAGGGGCTGTCAATTAAAAAGTAAATTTTTCCATGCCCCACTTGGGCCATTATCACAGAGCAGTGATTAAGACAGAGTGGACAGGGGTTTGAGTGGACAAAGTATCAATACACTAATCCAAATGAGAAATTCAAAAATACTACAGGTACTAAGTGGGGGGATCACAGTACCTGACTTTTTCCCATGTATTTGAGCAAAATATGTCTTGCTTTAGTACAGATATATTGTATAAGCAACTCTTAAGGTCAAAATAAGCCTGCTGTCCCCTGTCTCTAATTATAATGTGCTTTATGGTCTGAAAATCGGAAAGCTATAATAATTTGGTCATTGTTTCATGATACACAATTTTCATCCAAATAATGCTATCTAATTGTAAAAAAGAAAATGGTGTTTTTAGCATCCTCCACTGAAAGTAGCATCGGCTGCTGCAAAGAAGGACGATCAAAAATGTATTACATGAATCTGAATGAATCTGAATGAATCCTTTATATATGCAGGTTAGCCTTCTCAGACGTCATGGGTCATTTCAGGCACCTGTTCAGTTACTTCTTAGAGGACCTGATTAATTTGATTTATTTTAAGGTGTACTTAATAATAAATAAATAAAAATCTATATATCTGATGGTAGAAACTGTAATTGTTGCTTATTTTTTAAAGGACTATGCTGTTTTCTGATCTGTGTAAAAATGATGTTTCCTCATCACAAACATACCTGGAGTTGAGTTTTGTTTCATTGGAAAGGTAGCTGTTAACTTGAAAACTACCTACTCTACTCTTTGTGACATCACAAAGTGTAGCAGGATCATCTCAGAAGGAGATGTGTACTAATGAACTAGGACTCAAACTCAAACATGTGTTAAACAAACAAAACACAACTCTGACTATGTTTATAATGAGGTAACAACACTCTAACATGACTAAAAGAGTCAGTGTGTGTGTGTGTGGGGGTGTGTGTGTGTGGGTGGGGGTGTGCGGGGGTGTGTGTGTGTGTGTGTGTGTGTGTGTGTGTAGGGGGGGGTGTGTGTGTGGGTGTGTGGGGGGTGTGTGTGTGTGTGTCCATGTGTTAATACACATTCATATGCACACCTCCTCACAGGGTGAGCGAGTGAGAAGGGGGTAACAGGGAAGAAGTGATCCACGCCTCACTATCATTTAGACTGATGAGGAGGAGGCGTAATAGTCTGGGGAGCTATCCTGTCCATAACACACAGACATGTACAGAGGGCACAGACATGGTCACAGAGCGCACACACACAAGCACACAAACGTGCATGCACAAAGAGAACACACGCAGGCACACACACACACACACATGCACACAGAGCACACACATACACACATAGGCATCAGAGGATCAGCTCTGTCATAACCACAACATCATATTTATAATCATCACCGGAAAATAAGATCAGAAACAGAGGAGCAGAGCCAGAGAAGCATAAGAGTAGAGCCAGAGGAGCAGAGCAAGAGGAGCAGAGCAAGAGGAGCAGAGCCAGAGGAGCAGAGAAGCACAGCTGGAGGAACAGAGCCAGGGAAGCATAAGCGTAGAGCCAGAGGAGCAGAGCAAGAGGAGCAGAGCAAGAGGAGCAGAGCCAGAGGAGCAGAGAGGCACAGCTGGAGGAGTAGAGCCAGAGACGCAGAGGCAGCGGAGCAGAGCCAGAGTATCAGAGGCATAGGAGCCAAGACAGAGGAGCAGAGACAGAGGAGTAGAGTCAGAGGAGCAAAGCCAGAGGAGCAAAGCCGAGCAGACAGGAGCAGAGTGGGATAAACATAATGTTACTTTAAAAACATAACACCTAGTAACCCAACTAATGACTCCAATAAGAGTAAAAAGCATTTGGAGAAACGACTCCTTGATTACTGAGTAACAGTTTGGATGTAAAATATATTTAACCCCAATCACAGTTTCTATTGCCATTGCCAAATTTCACAAACTAGGAATGTGCTTTGGCAATGGGTTTATGATATATTTATTTATTTTAGTTCTCACAGTGTGATAAATGCCTGCCCACATACAGGGTGTACCTCTGTCTGTAGTTAGCAGACTCTCTCTCTCTCTTTCTCTCTCTCACTCACTCACTGTCATTCTCGCTCTCTTTCACTCACACACACCCATACACACACACACACACACACAGATGTACCTCTGTATCTCTATAGTTAACACACACAGGCATACCTCCGTTGTACCTCTATAGTTAACACACACACACACACAGTGTACCTCTGTTACTGAGGGAGATGCTGAGTGGCAGTTGTGTTGCCATGGCCAGTAGGTTGCACTGTAGCGCCTGCTGCATCAGCCGCTGCTCATCCATCATCATCTTCTTCTCTGGGGGCTCTGTATGGTCCAGCTTCTCTCTGAGCGTGTCTAGAGCAGCAGCCTGCACTGCCCCCATGTGGTGGGAGTGGGCCCTGGGGCCTGGCAGGCGGCCTGGCAGGCAGCCCGACAGGAGTGGCTCCTCTAAACACATGCATATGCACATATGTGTATCTCACATTTATGAACTAAGGTTACACTTTGATAAATGCACATGCACACACAGTCTTACCCTTCTTGATGCTGGCCAGCTGACTGAGGTGTCCATTGGGGTGCGTGCCAAGGGGCAGGTGCGGCAGGTGCATTTTGGGTGGAGATAGGAGTGTGGGTGTGCTCACAGGAGAGTAGTTAAAGAGCTGGGAGCCATAGCTTTGGCGTCGGCCCTCACGACGGTTACTGTCGATAGCAGCCTGCAACTCTGAGGGTGAGCTGAGACCACGCTTCTCACACTCATATGGGTACAGGTACTTCATGTACCTGGGCACCAGGGGGCAGCAGCACAAGGAGCATTAACTTCAGTGTATACAAAAACATGTAACTGCCCAGAGCATTTAGGAACATGAGATTTAGATAAGCATTTCACTTTCTCCATGTGCACATTTAAAGACTTACATTTCACAACAGAGCAAGACCCCTGGAGACCCAGGGACAAGATTTTGAGTGACAGCTCCATTTCTTACTTTGGCAGCTGACACTGTTGTTCCATGGCACCCGCCTAGCCAGCATTACTCACCTAGGCTACCTTTTGCAGCATCTAGCTACAATTAGGTACCACAGAAAATGTCAAAATATCTGGCAGGTGCCACATCAGGTAGCACAAATACTGCCAGGTGACAGAAAATATTGGCAGGTGCCATGGAGCAGATGTTGCAGCTGTCACTGTCAAAAATTAAGCTCACACTTGCTGGAGTTTTCACCATTTCAAATTCAGATTAGGTTGTAAAGAATATAGTGAAAGTAGATGACTATACACCAGAATATAAAGTGAATAAAAGTTTCTGGACTCACTGTGTGCGCAGCGTGAAGGCAGCGCTGGTGATGGACGTGGGCAGGTTTAACCCTTTGGTGATCTCTCTCCAGATCTTCTTATTGATGACTTCAACTAATCCGCCTTTCTCGGTCACCAGTTTGTAAAGCATGTAGAGGTCCAGCACCTGCTTGGCCATGATGGGAATCCGATTCACAGGGGTCCCTGCACACACACACAGGCCCCGGATCAATGCTATTAACAGGTCCCGGCCTGGTCAATACGCCAGTGCGATGCTCATTTATCTGAGACACTGCAGACAGCTCTCTTACAACTCAGCTCTACTTTTCCTCTGCGTGAACATGTGGAGGGATTATAGAAAGGCTTCATGAGTATTGAGCTTGTGTCAAATCACAGTGCCACAGTGGTCAGTGTGTGGGGGAGGGTCAGAGGAGGGGTCAGAGGACTGGGGTCAGAGGACTGGAGTCAGAGGAGTGGGGTCAGAGGACAGGGGTCAAAGGAGTGGGGCCAAAGGAGTGAGGGCAAAGGTCAGGTGTCAGAGAATGGGTCAGAGGGCTGATATTACAGTGCTGGGGTCACAAGACTGGTGTCAGAGGACAGAGGTCAGAGGAGTGAGGTCAGAACACAGGGGTCAGAGGGGTGTTCACAGGACTGGGATCACAGGCCAGGGATCATTGGCTGGTCTTGTGTAATTTTGTATCCCCTGCAATGCACTGCATCTTGGCTGGAATAGCCAATGCTAATGTGCAGTGCTGAGTATGCAAGTCACTGAGTCCCAGCCACTGGACAGGGGTCACAAGGCTGGGGTCACAGGTGGAGTCACAGGACAAGGGTCACAGGGCTGGGGTCATAGGACAGGGCTCACACTTTCTATTGCAGGTGTGTCCAAACTTTTTTCACTGAGGCATGCATATTGAGATATATTGGAAGTGGAGGGCTTCCAATAGGGCAGGGATGCAGTTTACTTAGTTTTGACAGAGCCATTGTACCTTTAATTAGGTCCAAGCCTGGGACTACGTCCCGGCGAGGGACTCATTAAAACCGCATCCGGAGCATGGAAAATGGCAAAAATCAAGTAGTAAACACGCCCCAACATGGCAGTGAGTGGTGTCAAAAATTAGAACTCGACCAGCTCTAATTGTCACAAAAGACCCCAAGAAAAAATAACGAAAGACGACTCAGTAACGCCCCCTCAAACTTTGATTTTCATGGGGCCAATGGGAGCCCGACTTGGAAAAAAGTCAACGGAAAAATCTGAAACTCACATAAAAAAATAGAACATGGACAGAACATGACAAAAATGATATTATGGCCCCGCCCTAAAATGTACAGGAAGTCGGCCATATTGGATCAAACACAGGAATGACAAAAGTGCACACCCTCGCATTCAGGACATTTTCTCGCACAGTTTTCATCACAAACACTTTAAATTTGGCCAAATCCCACTAAACCCATATGTGATTAAAGATTATCAATTACATTTTGATTATGACTTCGGGTGTGGTCAGGGTGAATTTTCAACAAAATCGCAAATTTTGGAATATTAAAAAAAAAATTCTCTTTCACACATTTTTTGTTGGGAAAATGCTAATACAGCGTTTATGCACATTTGAGAGCTGAACGCAATGATATGCAAATCAAGGCACTCTCTCACAAAATGGCTCTCTAGCGCCCTCTTCAAATTTCATTTTCAAAAATTCGTAGAAGACAATCGATTTTTCATGGACTTGTGAAAAAATTCACAGGGGCTTTATTTGTGATGGGGCACAATGTGAGAAAGTCACATGACTGTAGCTGTTATGGGTTAGGAGAAAAATAATGGGTGAAAAAAAAAGGTCCATTATTATTATTATTATACTTACCGCTTTGAAGTCATTTTTGACCCCCTGAACGTTAATGAAAACTCAATTTTATTGGACCCAAAATTCAAGTTTGGCGAGAAATTTATTATTTTGATGTTCAAAAAAATTATTCTTTCAAAATGACTCAATAGCGCCACCTCAAAAATCAAAATGCATTACGTCAATGAAAGACCGTTTTCATCATAGACAAATGAAATTTGGTACAAACATAGAACATGTCAAGACAAGTAAAAAATTATATTATGACCCCACCCTAAACTCTACAGGAAGTCGGCCATTGTGGGCGGAACCCCATTTTTCCAAAATTTTACCTCTCACATTTGGATTTTTTGCGCCTTGGATTTTCATTCAAGTAACTTGCAAATTGGTCAAATTAACTAGACCCATGTGGGATTATAGGGAACTGTCTTGGATTTTTCTACATCATAAAATGTGGGTGTGGCCACCAATCAAAGAAAAAAAAACAATATTCTGAAGTGTTAAAGTGAGCATAACTCACACATGCAGTATCCTATTTCCCGGCATTAATATACATTTTTTTCAAAATGTGGATCTGAACACATACATATACAATTTGCATAGTCAGACATTATATTGCTCCACAGCGCCCCCTTGAACTTTTGAATTGGACCAAAAAAATTACTTTGACATAAACATTTGAAATTCGGCAAGGACATGTGGCTTGGCAAACTGAACAAAAAAGCCAATAAGAACATACCTCTGTCTGCAACTATGTAACATAATAAATGTGTCATTGAAATGAATGGGGTTCAGAGTACTGGACTTTGTTGTAGACAAGAGATACTCTACACTCACCAAACTATGGCCTAAAATTCAAAATTAGCAAAAAAAAGTTGTATTTTGATGTTCAAAAAAATTAACGTATCAAAATGAATCAATAGCGCCACCTCAAAGTTTGAAATACATTACGGCAATGAGAAACCTTTTTCATCGTACACAAAAGAAATATGGTACAAACATAGAACATGTCAAGACAAGTAAAAAATTATATTATGACCCCACCCCATTTTACGAAAGTGGGTACGAAAGGCATGATCTCCGCGGTGGCGTGTGCCCCGCGGTCACAAGGGGTGGCGAGGGCCTTTATCACTGCTTGCAGTTTTAATTAAAATTGGAACCTTATTTTAGGGCTGTATTATATTGTATTATAGTAATAGACCTACATGTTTCCAGTATGCCTATGTGATCATTTTGGCCAATTGAACAGAAGGCATAAGGACTAACAAAAATTGGTCTGAGGGGCACATTATATATATATATATATATATATATATATATATATATATATATATATATATATATATATATATATATATATATATATATATATATACACATATTACTTCAACTGTATATAGTTGAAGCTGATCAGATAGTCCCCTTTTGCACCCCACTCCACAGCTTGGACCTACAATGAGTGTTTTATGGTCTGATTAGAGAAATAAAGGCCTGGTTTGTATAGAAGGTGTAATGAGAGGCCGTAAAGCAGCAGAGCAGATGACTATCTCCTGACCCAAGATCATTAACCTCCATTTTGCTGAGAGAGTTCCATTGTGCCCATTGGATTTGCCATAAGAGAGATCGAAGCGTGCAGAAATATAGTGCAAACAAGCGCCACTACAGTCTATTGTCAGTTACGGAGGGGGGGGGGGGGGGGGGGGGGGGGGGATTACACCAATTACCTCCACCCACACCACCATACACACACACGTGCACACACACATGCAGGGAAAGGGGAACACTTTGAAACAATGGCTGTCTCATTTCTTAACTAAAAGTGCTCTGAGAGGGAGTTACTGAAAAACTTTGACAACTTCAGTGTTATCGACTGCACACAAATCTACACTGGCTAAACAAATGTGTGAGTGGATAGCAGGGTTACTTGGTTTACAGCTACTTCTTCCTAGATCAGAAAGAAAATTATAGATAAAGGCTATAAGACATCTATAGATATCGATACATCCAAGCAGCTTGATGTTCCTGTGACTACAGTTGCACATATTATTCAGAAATTTAAGATCCATGGGACTGTAGCCAACCTCCCTGGACGTGGCTGCAGGTGGAAAATTGATGACAAATCAAAGAGACGGATAATATGAATGGTAACAAAAAAGACCAGAAAAACTTCTAAAGAGATTAAAGGTGAACATCAAACTCAAGGAACATCAGTGTCAGATCGCACCAGCCGTCGTTTTTTAAGTCAAAGTGGACTTAATGGGACATGACCAAGGAGGACACCATTGTTGAAAACAAATCATAAAAAGTACATGTTGACAAGCCACAAAGCTTCTATCCTGTGGAAAGATGAGACAAAAATTGAACTATTTGCCAAGGCACATCAGCTCTATGTTCACAGATGGAAAAAAATGAAATATATCAAGAAAAGAACACTGTCCCTACTGTGAAACATGGAGGAGGCTCTGTGATGTTCTAGGGCTGCTTTGCTACATCTGGAAGAGGGTGTCTTGAATCTGTGAAGGGTACAATGAAATCTCAAGACTATCAAGGGATTCTAGAGAGAAATGTGCTGGCCAGTGTCAGAAAGCTTGGTCTCAGTCAGAGGCCATGGGTCTTGCAACAGGACAATGACCCAAAACACACAGCTAAAAATACCCAAGAATGGCTAAGAGGAAAAAGGCCTTCTATGAGCCCTGACCTAAATCCTACTGAGCAACTTTGAAAGGAGCTGAAACATGCTGTCTGGAAAAGGCACCACTGATGAGACAAACAACTGACTGAGACAACTGGAGCAGTTTGCTCATGAGGAGTGAGCCAAAATAACTGCTGAGAGGTGCAGAAGTCTCATTGACAGTTACAGGAATCATTTGATTGCAGTGATTGACTCAAAAGGTTGTGCAACAAAATATTAAGTTAAAGGTACCATCATTTTTGTCCAGGCCTGTTTCATGAGTTTAGTTTTTTTTTTTTTTTTTAATAATTATGTTGAAGCATGGTTGAAAAGCAATGTCTGACTTTCATTGGTTAAATTTCATAGAATTTTTATTTATTATTACTTTTGTCAGATTCAAGTTATTTCTGTAAAACTGTGAGTTTTTCTTTCATTAACGGGTACCAACAATTTTGTCCACATGTGTAATAATGAAAGGCCTATTTATTTTAGTTTTTGTGCGTGTGTTTCTATTTTATACATTTATACATTTGTGTTTCTATTTTATACATTTAAAAATGTTTTCAAAACATTTTTTAACGATAACTGTAGTATCGATTATTGAGACTTTTCTTAGTATTGATAACAAGTTTGAAATTATTATTATTAGGCCCGAGCCCATACAGGGCGTAGGGCCTATTGCTTCCGCAACGATGCCAATGCACTCATCGTTGCAGACTGTTTTCACGAAGTTGCGCGTGAAGCGTTCGTGACCCCGTCGCACCGTGCACAGACTCCTGTATCCTAGCAACCCATGCCGTAAGCCATGGGACATGCATATTTGTTCTTGCTAGCATGGCTTCGCCCATTGACTCATTGTTGATGCACGCAGCGCGAAGCGCTCATGTCCCCAAACACACTCCTGACATCGAGCCCTATCCAAGCCCCCATGCCGCAGGCATGGGCCATCTTTATTACTGCTAAAATGAATGGAAGTCAATGGGAGGTCAATGGCGGACCCCAACGCCATTAACCCCACGGTGACGTGGGGAAAGTCGAGAGCTTTCAAAAAACGTATAATATGTCATTGTAATGTTATTGGATATATTGTTTTTGCTAAAAAAAATAATTTTCATGGCCCCGTCGCACCGTGCACAGACTCCTATATTATATTTGTTCTTGCTAGCATGTCATTTCGTCAACTCCTCTGAAGGTGCTCCACCTGCAGGGCTGAAAATCACTGTACATCATCTAGACAAGTGGGCCATCAAAAGTTATCCAATTTATGATGATGCCTATTACGGTTTCCGTGCAGCGAAGCCGCAAAATTCCATCGGAATTTTTGCAATTTTCGAAAGTCAAAATTTGCTCACGTTTGCGCATGCAAAGCCCGATTTTGCTGTGTTAACTAAAACATAGCTCGAATCAGTTGTAAAACTTTCCTGCCTAATTATAATGTTTGTGAAAGAAATAAATTTGGCGTGACAGCACCCCGTACAGAATAACAAATATATTTGTATGGAAGGCTGAAAATTTAGCTTTTCCAAATGTTACCAAATTTAACACAAAATTCCATTGGGTCATCAATAAAGTCAATGAGACCCATGTATTTTTTTTTTTGCTCCGTGTTGCCATGGCGATGCGCCAAACTGCCAATGTTATCCTAATGGGAATCCTCCCAATTTTTCCCATTCATGGGAAAAATATTAGTTTCATGTAATAACGTAAAATTTGGCACCATGACTCGTCATGTCATCCTGATGAAAAAAGTCAATCAGACCCAAGTCATTTTTTTCACTGGGTTGCCATGGCGATGCACGAACGAGCCCATGTTATCCTAATGGGAAAATTTCGAAATTTTTGTACATTTCAAAGTGTTATAACGACTTATTACCGTCAACGATGAACATAAAATTTGGCACAGTGATTCTTCAGGTTGTTCCCGTCAAAAAAGTCTTGGGGACCAAGTTTGTATTTTGCACAGTGTTGCCATGGCGATGCCTGGAAAAACCCAAATTTTGCCATTTTGTGCATCAGCACTTCCGATGTCTTTTCACTTGTTTGGTGCCAAATGGAGTTCAAAGCCCCAATAAAGAAGGGACAAGTGGCGCGTCAGCCCCACCCACAGGGAGTGCTGGGTCGGCCTGCGAGGGCCGTTCGATGCCGCTTTAAGTGCTATTGTGATTATTATTATTGTTATTGTGTATTGTTATAGTGGTGTGCAATTAGTCCAAATAAAATCAGTCGGTAAAGATTCCTTTCTAATCATCTTCTGATCAGCTTGGCCTTTTGATTGCAGAAGTCTACAGCCATCAGTAAAAGCATATGGTTTAGAGCTTGGTAAGAAAGGACAACTAAATGTAAATGAATATTGAAAGACAAAAAAGTTGAAAATTGTGATTGATCAATATGAAATTAATAATAAAAAAAAAAAAACATGATCAATATTCAATCACCTAGACCTAGTAACAGAAGTACTAAACCCCATATAACACTAACAATACAAGGCCTCATTCATGTCAGTCATCGTTCTTAAAATTTTTCTTAAAATCCAGTGTGCAGTTAATATAGGTCAATATGATGGTGGTGCTGATGGTGGTGGTGGTGGGGGGTCCACACTTTGTCTCAAAGTGTGGACCTCAGCACTGCACTGTACCTCATTATGATGAACAGTCTAACGAGCCCCTAGCTGACAAAAGCACCTTCCTCCGTATCTCTTTCAGGGAATCGCACTAGGGCATAGATCAGGCGGCGCGTCGAAGGCCTATAAATCTCGCTGAAGAGGCCTGTCGTGTGCTCAAAATGGTTGCCATGAGCGGCCCCTTATTTATGGCCAGGTGCAGGTGGGTGGGCTATTGTGTCTGAGCCTGAGTGATAGTTTTATAGATGAGTGCGAACTGGTCTATCATCTCATCATCACAGCTAATCACAGCACCACACAAAGGAGGTGCATGTCTACTCTTAAGGCGAGATTGCAGGTGAACTGGAAAAAATCTTGAATTTGGAGATAGAAATTAGAAATTTCTGCAGTTTTTTACTTTGTTAAATGTAAGAAAAGATGCTACAAGTTTTTCATCATGTAATAATTTCATATAAAATTTGGGCATTTTATGTAAAACCGACCAATTTGGACCATTTTTGAGACATTTGAATCTCTAAAATAGATGAATAGTATATATATATATATATATATATATATATATATATATATATATATATATATATATATATATATATATATATATATATATATATATATATATATATATATATGTAGTTAAAAACTAAAGTTTAAATTTGAATAAATATTAATAAGCCTGTAGTGTGTGTTAACTAAAACATAGGTAACATCATTATATTTAAGATTTTACTCAAAATTGTACCTAGTTTTGTGTGTACCTTAACCTAAACAAAGAATGGAATGTCCCACTGTATGTCATTACTAAAGTTATCTATCTATCAATCAATCAATCTATCTATCATTCGTTCAATTACAGCCATTTTTAATGCTAAAAATGTATTTGGTTCGCCTGCCCACATATCTGACCTATAACTTGGTCTGGTGGTGCCATGGAGATAAGCAGGTGGTGAACTAATGGTGAAACATGATAATTTTGAGTCTATTACTCAGCAAGAGCTTGTATACTACACAAAAACAATTCAGGAAGTGCTTACTGTTAGAACACTAGTTGTTGCTAGCTTTACTGTAACGGTAAACTCCACTTTTGTCTCTGAAAGTTCTGAAAAGCACTGATACACTCATCGTGGTGAATAAATAGGATGCTTGAAATATATAAAGTAGGAAAGAAATAACTTTGGACAACTGCAAATGTTTAAAATTAACAGTTTTAGTCACAGTTCAGTAATTACTCAATCAATGCTTTTCTGGTAAAGTCTGATCAGATTTGATCATCCACCACAAATGAACCCACACACTGCTGCCGATCAAACTGTCTCAAGTGTTTGTTTTTTTTGTTTTTGCTGCAGGAGAAGACTGTAAGACAAAGTACTTCACAAGTACAACTGTCTATACAACACACGCACGCTACTTCCCTAACCTTAAAGACAACCCTAGCCATTGTTTAACAAGAACACTAGCAGTGATCGTGTTTTTTTTGTTTTTTTTTTCCAAATGTTTTTATTAGGAACATCAACAAAGAAAACAAATTACATTGGAATAACATCTAGTTGTCCCTGGTTTTTGTTTTTGTTAATGAACATCCCCCTCCCACCCCATCTCAGCCCAACATATAAAACGCATACCACCAATTAAGTATTCACAAATACTACAGACAACACAAGAGCCAGGTACAAGCACACGTTCATATCGACAACACCTGCAAATTTGTAAAATAGGAGATAAAGCATTGCCACACCTGGAAAAATCTGTCTGTACGTCCTCTTAATGTGTATTTAATTTTTTTCAAGTTTCAGAAAATGCATCATATCTCTGAGCCATAGAGAGAAAGAAGGGCCTTTAGGCGATTTCCAATGTAGTAACAATAAGCGTCTCGCAATTAGAGACGTAAATGCTATAATGCCCCTCTGTGTGGAAGTCAATGCAAGTGATGAGTCAGTGATCCCAAATATGGCAACAAGAGGACAAAGTTGCAGGTTTAAACCAAGAATAGCAGACATAGTGGTGAAGTAACTAGACCAATAACAGTGAAGATTAGGGCAGAAAAAAAACATGTGGCTAAGGTGACAAGGGGAACCATTACACTTAACACATTTATCTTCAATTTCTGGGTACATTTCAGAGAGTCTTGATTTAGAAAAGTGCACCCTATGTACAACTTTGAATTGGATAAGACACAGACGAGCACAGGTAGTAGTAGATCGTATTCTATCGATGGCATCCTCCCAGAGATCCTCACTCAGTAATATTCCCAACTCCTTTTCCCATGCATCTTTAATTTTAATGGTTGAATTGTCACTTAATGACAAAATGAAGTTATACATCTTAGATATCAGCCCTTTCTGATGGGGATTATATGACAGCAATTTTTCCCAGGACTCTGTAGGAGGTGCGGAGGGGAAATGAGGAAAACACTCACTAACAAAATTATGGACCTGAAAGTAACGAAACAAATGAGTACGAGGTAGGTTAAACTTGGAGGAGAGAGCAGCAAAACTATCAAACACTCCAGCTGTATATAATTCCTTGATTTGCTTAATACCACTGTTGTACCAAATTGAAAAAAATTAGTCAGAGATAGATGGAGGGAATAAGTGGTTGTTGGTTAACGGGCCTTGGGAAGAGGCAGATATAAATCTAAATCGCCGTTTAAACTGGTACCAAATTTTAAGCGTGCTAAGAAACACCAGATTATCAGTGTATGATGACGGTTTTGTGGGTATTGAAGAAAAAATTTGAGCTGAAATAGATGATCCTCTACAAGACAGAAGTTCCAACTTGCACCAAGAGGAGTCTAGTGATTTCAACCAATAGCCAAGTTTGTGGATATGAGCTGCCCAGTAATATGACTGAAAATTGGGCAATGCAAGACCTCCGCTCAATTTACATCTTTGCAACAATGATTTTCGGACTCTAAGTGGTTTCCCATCCCAAATAAAAACACCAATAATCTTGAATAATTCAAAAAAATGTTTTGGCAGAAAAAGAGGAATCGACTGGAATAAGAAAAGAAATCTAGGCAAAATATTCATTTTAACAATGTTAATCCTACCAATCAGGGTAAGGGGGAGACTGCGCCATCTTTCAAAGTCAGAATTAATTTTAGAAATAAGACGTGTAAAATTGGCAGATGCCAAAATATGAAAAGAGCGGGTCACATTTACTCCTAAATACTTGAACCCTGTGGGGCTCAATTTAAAAGGTAACTCGGACTGTTGGAGATTACAAGCAGGGAGGTTTATCGGGAAGCATACACTTTTCTCCAAGTTCAATTTATACCCAGAGAAAGAGCCGAAATTATTCAGAATGTTCAAAACTGTAGGGATAGAAATAGCAGGATCAGATACATATAATAGCAAATCGTCTGCATATAACGACAGTTTGTAATAGATCCCATTACGAGCAGTCCTCCTAAATTGAGAGGAAGAGCGTAAAGTGATGGACTGTCATGATCCGCACTGTCCGCTCCTGGTTTTCCTCCCTGTGTGCTCTTCCCCCTCCCTCACCTGCCTGCACCTGCAGCTGGGCGGAGCTCTCGGCTCCTCCTGCGCACACCTGCTCCCCATCTGGCTAATCACCACACCTGCCGTGGATAAGAGGAGATGGGGGAAGACACTTGGGGTGAGATCGTCTGCATGTCCTCACCCTGTTGTGTCTGCGTTCCTGTAGTGTCTGCGTTCCTGTAGTGTCTGCGTTCCTGTAGTGTCTGCGTTCCTGTAGTGTCTGCGTTCCTGTAGTGTCTGCGTTCCTGTTGTGTCTGCGTTCCTGTTGTGTCTGCGTTCCTGTTGTGTCTGCGTTCCTGTTGTGTCTGCGTTCCTGTTGTGTCTGCGTTCCTGTTGTGTCTCCGTTCCTGTTGTGTCTGCGTTCCTGTCGTCCCTGTGTTCCTGTCGTGCTCCGGCCCTGGATGTCTCCTGCCCGCTCTGCTCTACGCCCGTCTGGTCTGCCTGTCGTCCTGTGGTCCCTTCATGTCCCCGGTCCCTGTGTTTCCTGTGTTCCTGCTCACCTGCTCACGTCCGGATCACCCGCTGTTCGTACTTGTTCAATTGTTAAAATAAATCCTGTAAATCTGCCCCAAGTCTGCATCCCTAGGTCCGCTGTCCCGTTACGACAGAACGATCTCGCCAACTATGGACCAAGCAGGCTCGGGGTTCATCGGACAATACAACCTGCCCACCCTGCTCACCTGTCTGTCTCCGGTTCACGGGCCTGTTCCCCATTTGCTGTCCTGTACCAACCGGTCCACTCCCAACCTGTCCTCTCCTCGCCTGGACCGTTGTAGCTCTGCTGGACACCGTTTCCCGTCCAGGGACCTCCTCGTGTCATCTGCCCCTCGCCTGGACCGTCGCAGCTCCGCTGGACACTGTTCCCCGTCCAGGGACCGCCTCGTGTCCTCTGCTCCCTCGTCAGGACAGTCACAGCTCCGCTGGACATCATTCTCCGTCCAGGGACCTCTTCGTGTCCTCTGCCCCCTCGGTGGGACCCTCGCAGCTCCGCTGGACTCAGCTTTCCGTCCAGGGACCTCGTTGTGTCGTCCGCCCGTTTCCTGGACCGTTGTTGCCCCACTGGACAGTCTACCGGCCCGCACCAGTGACATTTTTGCCCTCCGTCCGGCTCCCCCCCGCCCACCCGGGGGGGGTACTGTCATGATCCGCACTTCCTCCTGGTTTTCCTCCCTGTGTGCTCTTCCCCCTCCCTCACCTGCCTGTACCTGGAGCTGGGCGGAGCTCTCGGCTCCCCCCCCCGCGCACACCTGCTCCCCATCTGGCTAATCACCACACCTGCCATGGATAACAGGAGATGGGGGAAGACACTCAGGGCGTGATCGTCTGTTTGGACTCACCCTGTTTGTGCTGCGTTTGTCGTGTCTCCTGATCCCTGTCGGTTCCTGTCGGTTCCAGTGTTCGTGTGTTCCTGCTCACCTCCGGATCACCCCCTGTTCGTACTTTGTCCCATTTCTGCACCTTTTTGTCAATAAACACTGTAAATCTGCCCCGAGTCTGCATCCCTTGGTCCACTACACTCACCCATTATGACATGGCCAATGGTTCAATTGCAATAGCCAAAAGTAAAGGCGACAGGGGGCAGCCTTGACGCGTTCCACGACTAAGACTAAAATAGTCTGAGAAAGTATCATTGGTATGAATGCTAGCTTTAGGAGAGGAATAAAGGAGGCGAATCCAAGAAACAAATCTATTACCAAATCCGAATTTCGACAAAACTGCAAAGAGGTACCCCCCACTCCACCCTATCAAAAGCTTTCTCCGCATCAAGAGAAATAACCAATTCTGGAGAATCAGATGAATGTTTAGAATAAATTATATTCAGAAGGGTGCGAATATTAAAAAATAATTGACGCCCTTTATAAAACCATTTTGCTCATTGGAAATAATCAAGGGAAGTACATTCTCCAACCGGGAAGCAATTACCTTTGCCAATACTTTTACATCTGCATTTAACAATGATAAGGGTCTATAAGAACCACATACTGTAGGATCCTTGTCCTTCTTATGGAGGAGAGTAATTGTAGCATGTGTAAGTGTTGGTGGTAAAGTACCTTTTTCTAGTGATTCATTGAACACAGCCAAAAGTAGTGGTGCTAATTTTTCAGCAAACCTCTTGTAAAATTCAACTGGAAACCCATCAGGGCCAGGGGCTTTATTAGACTGCATAGCTTCAACTGATTTAGTCACTTCAGCAAGGGAAAGAGGAGAGTCCAAGTGTCCAGCAGTGTCGAAATCAATAATAGGATTACAAAGATTTTGAAGAAAATCATTCATATTAGTACTGTCTAATGGAAAATCAGATTTGTATAATGAAGAATAAAATGACTTAAAGGTCTCATTAATTTCAATAGGGTCTGTAATAACAGTGCCCTGGGTATTTTTAATGCTAGTTATCCTGCGGGAAACAGCCTGACGTCGTAACTGATGGGCCAAAAGACGACTGGCCTTCTCGCCATATTCATAATATGTACCGCGACTCTGTAGTAGCAAACGCTCTGCCTCACTAGTAGACAATAGATCAAATTCTCCTTGCAAATCTACACGCTGTTTAAACAGTTCTGGAGTTGGGCTCACCGCATATCTTTGATCAATGTCACTGATAGCATTGGTTAACTCATTGAGTCTAGAAGCAGATCTTTTTTTTAGATAAAGCACTGTAATAAATTATTTGTCCCCTAAGATAGGATTTAAGTGTCTCCCACAATAGTGAATATGAAGTAGTGTCATTCTGATTGAACAAAAGGCACTCATCAATTGCATTAAAAATATACGCACAAAACTCCCCTGTCAACAAGAGAGAGTTAAATCTCCACCGAGGTGGACGTTGCGTCTGGGATGTAAACTGAAAATCTAATAGCAATGGTGCATGATCAGATATAGTTATGCTCGAGTAGTCTGAAGAAACTACAAATGTATTTAAGGCTCTGTCGATAAAAAAATAATCAATCCTAGAGTAAGAGTGATGCACCTGAGAAAAGAATGAATATTTCTTATCAGAAGGGTTACGGGATCTCCAAGGGTCAACCAGACCATTATGTGTCATGAGATCAGAGAATACGTGCAACATAGCAGATAGTGTCAAGGTGCGGGGATTTGATCGATCTAGAGTTGGGTCAAAAACACAATTTAGATCACCTCCAAAAATAATAGAATGAGTATTCAAGAATGGAAGGCTGCTTAATAATCTATTAGCAAACCCAACATCATCAAAGTTTGGGGCATATACATTTATCAATAGGACCTGTTTCTGCATTAAGGTACCTGCAACTATTAAGAATCTACCATTTCCATCAGCTATAACATTTGTAGATGAAAACTGTACATTTTTACTAATTAAGATGGCAACTCCTCTCGCCTTCGAGTTAAAGTCTGAGTGAAAGACTTGACTCACCCAAGAACAGTGTAACCTGTGATGATCCTTATTTCGAAGATGGGTCTCCTGTAAAAACACTATAGAAGATTTAAGACATTTCAAGTGCGAAAATACCCTAGACCTCTTAACAGGGTTGCCCATACCTCTAACATTCCAACTAACAAATCTGAGAGGTGCACCAGCCCTAGCCATGTTAGGATTTAAAGTGGTGGTAGCCATTTAAACCAGATAAAGAAAATACATAAAACATAGAGAGCTGAGATGGGATCCCTCCCCCCAAAAACCTCAAAACATAAACGACACCCAAAGTCCCCATAAAACATCAGAACAGTGGAGACAGCTGGAAAAAAAATGCCCACAAGATGTGAACAACTCAGCGATGTGGACCAATGAGCTATTCTCATCAAGAAAGAGAAAAAAATTAGAAAAAGTGAAAAAGTGACTCCTACCAATTTAAAGTCTAAATAACAGTATGCGCAGTAATAAATATTAGACTATGATATTATACTTCCAGTGGTCACAAAACAAAATAGCACAGCTGAAAGTCAGCCATCAGTGAGTAAAATATCAACCCATACGATAAATATTTTAACACATGTATGTATAACAAAAGTAACAAAAGTAACAAAGACCCACAATGGTTTACACTACAGAGTGGAACAGATGACCGCACAACAGCTTACCGCGGAGTCAAAGTTTTTACATATTGTCTGGCTTCCTCTGCAGACACAAACTCCTTCTGGACATCATTGTAGGTGATGCAAAGGCGAGCAGGGTAGAACAGACCATAACGAACACCATCAATGTCCCGAAGTTGCCGCCTCACTTCGTTGAATGCAGCTCGAGCCCGAGCTACGTTTTCCGTGTGATCCGGAAAGATGGAGAGCGCCATGCCTCCTACCTTTATCCGCCCGCGCTCTCTCGCACAGCGCAGGATGTCCATACAGTCACTGTAGTAATGAAGCCTGCAGACAATAGCTCGCGGACGTGGTCGTTCATCTGGTTTGTATGGACGTGGTCCGGTACGATGGGACCGGTCCAAGCGAGGCTCATTTTCCAGTGCGAGGGCCTCTTTGAGCAGAGCGGCAACGGCAGCAGTGGAGCTGGTGTCGGGGCCCTCCGGGACTCCCACAATCCGAATATTGTTGCGCCGTGACCTGGCTTCCAAGTCCTCACATTTATTTTCGAGCCTGGTTACTGTTGCAGTGAGGCGTGTGATAGTGGTT
Source organism: Periophthalmus magnuspinnatus (assembly GCF_009829125.3). Lineage (NCBI taxonomy): Eukaryota > Metazoa > Chordata > Actinopteri > Gobiiformes > Gobiidae > Periophthalmus > Periophthalmus magnuspinnatus. The sequence goes on along the minus strand of NC_047134.1, from coordinate 7,763,664 downwards.
CTCATATCAGCGATGTCATCAGTACAATCGGACAGGACCGTCTCCACGCCCCCCCATAGTGTTTTTCAACTCAGCCAGTGTAGCTTCGGTAGCAGCTTTATTAGCCGTTAGCTGCGCTTGCAATGACTGTAGATCAGCCCGAACGGGAGATAGAGCAAGACTGAGAGCATCCTGGAGTTCTTTCTTAATGATACCTGCAATGTCATCTTTCAGCGATGCCAGGAGCTCGAGTTTAAGTGTAGCGGTGTCCGAAATGGGATCAGATTCAACAGGTGGTGTTGAGGCGGGCTCAGGCTCGGCTGTAGCTAGCGGTGCATCTGGCGGGTTAGCTAGGCTTCGCTAGGCTTCAGTTGCGTTTGAATAGTATTACAGGTCTTAATCTGACTCTTTCCAGCCATTCTGAAGTTGACTTAAGCTGCCTTGAAATTCGATGAGAAAAAATGTACTAAATTAGTGACTCAGTGTGCAGAAAATAACCATTTTATTCGGTATTAGCAGGAGCTCACAAACTCACGTGTTACTCCATGGACCGCTCAGCCACACCCCTCAGTGATCATGTTTTTGTCAGTTATGTAAGAGGGGGTAAATCCTCAAAGTAGCCACCCTTTGCTTTGTTGAAAACTACCCATCCATCCATTTTCTTCAGCTTATCTGGGGCCTGGTCGTGGGGACAGAAGCCTAAGCAGGGACTCCCAGACTTCCCTCACCCCAGACACATCCTCCAGCCCATCTGGTGGGACCAGCATGTCCTGGGTCTTCCCCGGGGCCTTCTCCTGGTGGGACATGCCCGGAACACATCTCTAGGGAGGCGTCCAGGACAGCAGATGCCCGAGCCACCTCAGCTGGCTCCTCTCGACGTGTAGGAGCAGCGGCTCTACTCCGAGGTCTTCCTGTGTGACCAAGCTCCTCACCCTATCCCTAAGGGCCATCCTACGGAACCCATTTTGGACGCTTGTATCCGCAATCTCATCCTTTCGGTCATTACCCAGAGCTCATGGCCATAGGTGAGGATAGGAACCTACGTTCAACAGTTCTGTTTGGTTCTGTGTTGAAAAATATTTTGGAGTTATTTAACTTTTTTCTTTAGCACATAATTACAAGTATCTAAAATGTAGAAAGCAATAAAAATAAAAATAAAAAACACTGGAGAGGAGGAGAGGATGTGTCCAAACTTTTGACTGCTAGTGCATGTGTTATCATATTAAATGTCATCTGACCTTCTGTGTGTGTAGTGACTGTGAGTGCTTTCAGGAGATAGCATCAGCAGTACAGGAGGGAGTGGGGCTGTCAGAGCACCTCATATCTAACCAGGTCTGTGCTAAGCCCCAAATCAATCCTCAATCACGCTGTTACACACTTCTGCTCTAAGAAAGCACTGGGCTCCACACTCTTTAATGAACTTTATGGACATTTCTTTTTTTTACCATGTTCTTTTTTAACCATGGACCAAATAATATTTGTGTCTGAAATAAAGAATAAAAAAATATAAATAAATGAACTAACTTTCTGTTCTACCAACTAAGCCACTGTTGCCATATTCACGTGCAATGGAGTTTGTTTGACAGGAACATTTGTGCAGCTGTTGAGTATGACCACTAGATGGCACTACACTGCACACTCCATGATATATACAAACTACATCTCCCACAATGCACCAGCCCCCGTGCCTCAGCGCCATCTGCTGGCTGATCCTCCTCCACCAAATGTCACTAAATGTTTTACACATTTACAATACTGCAAATTTAAACTTGGCAACTGTGAAGGACTGATGTGGTCAGAATAGAAGAAAAGGAAATAGGGAAGGAGAGAGAAAGACAGGGAGAAACAGAAAGACAGAAGAGACGGAGGACAAAAAGAATGAAAGGAGAGAGAGACAGAAAGAGAGAGGAAGACATAGGAGGGGAAAAAGAGAAAGGAGAAAAAAAGAGAGGAGGGAGCAGAAAGAGAGAGATGATGAGAGGAAGAGAAGTGTGTGTGTGGGGGGGGGGGGGGGTGCGTGCGTGGGTGTGTGTGTGTGTGTGTGTCTGTGAGGGTGTGTGTACCTCTCTTCTGCATGAATCCAAATAGGTCGTCCAGAAACTCTTTGCGCTTCTCATCATTGTCCAACTCATACAACTGTGAACAGAGACAGGGACAGGTCAGACTGTGGCCAAGAGACAGGCACAGCTCAGAGACAGGGACAGTACAGATCCAGGAGCTAAAAATAGTAAAGTAAAAGTTTAGAGTAGAAATGTATTCCACACAAATTTTGAGTATTAATGTATTAAAGCATCAAATGTAGAGTTATGCAGAGTTTTATTCAACATAAGAGAATGGATTGATTTCTTCATTTTTCTATGTTTACATATTATGTTTGCTTAGAGTTGCAACGTGAAGTAACAGTTAAAAAGTATCCACTCTAAAAGTACTTTTGTACTTTGTTACTTTCCACCATTGCTGAGCAGACATTTTGTCCCTGGCCTGCTGGAGATGTGTCAGATGCCCTGTCAGCTGAACACATCAAACCCGCTTTTATGTTGTTTTTAAGAGGCGCAGTAAAACCATGATTCATGCAAATCAATAGCACGCCTGTCATCTCTTTAAATATTCATCTTTCAGACTAAAGAGCACACAGCATAGGTCTACAGGCTGTCCCAGGACCAAATCAGATAGGACCAGATGGGACCAGACTGTCCACACTTGACATTGTCCACATACACACAAGCTGTCCCAAGACCAGACTGGACCAGACTGGATCACACAGGACCAGACTAGACCAGACTGGAGGTGGCCAAGCTGGGCACATACGGACATGGTGAGTTTACTGGCTCTTTGGGGACATCACATTGACTTACATTCATGTGCAAGGGGAGATATTGTCTTTTTTTTCCATACACTTTCAAAACCCTGATTATGTCGTAACTGTGGGTGTAGCAGACCAAAGACGTGCAGGACTCGGGACAGGTTTACAGTGTTTTATTTACAGGTAGTGAAAGTTCAGTCTTAATAGTTCATATAACACACACACAGGGAGCAGGGAGCGGGAGGCGAACCAGACGGGAGTGGTGCCGAGCAGGGATGGGAAACCAGAACCGAGACGAGGACAGGATCAGGATGAGACCAGAGCAAGCCAGGCAGAGGTGTCCAGAACGGGCACAAAGACAGCCAGGGCCGGAGCATGACGGGATCAGGAACAGGACCAGGGAAGACCCAGCAGGCATAGTCCAGAGAGCGGGAGACAGGGCCGGAGACGGGAAGCAAGCCGGAGGCCAAGACGGGACAGGAGGAAAGGCAGTGAGGAGGACTGTACCGGAGCTGGAGCGCGGAGGCAGGAGCAGGGACGAGCCAGAGCAGGAATCTGGAAGGTAGCAGAAATCCGGTAAGTAACGGGCGGACAGGCAACACAAATACAAAGCTAGGCTGAGGTATATACGTTGACACACGGACGATCTGGCTCCGAGTGTCTTCTGCCGAGCCCTCATATACTCGGCAGTAGGTGATGGTAATTGGGCTGCCAGGTGCGCACGGGAGGAGTGAGGAACTCCGCTCAGCTCCAGGCAGACAGGTAGGGGAGGGGGAAGAACACAGGAGGACAGACATTGCAGGCATCATGACATGATTATTAACTTACTCTGAATTGTATTTTTGATTCCTCCATGTTTGAGTAATCATGTACTGTCCTTCATTTGAGGTTTATGAGTGCTCAGAAAAATCCTATTTTCAACTACCCCCCATGCTACATTTTTATCAATAAAAAATGTACATGAAAATCTGCTGCTTATTACAGTCAAATGTCTCTATGAAGAGGAGTTGTCAGCTCAGCAATTCTGAACAGGAAGTCATTGGACCAGTTTTCATTGTTAAGCCGGTTTAGATCAATAATTAGATTTACGGCGATCAAAATGTATAAATAATGATCTATGTATGCTATAGTTTATAGCTTACTCAATACCCGGAAAAAGCATATGTCTTGACTTTTCTGTGTTCCTACATTTAAGGTATACATGTTCAAATCAAATGTAGCTTTGACTCAGTGCCAGCCCTAGCTTTTTTGGCATTCTAGGAGAGATTTCTGATGCTTGCTGACCTAACTCACAATAATAAATAGTCAAAATATTGGATACTTACTCTTTAGTCCATTTATTAGGATGCCTGAAAAACTCTTAATTGATTTGTAGTGGGTACATTTAAAGTAGGGGATCTGGGGTCCCCCAGGACATTTTTGAAGAAAACAGAAGTAATTTCCTGTAATCTGGGCTAAATAAGATCAACCAATACATGTTTTACAGTAGTTCATTTCTGTCTATTAGTTATACATTATGATTATAGGCTGCTTCTCTCCAATATTCAAAATTAGCTATTATAAGAACACTTGTGGCACAGTTGGAGCTAACCTGTATTTTGCACTTGTGCATGTCACTTAGGTCCAAATCCTGTGTCAGTGGTTCTGTGTGGGTCCTCGCCCCTTCCTAGCTTCACCCTTACTCCAGCACACTGAGCACACTGAGCACACTATGAGCTGTAGCCTCACACTTGACTGTGGAATGAGCTCTAACATCACTCCACGTACTTCAAAGATTAAAGCCCCATTCACTCACTTCATTTGCGTGTCACGAATGTTTGAGATTGCATGTGTAAATTTGCTTTTTACTCTCTGTACACTCCAGAAATATCAACTGCGGCTGTGTGATGCCATCTGTTGTTTTCATATTTTTTATGTCCTGGACTACATCCAGCAAACAGTACATTTTTACATGGCCTCCACACATGTATTATATCAGAATTGCGTAGCATGTAAAGTGCTGCAGAGTGGATCAGAAATATTTGGCAAAAGTAGTAGCAGTAGCAGTAATAGTAGTAGCAGACTAGTGAAGAAGACCTTGGTTCAGCTCAGAGGAAAATGGGGTATTTAAGAGACAGTGCTTAGTCATGGTGTTATTTACAGTGAACAAACAGGCATTATTTACAATATTTACAATGCACACTTGACAGTATTCAGTTTCTAAATGGATGAAATGAACGTTCAAATGTGTTTAAATAGTCCTTTCTTTCTGAGCACACAGGCCGCAACCAATTCATATAATCCACAGAGTTCACGCCAAACAGACACGAGCGAGAAAAATACCTCAGTTACCCCCCCCTTTAGATCATGCACATCCCTGTTGCTGTAGGGTCTAGCAGAGTCTGCTGCCGCGGCACAACTAAAGGCTTTGGAATAAGACAAGCTTTAAACAAAACAAGCTTTAAACAACTGATATTAACGGGTTTCCTAATGTCAAATACTGAAGACGTTAAGACGGTTGGCGATGACGCCACGTACATCTAGGTCCTTCATCACCCTTAGATGAGTCAGATTGGATCGGCTCAGCATCATTGAATTCCAGGTGTAGTTCAGCATCAGGTGGACACTGTTCAGGTACATTGGTCAGGATTTCTCTTTCCACAAGTAGGTTTGGGTAGGTTACTTTCAGGATTGTCATCTTCTCCAGGAATGTCTGACTCATCACAGCTGGGCATCAATGGACCTTCAGCAGCGACTGGCTATTGGATGGATTTTCCATTTCCAGATAAGTGGTTCTCAGATGGTGGTGCAGTTGAGGGGAATTTAGAAGCTTCAGAGCAGTGAAGTTGGTGAATCAGTGGCATTGTTTTTTGGTATCTGCTTGTGTTCACTGCCTTGTTCCACACGGAAGGTCATCGGGAGCTGAGGAGAACATTCAACGATAGCAAATTCAGCATCTGCTTCATTTCTGTCCTCCAGGACAAGATCAACAGGGTTTACATGTCAACTCTGACTACGAATGTGTTGTCTGTGAGCAGAACAGGTTCTGTGAAGTCTTCAGTAGTACAGCCTAGCAGAAACTCAAATGGCAGGAAGAGATTGCGGTGGAGCAAGTGAGGAAGACAATCCCTGGTCTCAGGTTTCACAACATAGATTGGGAGATCTCCGGCATGTTGAATAACCTCATAACCCTCTTGTTCCCACTTGTCCTCGAGCTTGTGCTTTACAAACATTGAATATTGTTCATATGGACATTACAAACAAGAACACTATAGCCAACTTCTAAGCTGGCAGGTTTTACACGCTGATCGAAGCGGCTTTTATTGTATTGAGCAGATTTCTGGGCATTCTGGGAAGCAAGCTTGTAACTCTCTTCGAGACGTGCTTTTAGACTGTGATTGGAGAAGGTAATTCATGCACTGGCAAACCAAAACCCAGATCAACTTGAAGTTGTGGGGATCATTCAAACAGGAGTTAATAGGGTGTGAACCCCGTCACCTCATTTCGTGTGCAGTTACAGTGGGGCAAAAAAGTATTTAGTCAACCACCAATTGTGCAAGTTCTCCCACTTAAAAAAGAAGAGAGGCCTGTAATTTTCATCATAGGTGCACTTCAACTATGAGAGACAGAATGGGGAAAAGAATCCAGGAAATCACATTGTAGGATTTTTAATTAATTAATTGGTAAATCCCTTGGTAAAAGTATTTGGCCACCTACAAACAAGCAAGGTTTCTTGGTGTGAAGAAATAAACTGTGGGAACAATTATTATCTGGGGCCCCACGCAAGATCTCACCCCGCGGGGTCAAAATGATGGCAAGATTACAAGGTGAGCAAAAATTCCAGAACCATACGGGTGGACCTAGTGAATGACTTGCAGAGAGCTGGGACCAAAGAAACAAAGGCTACCATTAGCATCACACTACGCCACCAGGGACTCAAATCAGAGTTAGGCGTGTCCTCCTGCTTAAGCCAGTACATGTCCAGGCCCGTCTGAAGTTTGCTAGAGAGCATTTGCATGATCCAGAAGAGGATTGGGAGAATGTCATATGGTCAGATGAAACCAAAATAGAACTTTTTGGTAAAAACTCAACTTGTTGTATTTGGAGGAGAAAGAATCCTGAGTTGCATCCAAAGAACACCATACCTACTGTGAAGCATGAGGGTGGAAACATCATGCTTTGGGGCTGTTTTTCTGCAAAGGGACCAGGACGACTGATCTGTGTAAAGGAAAGAATGAATGGGGCCATGTATCGTGAAATTTTGAGTGGAAACCTCCTTCCATCAGCAAGGGTATTGAAGATAAAAATGTGGCTGGGTCTTTCAGCATGACAATGCCAGGCAATAAAGGAGTGGCTTTGTAAGAAGCACTTCAAGGTCCTGGAGTGGCCTAGCCAGTCTCCAGAACTCAACCCTATAGAAAATCTTTGAAGGGAGTTGAAAGTCTGTGTTGCCTAGTGACACCTCCGAAACATCACTGCTCTAGGAGATCTACATGTAGGAAAGGGCCAAACTACAGCAACAATGTGTGAAAACCTTGTGGAGACTTACAAAAAACGTTTGACCTCTGTCATTGCCAACAAAGGGTATACAACCAATTATTGAGATTAACTTTTGTTATTGACCAAATACATATTTTCCACCATAATTTGCAAATAAATTATTTAAAAATCAGACAATGTGATTTTATGGATTTTTTCTCATTTTGTCTCTTATAGTTGAAGTGTACCTATGATGAAAATTACAGTCCTCTCTCATCTTTTTAAGTGGGAGAATTGGTGGCTGACTAAATACTTTTTTTGCCCCACTGTATATGCATGAACGAGTGGTTTCATATATTCCTTCCACTTGGACTTCGGCTTGTTCTTGAGTGTCTCAAGCATGCTTAATATAGTGTGATTGAAGCGCTCAACAGGGTTTCCTCTTGGATGGTATGGTGTAATAGACCATGAAGTTATTCCACACTTTGCTACAATTTTTGCCTTCAGGTTTGCAGTTGGAATTATAACAGCAAATTTTGTGCCTGTTAATACCTAGATATCTGGCCACAGGTTTTGATGTAGTGCTCTACATCTTCAGGCAGAAAAAAAGTTGCCGCAGCAGGACAACTTTTTCTTTCTGTCTCCTCCTGTACAGAACATTATCCTCCAAATCCCATCGATTCTACTCCTGCAACAGCAAGGGAAGCTCAGGAAGTTCTTCTTGAACAGCAGAGGGAATCGTTTCTCCAGTCTTGAGTTGGTGGATGAGTTCTTGAAATGCGGAATTGGCACTCTGACACACACTGATTTGAGGGAATTACAAAAAGGAAAGTACAGGTAAGCCGTGTGACTCTTCTTTAGAAAAAACAGATGGCATGACTTAAACAGAGACTGTCAGGGATTCGACCAGAGGGACATTGGACTGAATGAATCCGGACTGGTGGAACGCCCATGCAGGACTGCTTTGACAGATGGCTTTGACAATATCAGGGGGGATTTCTGCAGTCTCGCCTGGATCAGACAGTTGCTCTACTAATTGATGACTGAGGTTCCACTCTTTTCATGAGCGGAGGTCATCAGGAAAGTCAGCATGGACTCTTCTTGACAAAGCATCAGCATCATAATAGTGTTTGCCAGCATGCTATTGAATGAGAATGCTGATAATGCAGCTAACCATCGGTGACTAGTGGCAACTTGTGACAAGTTTTGCAGAAGTGAGAACATAAGTGAGAGGATTGTTGTCTTTAACCACTGTGAAGTCTGAAACATAGATATAGTCTTGAGACTTTTCTGTGACACTCCATTTCAAGGCGAGAAGCTCAAGTTTGTGGGGCAAGTATCATGACTCACTTTGAGACAAGCATCAGCTTGCATAGGCGATGACCCAGAGCTGATCATTTTGTTCTTGATAGAGGATGCTCCCAATCCGGGTGGTGCTAGCATCCATGTGCAGGATATAAGGCAACTTGGGATTGATGAAACCAAGCAAAGGAGCAGATGTTAGCTTCTCAATCACAGCATTAAAAGCAACGTGACAGTCTGGAGTCCATCTTTCTCCAAAAGACTGCTTCGGATCGAGATAGTTAATGACTGGCTTTTTGTCTTTGGTGGACTGGTGGACTGGTGCATACCCATGAGTAAGGGTATTGAGTGGTTTCACGAGGGTCGCATAAACTCTGATGAAACTCAGATAGTATCCGCAAAACCCAAGAAGGACCATAGCTCCTTGAGGTTTCTAATAACTGGCCAGGATTTAAGAGAGGATATCTTCTCTGGGTCAGTTTCAAGGAACACCAGGACTTCTTTGACGTTCAGAGCCCCCATATATTTCTCCAGGAGCCTCTGGAATGTACTGAGAGCATTGGTTACCCTTGCGGTATACTATTCCATTCCCAGAACCCCAGCAGAGTAACGAAAATGGTCTTAGTCTTGTCAGTGTCTTCCATTTTAATCTGTTAACACCCAGACTTCAGATCCAAAGCTGTAAACTATTTGCAGCCAGTAAGAGCAAAGAATGACTCCTCAAGGCTCGGCAGAGCGTAGGCATCTTTTGCCGTTGGTAGGTTCAACTAATCGATACAGACAACTAATCGACTGCTTCACTCATGGACCTCCACAGTTGGGGAAGCACAGAGTGACTCTGATTCCTGGTGATGCCAAGCAGGTCCCACAAATAGCTCTTGATTTACCGGTCAATCTACATTCCTGCTCTCACTTATGGTCATGAGCTTTAAGTAATGACCAAAACAACAAGATCGCAGATACAAGCAGCCGAAATTGGGTTCTTCCACAGGGTGGTTGGGCACTCCGTTAGAGATAGGGTGAGGAGCTCGGTCACACAGGAGGAGCTCGAAGTAGAGCCACTGCTCCTCCATGTTGAGAGGAGCCAGTTGAGGTGGCTCGGGCATCTGTTCAGGATGCTTCCTCCTGGATGCCTCCCTAGGGAGATGTTGCGGGCATGTCCCACTGGGAGGAGGCCCCGGGGAAGACCCAGGACATGCTGGAGGGATAATGTCTCTCAGCTGTCCTGGGAATGCCTTGGGGTCCCATCGGAGGAGCTGGAGGACGTGTCTAGTGTGAGGGAAGTCTGGGAGTCCCTGCTCAGACTGCTTCCCTCGTGACTGGGCCCCGGATAAGTGGAAGAAAATGGATGGATGGGTTGGTTGTATAATGAGGTAGTTCTGGACACACAATCCATCCAGGAAGTAAAGATGTGGTGTTTGACTACAGCCCACTGGATCTCAGCCGGGTGAGCTTATCCTGGCAAAGCCCTCCAGGACAACGGTCCGGCCTGCTGTGACCAAGACTGGGGTCAGCAACCTCACAGTTGCAGCATTGCCCACGTGGCTCTGGTGGTGGTTAGTGGCTAGTTGGCTAGATGCTGCTGATGTCAGCTAGTTGTTGTGCCAGTTGCTGTGTAATGTTGGTCAAAGCAGCAACTGCCTCTCCATCTTCATGGACAGAACAAGCAAACTGGGCATGGGCGGAGGTTTCTGGCAGGTGGACCCAAGGTGCTGCTTCATATAGCTTTTGCAGCCTGGTTGAGTCTTCAACAAATGGTTTAACAGATGGTTCAACAGATGCCAGTTGATATCTGACTCCATAACTTCTATCCTCTTTGGAGCAGCGTTTAGGGCACCGTGGAGTCGTTGGAGGTAGGCAGATGGTTTCTCGCCCACATCTTGACATATGTCCATAAATTTAGCAAACAGTTTGTCTCTGTCGTGAACAATTCCGTATGCAGAATCAAGAGTATCCAAATAAACTGTGGGCAAGGTGTCAGAATTTAGGTGCTTCACCACATCAGTCGCTGGAGGGAGGAGACATTCCTTCAGAAGCACTGGAGATTGGACACAGATGGATTCTTTAATATCAAGTCAACTCCCGACCTCCAGGTCTCGTAATCAGCCTCGTGTGCAGGTCTGGACAGCCATCCTGGGAACACCCTCAGCCTCTGATGATTTGCTGCGCCCTCATCATTTTTCACAATGTGGACCTCAGATGGATGAGCATCCAAGATGGAGATTGTGTGCCTCACCTTGGTTATGGCTTAGAAACAATGCAGCGGACTTTGGCTTAGGCAGTTCTTCCTTCTCACAAACAGTAGGGTGGAGCTCAGTGATAGACAGTCCAATCTGAGTTATCATAGTTTTATAAATTTCTGTGTAATCTAAACCAGTAAATTTAGCCATGTTCTGTAAATCAGAAAGGTATGAGGTTTATGAGACATGCTCTGTATACACAGTGGAAACCACAGAAATATAAAATGTGTAGGGCAATGTTGGATATAATGCTTCCAATGCAGCACCCCTCGTGAACTCAACTACAAGCGAGCCATCAAATTCAGATTATGGTTTAGAAATAATCATATTCTTATTAATCTAACTATATTTTTCCAGGAAGTCAACTATTTCATCCCTTACTGCCTCTGTTATGCCCTCAGCCAAACAAAAAATCACATTAAACACAACCCAATTCCCCTTTGCCAGCTTGCCAAGTTTATGTAGCATGCACAATACTGCAGCATGTATCAGAAATATTTGGCAAAAGTAGTGGCAGTAATAGTAGCAGTAGCAGTAACAGGAATTAGCAGGCTAGTGAAGTAGACCTTGGTTCAACTCAGAGGAAAATGGGTTATTTAATGAGACTGACAAAGTGTAGTGTAGTGCTTATTGTGTTATTTACAGTGAACAGACAGACATTTACAATATTTACAATGCACAGTATTCAGTTTGTAAATGGATGAACATTCAAACACATTTAAAACGTTTTGTTTTTTTTTTCGAGCGCACAGGTTGCAACCAGTTCATATAATCCACAGATTAAGGAAAAGTAAAATTGCAATAAATGGGGCCTCACCTCTGCATCAAGAGGCTCCTTTTGGCATCTCCATTATGTCTCTGTCCTGTTCATCTCAGCACAGTCAAAGAGCCTTTTTCCAGGGCTCGTGCTCACCTACCCCCCTCCCCATATCGATGCAGCCTGACCTTTCTGTACATGTATGAACTGGCTCTGGTTGTACAAGAGGGAGGGGCAGGTGGCACTCAGGAGCCCCCCCGCTGGTTCCATGCACTGGAGGGAGGGGGGCAGGAGCAGCCCGGCACGGCAAAAATGTTAAGTGCACAAACGTGGGATAAGAATGCAGCGCAATCAATGGAGAAGCGGGCGTAGCGTGGAGCAGGCTAATCACCAAGTACACAGACAACACGCTAACATATGGAACATTGATTCACAAACGCACGCTAACAATGGGCAACTGCTGCTGCTATTGAAAGGCAGGCTGTCATTCCTGTTTGATTGACACTTCATCGTAAGATTGCCATGACATCGTGGACAGTTCTACGGGTGACACACTAAAAACCATCTAGGCCCCAGACAGGTGTACTTAAAGTTGCTCCACCAGATTTTTACCGGCTTAAAAACAAGAAAAGCAGAACTAGTTTATTTTAAACAGTTTGCAATGTCTAAAGTTCTCCTCAAATTTCCTAACACTTTCCAAGCATTCTAAGCATTATCAGAGATTGCAGCTACTTCAGATATGATAGTTTGTCAGATTTTTTTGCTTACCCTTTGAAAATACCACATTTAGTGCATTATTTATGTTTTGTTCTTCCATTTACATACACTTCGAGTTATAAATCATCTTAGATCTTAGATGACTGTTACTCTTTAAGTTGCTTTTACTTGAGTACAAATTCACCAAATAATTTTTCATTCTTGCTTGAGTAATTTCTTGGACCACTACTTTGTACTTCTACTTCAGTAGTATTATTTTTGAAGAAATATTACTCTTACTTACCATTTACCAGTATAATTTTTGGATACTTGAGTTCACAAGCACATTTCACAACTTTCAGGACTAGAACGGAGTTTTGCCATCAACAACTAGCATGCTACTATGCACTTCCTGATTATCAGACAATACAACACTTTATAGATGCAGACAGTATGCAGCAAACATATTTGTCCTCAAAAGATGCTTACTCAATATATTTGGTGTGGGGCAAAACAAATTTTGCTCAAATAAATGGAAAAATCTTTTGTACAGGAACTTTAAGATTTTCCCATATTAGGGACATAGAGATAACCAGGTTTGGATTTCTTGCTTCATTTTGGACATATTTTATACAAAAAATACAGAGGGAATTTTTCATATCTTGTTTAGTAACTATCCTATGGATAGTTGCAAATCACACTAGCGGGCAGTAGATTTTTTTTCATTTGTACCAAAATGATTACACAACCCTGATGAATCCTGCACTTATCTTTGATTAAGAAAATTTTATTGGAGAATAAAGTAAGTACGTCACAGTGAGCCTTTGTAGATCAGCAAAATGGGGTGACAGTGGCTCAGTGGTTAGAGTGCTGGTCCCCCAACCTGAAGGTCGGAGGATCAAGTCCCGCTCGGACCAAGTTCTTTCCTTGTGTCCTTAGGCAAGACACTTCACCCACATTGCCTAGTATGAAAGTGGTGTGTGCTCAAATGATAGGTGGTGGTCGGAGGGGCTGATGGCACAGACTGGCAGCCTCACTTCTGTCAGTCTGCTCCAGTGCTACAATAGTAGCTTACCATCACCAAGTGTGGAAATGAATGAATAATGACTATAGTGTAGCGCTTTGAGAGGCTTTGACAAGCCTGTAAAGTGCATTACAAGTGTAAAATGGCATCTTGAAAATAAGCAATTAAAGATTGCTCCAACAAGCACAAATAACTCCACAAACAATCAAAACGACAAAGATTTTGTAGAATAGATCTGTTTTAAAAGGACACAAGGAAAGAACTTGGTGCATTGAGGGGCCTGAGAGACTGAAGGGCCCCCACAACCACCAAACAATGGTTCATGTGACATCGTAACACTCTCTAAAGACTATCGCTGAAGACTATAGCTGGCCGAGAAAGAAATTATGCCTACTAGCAAAGCCTACTGGTCTGTGCTGTAATTTTATAAATAACTATGACAAATCCAGTGTCAAAATCTAACATAACATTCATACTGTTCATTTACTAAACTCCCAGAAGGATCATCTAACTTTGTCAAAAAAAAAAAAAACTCTTTTTCATCATCATCTTTTTTTTTTTTTTTTTTTTTTTTTTTTTTTTCATGAATGTGCACCCTGCTGTGAGTTTTGGAAACAGTTTGAACAATATACACAGCCAGTCAAAAGTTTGGACACACCCTCTCATTCCTTTTTCCTATAGTACTACTTTCAAAATGTGATATACACACAAAAGACATCAAATATATGAGGTAAGATATATGGAATAGTAAAGAAAAACAATGTAATAATTTTTTCTTCATATTTTATATACAAATTCTCAAGTATCCAACCTTTGGTTTGTGGACAGCGTTGCAAAGCTTTGGCCTTCTCTCAGTGATCTTTTCGATTAAAACTTCTGAAATGGTTTTCATTTCACAGCTGTGCCTTTTCATGAAATGCCAAGAGAGCAAAACATTGATCAAAGCAAAGGGTGGCTATTTTTATTTTTATTGATCTAAAAGTTTTTGAGCTAATTGCAGTTTATTTTCTTGTTTAGTACATTCCATATGTGTCATTTATAGTTTTGATGCTTCAGTGAGAATCTACACTATAAGCAACCATGGAAATAAAGAAGAAACATAAAGGAAAAATGTGTCAAAATTTTGACTGGTGACAGTAAAATCTAAGCGTCTTGCCCAGGGACACAATGCATTCATCCGTGGGAGCTGGAATCAAGTTGCCAACCTGTGGGTCAGTGGATCTGATTGCTCAACTAATGATCTTAACACCAAGAGCAGGATTCAAACCACCAATCTTCAGATTAAATTAACCATAAATTCCAATTCCCATACTTTGGTGAATAAATGTTTAGTCCTGGTTGTAGTTTGCAGTGACACAAATGGATAATACATGTGGTTGGGAGGGCATCTAACACAAAGATACAGTAGGACAGGAGGGCATCTGACTATTGGAGGGCAACTGATACACAGAAATATAGGAAGGAGGGCATCGGACACACAAATATATAGGAGGACGAGATTGCATCTAACAAACAAGAATACATGAGGATGGAAAGGCATGTGACACAGTGACATAGAAGGATGGGAGGCCATCTGACACAAAGGTATATGGGAGGTCATGTATTACATGCTTCTCTTTATTTTAGTAAACTGTTCTATTGTGGTTTGCTACAGAATGTTGACACTAAACGTTTTATGATTAGACCTCATGTTTATTTCCTCTTTTGGCTCCGATGTGATCTTTAGATGAGAATCCTTTGTGTTCGATGTGACCAGACAGCTCAAGTGTCAAACGGCCGACCACCCATAAAATTGCCTGAACACAATATCACAAAAGAAAAAATGCCATCTTATAAGAAGGATTGATTACCGGTGATACACAGTTAAGGGAAAGTCACTGGGATTTAACAAAGCAAACAGAGCCTGATAATGACTGCAGAGGTCAGCTGACTATATCAATACACTGGATATAGTAAGTATACTGGATATATATATATATATATATATATATATATATATATATATATATATATATATATATATATATATATATATATATATATATATATATATATATATATATATATGACTGATATACATACACACGCACCCCCCCACACACACACATATATATATATATATATATATATATATATATATATATATATATATATATATATATATATATATATATATATATATATATATATATATATATATATATGGTCACATTTTCAAAACACCTTACATCAAGAAACCACTCATCCACTCTCACACACACAATTATACACCATGTATGTGTGAGGTGGGCTAAGTGTCTTGCCCAATGACATAATGACATCATTCATCTGTGGGAGCTGAAATTGCCAGTTTTTGGGTCAGGGGACAAACAGTGAGCCACTGTTGCTCAGCTGATAGAGCGAAGTAGGTAGAACCAATAATCCCACACCCAACTCACAACTGGGGAGTAAGAGACAAAAGGAGCGAGGGATAGGGACAGAGAAGAGGAAAGCTGGGGGAAAGAGAACGGGGATAAAAGAAGGGCAAGATGGTAAATGATGCTATAGTTTCCATATCATCATCATCATCATCACAGTATCTTGATAACTCAGACAAAAGAGTTTGTCGGGGTACATACTTGTAGTTTTTCTAGTTACCCCATACGGATACGTGTTTGGCATGAGCACAATGTATGGCTGCGTGCCTTATGTTTGTATTCCTTAAGTTCCTCCTCTATAGATACTAAAAATACTCCATACACTGAAAATTCTGAATATATAAAAAATTCTAAATATACAGAAAATACTGATTATACAATAATAAATACACTGAAAATAATACATATACTGAAAATATTGAAAATAATGCATATACTGAATATACTATATTAAATATATAGAAAATACTGAATATGCACAAAGCATTGAAAATGTTTTATTTATTTTTATTGTATATATTTTATATATCCTGAAAACACTGAATATACAGAAAGTACTGAATATACTATATTAAATATACAGGAAAATACTGAATATACTGAATATACTATATTAAATATACAGAAATATTGAATATACTAATTAAATATAAAGAAAATACTGAATAGTGGTCCCTCACTATATCACGGTTCACCCTTTCCAGTCACGCTTTTTGCAGATTTATTTTATTTTTTTGTGTGTGTGCAATTTTACGTACTTTTTTTTTACAGTGTATGAATGCACATTGTGTTCTGCGTCTTGATTGGCTAAGGGACTGCAGACCTTTGTCAATCAATCTCCTCCGTGCAGTGTCCCCTGTACAGTGCAGAATGCATCCAGCCAAATTTAAGTAACCTTTGATTTATTTGACGTATATTATTTTATGTATTAACATTTATTTGGGTCATTTGTATTTTGTTTATTAGTTTTTAACAATCAATATTATTTATTATATTATGTTGGATACATTATTTACTTTCTTCATAATAATATTGGTTCCTACTTTGCTGTGATACAGCGCATTTGAGGAGCGCAACAATAAAAATGTAACAAAAGTGAATGCACAGAGGGCGTACACGAGATGAGATGAATTAAGTATAAACTTAATTCACTGTCCTGCCGTGTTGGTCTATTTAAGCAATGACATGCTGAGGGAAGGTATAAATTATGCGGCTGTAGGGCACCATTACGAAATAAATGAATCTTCTGTTCGTCACATAAAGATGGAGGAAAATAACATAAAGACGACAGCAGCAATACGTTTTAACAAGGATGCAAAAAGGTTAAGGATGGAGTCTGCGTTAGATTTGTGGATCAGTGACTGCAGGAAAAAGAACATTACGAGACATTACAGTGGAGCAGCGCCAGGATGAAAAGGCATGGTTAGAGGAACTGTGAAATACGTGTGAGTCACTAATAATCATTACCTATGTGTCCAACCTTGTAGGTTGATCATTAAAATTAAATTTGTTACAGTATTGCTAAAAGCTGTCATTTTTATTTACAGTACATTATAGTATTTGGTTTTGTTCTATAATACTGTGCTTATTTTTTTTTTTTATCTACGAAGGTTTGAATTTTAAGAGTGTTTAAACACGAGAGAAATATGAGAAAATGTTAATGCCTGTCTGAGAAAAGTGTATGAAGTGTGTGGTGAGGGGTTGTACAGCCTTAAAATATATATGATAATTGTAAAAAATTCTACTTCGTGGGTTTCACCCATTCGCGGGTTATTTTTGGAACGTAACCCCCACAATAAACAAGGGAACACTGCATACTATATTAAATATACAGGAAATACTGAATATGCACTGCTTGTCGTGGTGGCAAACCCCGAACCTGGCGGTGGGCACCAGAAGTAAAGGATGCTGTCAGGCTGAAGAAGGAACCCTATCGAGTCTTGTTGGTTTATGGGATTCCTGAGGCAGCTGACGAGTACCGGTGGGCCAAGTATGCCGCGGCTCATGTTGTCACACTGGCAAAAACTCTGGGTTGGAAGGAGTTTGGGGAGGCCATAGAGGAGGACTATTGGACAGCCTCAAAGAGGTTCTAGCAAGCATTGCTTCCCTCTCAGGAGATGTAAGCAGTGCTTCACCAACACTGTTTACAGTGCGGGTGGAGAGCTGCTGACCTTGTCTGGGGATGTTGTCGGATGGTAAAAGGAATACTTTGGGGATCTCCCCAATCCCACCGTCACGTCTTCCGAGGAGGAAACAGAGACTGGCGACCTGGAGGCGGACTCGTTCTCCACCCTGGCTGAAGTCACCGAGGTGGTTGGCAAGCTCCTCGGTGGCAAGGCTCCAGGGCTGGACGAGATCTGTCCTGAGTACCTTAAGTCTCTGTTGTGGGGCTGTCTTGGTTGACATGTCTGTGCAACATCGTGTAGTGGTCAGGGACAGTATTCTGGACAGTAGTCTGGACTGGCAGACCGGGGTGGTGGTCCCTCTGTTTAAGAGGGGGGGCTGGAGGGTGTGCTCCAATCACAGGGGAATCACACTGGAGAGGAGAATCTGACCGGTGCTCCAAGTGGAGGAGTTCAAGTATGTCGAGGTCTTGTTCACAAGTGAGGGAAGGAGGGAGTGTGAGACTGGCAGGCAGATCGGAGTAGCAGCTGGAGTGATGCAGTCGCTGTATCAGACTGTCATGGTAAAGAAGGAGCTGAGTCGAAAGGCAAAGCTCTCGATTTACTGATCCGTTCCTACCCTCACCTTTGGTCATAAGCTTTGGGTAATGACTGAAAGGACAAGATCACAGATACAAGCGGCCAAAATGGGTTTCCTCCTGAGGGTTGCTCCCTTAGAGATCGGGTGAGAAGCTCAGTCACACGGGAGGAGCTCGAAGTAGAGCCGCTGCTCCTCCACATCGAGAGGAGCCAGCTGAGGTGGCTCGGGCATCTGTTCTGGATGCCCCATGGACGTCTCCCTGGGGAGGTGTTCCGGGCATGTCCCTCAGGAAGGAGGCCCCGGGGAAGACCCAGAACATGCTGGAAGGACAATGTCTTTTGGCTGTCCTGGGAATGCCTTGGGGTCCCAATGGAGGAGCTGGAGGATGTGTCTAGGGTGGGGGGAGTCCCTGCTTAGACTGCTGCCCCGCGACCCGGCTCCGGATAAACGAAAGAAAATTGATGGATTGCTGGAAATACTGAATATACTATATTAAGTATACTGAAAATACTGAATATACTGCATATACTATATTAAATATACTGAAAATACTAAATATATCTGTTCTGTCACGTGCATACAGCCATAAGCACTCATCAGACCAGTGCTGTGATGGAATACTCTAGAGACTGAGCCTAACCTGAACCTAAACCCTAGCCTTAACCTAAACCTTAAATTTAATCTAAACCTTAACCTTAACCTTAACCTAAACCTTAACCTTAACCTTAACCTTAACCTTAACCTAAACCCTAACCTTAACCTGAACCCTAACTTTAATTCATGTTGTTGATATAATAATAAAGGACATGGGGATCAGTCATTTGTCCCCATAAAGGAGGCAGGTCATGTGCCTGTACAGCCAAACCACACACTTTGACAAAATTTTACAAAGACATGTTGATCTGGAACCATATTGAGTCTCACTAATTTAGGCTGTACCTGACTGACAGGTGGATTAACCAATCAAAGAAATGCACGAGCCGTTCATGTCAAAACAAACAATAAAAAATAAATAAAATAATAACACAGAGGACTGAGAAATAGCGCTTATTTTTGCAGAATCAATAACTGACGCACCAAACTCTTATTTAAATGGTACGTGGATAGTAAGAGGAGATGTGTTCTGCATTTGCTACAAAACAGTGGTTGTGTTAGACCATCACAAGTTGGGACTGTTGTTCAATGCCCATTATAGTCTAGTTCCAGACCCTTCTACATTCAGACATAATGTTTGGCTGGTTATTGGACATTCTTCTCTCTGAACATTTGCTTCTCTTTGCTACTTAATGCATGTGTGGACACTGGACAGTGGACATCCTTGTCTTAGCACACCCTCCTCTCTGTTGGATCACATACCTGATGCTGCATGTGTCCTTGAAGCACAAAGCCGTTTGCTCAGGTTGATCAGTTCCACAGTGTACAGAGCTGAGACAAAGGCCCCATCAGCACGCGCTTCTCAATAGAGACATCTGAAAGGCTTTTGTGTGGAGCATACATACTTCTCACTCTCTCACATGAATCCTATTCTATGAGGGATTTATAAAGGAGAACAATGAGGAGGACTGCCTCAGGGTACAGTACAGACAAACCAATCATGTTCAACAAGACAGAATTTCACAACTAAATATTTGTCCAGCAATTTACTTTGGCATTCAAAGACACAGGTGGAAACTTCGGTGATGTGAGAGGATGATACAAAAGACCCTGGCAGTGATGAAGAAGAGGAGGAGATGGAGAGGCTGACGAGGCTGGTGATTCTGTTGATTTTAAGAAGGGTCAAACAAAAATGTCACTTTTCCTGCATGAGAATGATGTTGATCTACATCCAAGCATGAAAATTATAGTTGTAAAAATGCCCTGGTCTGAGTGCTTTTCCAGACATTCAAAGCCACTTTACGGAGCATTATTTATTCACTCCATACTCAGTGTTGATAAATTACTATTGTAGTCACAGCTTCCCCACTGTGGCACTTACTGTTCTGTCTTCCATGTAAGTATTAAGCAGGCCCATTTTTTAATTTTTACTTTAGTTTTTCTTGAAATGAGTTAGACCACAGCCATCTTCTGGTGCTAATCTGGTACCTGGGCTGGTACCTGATCTTGGTACCTGACCTGTTTGTACCCTCCCTCTGCTCCAGAAGCTGGTGCTGTGGCCCACATTCCCAGAGGTGAGAGCTCTGAAGCATTAGCACAGATTAGCGCAGATTTGCGCAGATTTGCACAGATTACCCACTGAGCACATACCTTCAGAGGGGAGTGGCAAGTGCAGGGATGGTTTTCCTTAATTCTGTAGTACTAATACCTGGATTGGAATAGCCAGAGTTTTGATTTAGTAGCATCTAAAACACCTAAAAAAAAAAAATAAAAAAAAACCACTATAATGCTAATCTGGATTAAAGAAATTATTTGCACAAATTTGAATAAATAGAAAGCAATCATAGTTTGTGGTAGTCCTAGTTAGGTGGGTGGAATAGTAAAAAAAAAAACATTACAATAGTAAGACCTAATAAAATATTAGTAACCAAATCATTATTTAAAGCTACCATTCATAATTAGAATGGACCCAGTCATGTTGAATTCTCACATATGATCACTAGATGCTATCTATGTTACTGTTGTCTAATAGTGTGCCTGCTTTGGCCTGACAGAAGAAGACCAGAGAGATCGCAGGTGAGTCTGAACAAAGGCTAGGTGAAGTCCATGAAGTCTTTCTCTGATGGTTGGTCAGACACACTCACTACCAGTTTCCTACGGCTCTGGCAACTCTCATCCTGATCCTCCTTGAATAATATAGCAGATAGGGACTCTAGGTTGAGGATCTTCAACAGTTTATCTCCTCTATCATACTTTGTCTCCTGGAGTCTCCTCCCTGCTTTGGAGATGAAGAAACAGCAAATTAATCACTGACATGTATGTGGCACCATACAACGGGGGACTGAGCCTTCTGTTCAGCTGCACCACGACTCTGGAATTGCCTCCCTGCCCAGCTGAGAGCCATACCGAGCCTGGGCTTTTTTATAGCGAATCTAAAGACCTTTATATTTAGAAAAGCTTATTGTTGATGTTTTGGTTTAAAGATCTTGTTTTATTGTAGCACTCTGAGATTCTATGGAATGAAGAGTGCTTTATAAATAAAATGCATTATTATTATTTATTATTATGTATTGAAGCCATCCTAGAGGAGCTGAATTGTCTGTCCCTTCTAGCAGTATTGATTATGCGTCCACCCAAACCTGAAACAATTGATATATTGTCTTAAGAAGGAAGCAAAATGACCTCCACCTGTACAGCCATTTTGTCTTTAGGGGGTCTCATTTTTTGTTTATTTTATTTATTTATTTATCTATCTATCTTTATTATATATATATATATATATATATATATATATATATATATATATATATATATATATATATATATATATATATATTATTTCAACAACGCCAAACTGAATCCCTTTTACAACCCCTCAACACAGAAATGCATAGGCAAGAGTGTAGGACTGAGAGTAGAGACATGATGGCACCGTGGTTAAGATGGAAAAACAGATTTTCTCAGGAGTCCTGAGATTTTTTTTTTATTTCTTTTTTCCCCCTCATAAGCAGCCATATTTGTTTTAATAGGGGCAGACTATAAGTGTCCCTGATTGGCTAATCCACCTGCCAGTCACGTACATCTGAACTCATTCATTCATTGGTGATTATACTCACATTTTTATGTAGTATTCTGAATCCCAGTCAGCCAAAATGGCTCTGGATGACACGGAACCTGTCGTCATACAAAGCTGTGCAGTTGGAGAGCTATATGTGTCACAAGTCCAAGGTGGCTCTGATCAACAGCTACAAGTACTTTTACTAATTTATTCCATAGTTTGAGGAAAAGCAAATCAGAGGTTAGATTTAGGTGGTTTGGACAAGTGAAAAGAGGGGCTGAAGACCAAAGTAGAGTGCCATGTATAAAAGTGTCAAAGGATTCAAAGGAAATGATGCAAATGCAGACAATTTAGTATTTTTTCTCCAACTACATTATTTGTGATGACTGTAAACCCAGTCGCTCATTCATGTTAGCCCAAAGCATAGTGCCCATGAGAAAGACATTGGTATTCAAATAAATTATAATCCTTGGGCACCGACTGATGTGGATGGCTGTAAATGATAGTGAAATAGTACTAATTGTGAATAAAAATATGTTCAAAGGCCAGACAACAGTTAAATAATGATAAATATATTTGTTTGAAATGAAAAAAGAGAACAGGCAACATCATTCCAAAGAATGAGTGCCGTTTTAGCCAATTTAAGATTACAAAGATTTCTAATTAAAGTAAGTAAAACAACACTTCCTAATTGAAAACAAGATCTGGACCTTTTCTGTGCATAAGGCTCTTGAAATAATTAGAATCTGGAATAGGAGCTATAGGCTTAGTTTTGTGGCTCACTGACAGGCCCTGCTTTGAAACAGTAAAGACATACATTTTCTGAATCTTCAGATGAGCAGTCAACAGGATTGATTACCCCATACAGCACGCAGTCAGTTTTATTTGAATTGTTCCAAATCTTTGATATCTCTTACCGTGATTACTCGTGCATCTTCTGGCATTCCATTCAAGCGAATCAGAAAATGACCATTTCAAGTCCATGTCGCTTGTATCTTCTTTTGTTTCCACAAACTCTGTGCTTCTCTCATCTGTATTCTTTTTGATAACCTGTTCAATGATGTACATGCTGCCTTTAGCTTACATGCCTGGGGCAGTAGATCGGTTTTGAACTTTTTGTTCACAATGCAAACTACTATTGCTGGTTTGGCACTGCTGAGCTTTCAGGGAAGCAGGTAGCAGGCCGATATCTCCTTCGAGTCGATCTTCATATTCTTAACTATCACTTGTGTAGCTTATCGTCCAACACGTTCCATGCTGCTTCCCAGTATGCCAGATGTATTACACTTCTTTAGTATGTTTGTATTAATTGCAAACACAACATTTTTAGATCACAGAAACATTTGTGAAAATCAATGTATTAAATAGTTTAATAAGTTTCATTATCAATTTTCACGCTCTGAATCCCCCCTCTCCTTACTTCCCCTTCAAAATACTATCACAATCAGCATGCACCCCAGTAATGAAACTATTACACATCGCATCAGGTTTGTGAAGTTGTGATGTATTATTTTGTATCATACTCTTACAGCAGAGATGGGATCCTGTAAATTTGTGAAAAATGGAGGAGCATGGGTAACATGCTCCTCATGGGTAACATGGGCTTGTCAGGATGGTCCTTGTACAAGAGGCATGAGCTCATACTGCTAACAGTAGGAAGGTTCAAATACACTAAGCAAACATACATGGATGACATCTAAAATTTCTTCAGGCATGCTTTTGATGAGGGAATAACATTATAGCATGGTAGAAACCTCCAAGAAGTCAATTTTTGCATTATGCCCCATCTTTAAATAAAAGTTAGAAAAGGTACATACACATGTGGACAAAATTGTTGGTACCCTTCAGTTAATGAAAGAATAATTCACAATTGTCACAAAAAAAAACTTGAATCTAACAAAAGTAATAATAAATAAAAATTCTGTGAAATCTAACCAATGAAAGTCAGACATTGCTTTTCAACCATGCTTCAACAGACTTACTTAAAAAAAATAAACTCATGAAACAGGCCTGGACAAAAATGATGGTACCCCTAGAAAAGACTGAAAATAATGTGACCAAAGGGACATGTTAATCCATGGTGCGTCCACTAATTAGCATCACAGGTGTCTACAATCTTGTAATAAGTTAGTGGGCCTATATATAGGGCTACATGTCATCACTGTGCTGTTTGGTGACATGGTGTGTACCACACTCAACATGGACCAGAGGAAGCAAAGGAAAGAAATGTCTCAGGAGATTAGAAATAAAATTATAGACAAGCATGTTAAAGGTAAAGGCTATAAGACCATCTCCAAGCAGCTTAAAGTTCCTATGACTACAGTTGCACATATTATTCAGAAATTTAAGATCCATGGGACTGTAGCCAACCTCCCCGAACGTGGTCACAAGAGGAAAATTGATGACAAATCAAAGAGACAGATAATATGAATGGTAACAAAAGAGATCAGAAAAACTTCTAAAGAGATTAAAGGTGAACTTCAAGCTCAAGATCATCAACATCAGTGTCAGATCGCATCATCCGTCATTGTTTGAGCCAAATTGGACTTGATGAGATGACCAAGGAGGACACCATTGTTGAAAACAAATCATAAAAAAGACAGATTGGAATTTGCCAAACTACATGTTGACAAGCCACAAAGCTTCTGGGAGAATGTCCTATGGACAGATGAGACAAAAATTGAAGTTTTTGCCAAGGCACATCAGCTCTATGTTCACAGACGGAAAAATGAAACATATCAAGAAAAAAACACTGTCCCTACTGTGAATCATGGAGGAGGCTCTGTTATTTTCTGGAGCTGCTTTGCTGCATCTGGCACAGGGTGTCTTGAATCTGTGCAGGGTACAATGAAATCTCAAGACTATCAAGTGATTCTAGAGAGAAATGTGCTGGCCAGTGTCAGAAAGCTTGGTCTCAGTCACAGGTTATGTGTCTCACCACAGGACAATGACCCAAAACACACAGATAAAAACACCCAAGAATGGCTAAGAGGAAAACATTGGACTATTCTAAAGTGGCCCTCTATGAGCCCTGACCTAAATCCTATTGAGCATCTTTGGAAGGAGCTGAAACATGCCTGTCTGGAAAAGGCACCCTTCAAACCTGAGACAACTGGAGCAGTTTGTTCATGAGGAGTGGGCCAAAACACCTGCTGAGAGGTGCAGAAGTCTCATTGACACTTACAGGAATCGTTTCATTGAGTTTCAGTGATTGCATCAAAATATTAAGTTAAGGGTACCATCATTTTTTCCAGGCCTGTTTCATGAGTTTATTTTTTTAAATAATTCTGTTGAAGGATGGTTGAAAAGCAATGTCTGACTTTCATTGGTTTATTTATTATTACTTTTGTCAGATTCAAGTAATTTCTGCGACCATTCTGAGTTTTTCTTTCATTAACCGAAGGCTACCAACAATTTTGTCCACGTCTGTAGATATATGAATCAAAATTAACTTCATCACAGATATAGGGTCATGACGGAATTAGTGGCCACTGTAAATAAGGCAGGTTGTGACAGGGTGAGGCTGTGACAGAGTCGAGGTAGTGAAAGGGTGAGCTTGTGACGGGGTGGGGCTGTGAAAGGGTGGCAGGGTGAGGTTTTGAGAGGGGGTGGCAGGGTGAGGTTCTGAAAGGGTGAGGTTGTGAGAGGGTGAGGTTCTGAAAAGGTACATTTGTGAGTGGGTGAGGTGACAGGATGAGGTTGGGAGAGGGTGAGGTTGTGACAGGGTGTGGTTGTGACCGGGTGAGGTTCTGTCAGGGTGAGGTTGTGAGAGGGTGGCAGGGTGAGGTTGTGAAAAGTTGAGAGGGTGAGGTTGTGAGAGGGTGGCAGGATCAGGTTGTGAGAGGGTGAGGCTGTGACAGGGTAAGGCTGTGAGTGGGTGAGGTAACAGAGTGAGGTTGTGAGAGGGTGAGATTGTGAGTGGCTGAGGTCATGTCAGGGTGAGATTGTGAGAGGGTTGCAGGGTGAGGTTGTGAGGTTGTGAAAGGGTGGGGTTGTGGGAGGGTGAGGTTGTGTCAGGGTGAGGTTGTGAGAGGGTGAGGTTGTGAGGTTGTGAAAGGGTGGGGTTGTGAAAGGGTGGGGTTGTGAGTGGGTGAGGTTGTGAGAGGGTGAGATTGTGACAGGGTGAGATTGTATCAGGGTGAGGCTGTGACAGGGTGAGGTTGTGAGAGGGTGAGGTTGTGAGAGTGTAGCAGGGTGAAGTTGTGATGAGGTGAGGTTGTGAGAGGGTGAGATTGTGACAGGGTGTGGTTGTATGCCGGTGCGTTTGTGAGACGATGGCAGGATGAGGTTGTGAGCGGGTGAGGTTGTGTCAAGGTGAGGTTGTGAGAGGGTGGCAGGGTGAGGTTGTGACAGGGTGAGGTTGTGAGAGGGTGAGGCTATGACAAGATGAGATTGTGACAGGGTGAGGTTGTGAGAGGGTGAGGCTGTGACAGGGTAAAGCTGTGAGTGGGTGAGGTGACAGGGTGAGGTTGTGAGAGGGTGAGGTTGTAAGTTTGTGAACGGATGGGGTTGTGAGAGGTTGAGGTTGTGAGAGGGTGAGGTTGTGTCAGTGTGAGGTTGGGAGAGGGTGAGGTTGTGAAAAGTGGGGTTGTGAGAGGGTGAAGTTGTGAGAGGGTGAGATTGTGTCAGGGTGAGGCTGTGACAGGGTGAGGTTGTGACAGGGTAGCAGGGTGAAGTTGTGACAAGGTGAGGTTGTGAGTCGGTGCGTTTTTGAGACGATGGCAGGGTGAGATTGTGAGAGGGTGACAAGGTGAGGTTGTGAGAGAGTGAGATTATGACAGGATGAGTTTGTGATGCTTAGTTGTAGAGCTGATGTTGTGTTCAGGGACATGTGGGGAAAACACCCATAAGCTCAGTCCTAAGCTTACTGATTGTGTAATACTGACTGAATAAATGAAGATAACATAATGTCTTATCCATCTTAAAGTGGAACAGAACACTAAACTCTACTTTTAGTTTTTACTACTACACTGTGTATATGGCCTTTTAATAGCAATACCTACTGTTCCTAGTCTTTTTGAACAACTTTAGTGTAAGCTAGGCACATTTGCAGCCAGGGCTGGACTGGCCCCCTGCAGCCCTGGAAAGACTACTGATTATGATACCATGATGGTAATAAAACTTTCTCTCTTTCTTCTTTAGACAACAGAATAAATCATAATACTTTCTTTTATGTTCCCATGTGGCCAATATTGTCTGCGTATTGTGCCACAAAAATATTGAGATGTGATTTTTATGTCAGTACCATTCACTTCCCACATTTCAACATGGCCACTCTTGTGTGAATGCGGGACAGCATCTCCGATTGAATTAACTCCATTTACACCAGATCTGTGTGACCGCTGACCACCAGGGCCACGCAGGTCATTTTAGACCTCCATCTGGAATGAGAGCATACCCATCCACATACTGTTATATTTACAGAGTATTGGGAACTACATGTTATTTTATCAATAATTATATGAAGAAACAGGTTATAATAAGGAAGGACATTTGCAGTAATCATTTAGCAAACACAGTGAGCAAAAAAAAAAACTAATTCCATGAAAACACTCACAGTTGAATAAATGCTAGATAGTTCTGTCTAATGCCATTTTTAAGAAAGTAAAATCTCCATGGAAACAAGTAATAAATGTATGTGTTTATCGTTATGTCATGGCATTAAACTATGCAATGCATTTCACTTATCGCATATTACATTTTAGGGAGGGCAAACAAAGTGACTATTTACGAGGGGCTGGTGCTTGTTTCCATGGTTACTTACAGCGTCCAGTGTAACTGGATCAGAGTCCAGCCAAGGTTATCAGCAAGGCCCTTCACCTACATCAGGCATACCCAAAGTCCGGCCCGGGGGCCCATGTACAAATTTCCACTGGCATGCAGCCTCTGGAATGAAAATAATTATATGTGGCCTGTCAGCACTGTTGACCAGTGTAAAATACACATGTACAAGCAATATTATATTTTACCAGAAGATGACAGCAGATTCGAGCCGTGCGCCGAGACTGTGCTCTCGCTGACTTTTGTCGTTAACTGGATGAAGACATGTTTAAAGAAATTCAAACCTTTGCTAAGAAAATGCTGAGTTTGTTTGGTTTGACATATTTGTGTGAGAAGACATTCTCGATTATGAACTTTAACAAGAAACGTGCAAGGACAAGACTAACTGACTCTCACCTGTGTGACGTTTTGGCCGTCAAAATCATTGTCTTTGAGCCACACCTGACAGTCCAGATTTCAGTTTCACCCTTCACATTAGCGCAGGCAAGTTATTTGTTAGTCTACTGAAGTGAATACATTCTAAAATCTAATAAATAAATCTAATAAAATCTAGAGATTTTATTGTGATTATCAAAACCACAGTTTAAATGTTCACTTTTTCACATTTATAATCTGTGTATCATTCAATTAGTTTTGAAAGGTGAAAGCCATTTGCAATAAAATGCAAAAAATAATTTGCATTTAATATTAATGGTTCAAAAATTGATCAGCGGCCCCCACACATTTTCACCTCACCAAATCTGGCCCAAAAAGTTTGGACACCCATGACCTAAGCTACTACTTACTCAAAACTGTTACCTCAGTAAGAGTGACTTAAAGAGTAACTGTCTGGACATAACTGATTTATAATTTGAAGTTAATGTAATTTCAAGAACCACACATTCAATAATGTCCAAAATCTGGTATTTAGAAAGGATAGACACAAAAATGATACAAAATAAATCATATCTGAAGGAGCGGTGCAAGAAACATGTTCAAGATTGTTCAAATAATATTTTTCATTTCATATTGTCCACATAAAGCTTTTGTCACTTGTAGACTTACTCACAGTGGGAAGAGTAACCAACACTTTTAAATAAGGGTACTGTTACTTCGATTAAAATGTTACTCAAGTAGGAGTAAAAGCATGCAGCAAAAGTACAATTTCTTTAAAAAGTTACTCAAGTAAATGTAACTGAGTAAACGAAACTGAGTACAACCATCTCTGGCAGCAGTTATTTTGATAACAGATTGTCCTCTGCAAAGAACACAATATCCTGTCTTTTTAGTGGGAAATTTTATATCTGTAATCTCTCTGTGTGTCAGATGCCCTCCCTGTGTCTCCATGGAGACTTATGGAGACGTATTCTATGCAAAAGCTGCTAACTCTGTAATTTAGACATCTACAGACATGTTTTTTAAAACTATATATCAAAATATTAACACAATTTGCTTTTTCCCCCCAAAATTGAGCAACCCTAGTTATTACAAGTTTAAATCTGAGTTGAGTTGGTGGAAATCAAAATTATTGTGATTAATTCTTGATAACAACTGAGTTTATATCAGGTATGAATTTAGTGGCTATGCTCAGATCAGAGTGATTCATAAATATACTATGGATTTGATGAACAAAAAGTGATTTTTGTCAACTCTAAAAAAGCAAATAAATAAATTATTAAATTTGACCTTCTGGTTAGACACGGGCAGGAAATGTGACATATGTAAAACTAATTCCATACCTATTACTTAGCAACCATAATTTTAACTTTAACGGCCAAAACATTTTAGTCTACATTACACAGTAGTTATAATTAGACAAATAAAAATAAATGACAATGCCTTTATTTAATCAAATGAAGGTTTAAAATGTCAGAAAAGTGCCTTCCTTGTGCGTACATTATCTCTGCATTTTTGGATGGAATTTTTTGTATTGATGACATAAGTATTGTATTTTCCAACCAGTTGTTTTCTACTTTTCTATCCCACCATACCATCAGAATTAGAAAAAAAAATGAAATTATAAAAAAGTCACATGTACTTTAACTACACTCAAATAGAAAAGATAATAAATAAAAAGACAGATCTGATTTTACCTGATGAGCATCTTGTCCCTCTTCAAGTCAAGACCTCTAATTGAGAAGCTTGCTGTGAACCGTTTATGAGAGAATCAGGGCCCCATAGCACATGGGGCCCAAGGACTGAATTGACGCACACACAATTCTATTTAGAAAATGACTACAAATTACATGACACTGACCAAAAATAAAATAAAAAAGTTTGGATTAAAAAAAAAAAAAAAAAAAAGTTTAGGTCAATAGACTATACTATTTGCAACATTCAATATGTATTCAAGAAACTATTATTATGTTTATATATATATATATATATATTGTGAGATTAATGTTTCATGTAACATGATATTATTATACTTGATATATTATACTTTGACCTGTATGTTTTTGTGGGTGCCAGTGTGGCACGATGATGTCATAATGTACTTGGAACATACATGGACGTGGAAGTGCTATGTGCATTTTTGTACCAAAACGTGCAAGACGTGTGTTTCTTAAGAAAGACCAGATCAGCATGCTGACTTTGTCTTCATTGAACCCAGATAACATGTACATGTCTGTATATTCTAAGCTAATCATTTAGAGAATGTGACGTGTGCTACTAGTATATAGAGCCCACTCTGGAGATGTAAAATTAGGAGATGAAGAGATCATGATGTTGAATCAGTTTGAATGATGCCTGTGCCGAAATAAAGAACCTGGTTTATGGATCTACTTGAGCCTACTGGACTTTTGTTTGCGGTGTGCCTCCGGGAAAAGCTGACAGTTTGGTGACCCCCGACGTGATAATCCTGGAGGCACAGGCAAATCATCTCCTCCACAGAACGCCTGAGAAAGACATCGCAAAAATGAGCTCTCCAGAAAGACGGTACGACAGAGGCCTTTTTTCATAGAATTTCTGTCAATTGGTTTAATGCTAAATTAATGTGATGTTTTTTTTTGGGACGTTGTGTGAAATTAATTAAGTTATAACTTTAATACTATGTAAAATTTGTAATTATTTCCGTGTTTATGGCTTAGCACGAAGAGAGAAAAAAAGCACTAGAATTAATAATAAGTAGCAAGTTTACACTTAGATTAGGTAAAGTGTAATTAGAAACAAATTTAATCATTTCCGTGTTTATGGCTTAGCACGAAGAGAGAAAAAAAGCACTGGAATTAATAATAAGTAGCAAGTTTAGACTTTGATCAGGTAAAGTGTGATTAGAAAAAAGTTAATCATTTCCGTGTTTATGGCTTAGCACGAAGAGAGAAAAAAAGCAAGTTTTATAAAAAATACACTTAGTGGTTAAACTTTACACTAAAAAGAAAACAAAACTTTTAATCAAGTTTACATAAAAATGTGGTACCCAAAAAACTATATGTAACGCTAGCAGCAATTTTTATCAACATGATAAGATCTCAAGGAAACGAACCTGTCCAAATGAATTACACCCAGAATGGACATGAATTATCTTGCCACTGTAAAATTAAAACAGTGTCCGTCAAATTTAGCAAATATCACTAAAATATTAAAAGATCTAAAAGAAGAAAGGAAGTGTTATTTACACTTTGGCTGCATTTATTGCTATCTTTTAAACTTTAGGATCCATATTGGTCATGGCTATATTGTTGTGTTTGCGTTTGACAGGGAACGCTAAGGTCATGACCTTAAATCCTCCTGTTTCAGCCTCTACCTCGAGTTGGGATGTTGAAACACAAAATAGAGAAGACAGTTGAAATGATTAAATTAGGATAAAATTGGATGGCATTTATTAGTGACTGTATCTTGTTGTGGCCAGATGGGGTATAGTTCTTATAAAGTGTTATTCATATAAATAAATTGACTAAATAAATAAGAATTTAGAAAACAGTTGATATCATTAGATGTTATTAGAAGATATAGATAAATGCTTAATAAATGTGAAATAAAACTGTTATCAAGAAAATATTAAGCTTGTTAAATTTATAAAATAAATAATAATGCATAAATAAAATTAAGAAAATATTAAGATTGTTAAAAAAATAATAATAATAATAAAAAATTAAATAAATAAAATAAATAATCTCAATTAAGAACTATAATAAGGCAATGCTGGCTCCTAGATAGATTTCGCACGCTATCTAAGTAAACCGTTTATTAAATAGTGACTTATTCTATAAAAATCATAGACTCTACGTCTTGAATTCAATCAAAGCAATATCCAAATTGTTATACAGCAGCTGAGAAGGTAATTTAACAAAATACTAAAATATCACAATGTCCCAATTAAATCACGTTAAACCAATTAATAGAGTTCTGGAAAAATAAGGCACTTCACGAAGAAACAGAATCCAAAGAAGGCTCGAGAAAACCAGTCCATCATTCAAGACATAATCAAGAAGTGATTACTACTACAAGGAGAAGGGGTAATCTTAAAGGAAGAACTTCTGAGAGAACCTGCTGTGGGAATATATCCAACTCTTGAAGAAATAACTAGCAGTAAAACATCAAAGAAAAGCAAAGGTCACGAAGCTGGAATGAAGACAACACAGATGCTGATGTTGACATCCTGGTACTGTGTTCCACTCCCAAAGACAGTGATAGGATGACTCTTCAGGTGGCCTACAACATGGAGGCCCCAAAGCTATGCTGTTTGAGTACAAGTACCCCGCTGTCCTGTCCTCTCTGTAAAGCTTCACTGATAACAACCTACTGATAAGCAATGTGCTGGAGTGGAGAGACACTATTGTGGCCAGAATCAATGAGGCCTACAACACTGACATTAACTACGACGTCCAGCTCAGCCAGCTCTTAATCTTTTTCCGCAACTTCATTGTTGAGTTCCAGAAAATGTCCAAGCTTTCCTGGATGCTGCCATCAAAGTGCTCAGGGAGACCCAGTTCTGTCTTCCTGGCTCTGAGGAGATGACCACCCTGCCTGTTGTTCTGAAGGATATGACCACCAGCATTGCTACTGTTCTTCGCACCACCATCCAAGTTGTCTATGACAACATGGAGTACTACTACAAATGCTTTTGTGAACACCTTTAACACTATGGAGCTGCGCATGCCAATCGGAGATGTGATGACCTTTGGTCAAATCATCGACAATGTCGAAATAACTGGCAAAGGCATCTCTGACCAAATGTGGACTTCGTGAACAACATGGAGAGCCTGGATACTACGCTGGTCAAGATCAGCGAGACCCTGAAAGCGGTTGTAAACAAAACTCAAGAGTTTGTCGTTTCCATCAACTCTGACTATCTGGATGGTCTTTTGGCCAATGTGAACACAGCATACAGATGAGTTGTGACTGCTGTGAAGGACATTGCAGACCGAGTGTCCACCCTGGATATGGAACAGCTGAACCCTGTCTTTGAGTCTGTTGTAGATATGTTTATTTACGTCATCGACCAGTTCAATGTGACTGTGCACAGCACTGTGCAACAAGTGTCTGAGGAGGCTCAGAGATATGTGAAAGCCAGCACTGGCTGCCTGGAGATTGAGCTGCCCCTCCCTTGCTTCAGTGAGGAGCCTAAACAAACATTACTACCAACACACAAAGAAGGAGACTGAAGAACAGAAAAAGTGGGGACTAACTACTGTGAAGTTGCAATTGCAGAAATACCAAACTGAACTTAAAGAAGAAAGCAGTCAAACACCTAACTGCTGATGTTTTTCCACAATTTGGAATTCCACAAGGCATAAGTCAAGGAGTTGTGAACGAATAAATGCCACTGTCAAGAGAACACTTGTGAAGGATGAAGAAAGTCGACCAAATCCGGACATCACTGGACACGGTGACTCTGAGGAGCAACCCCGACCACCTGCTACCACTAGGGCTCCAGAGAAGGAGGAGAAAAGGGGGAGAAGAAGACGAAGGAAAAGAGAAGAAGACGAAGGAAAAGGAGAGTATAGGCCATATTTTTTGAAAAATGTTTTGAAAATTTTCCATGTGTATTCTTGATTATGCTAATTATGCTAATTTCTGTTGTTCTAGTGTTGTACGTTCCCCTTATTCATTGAAGTGTTGAGAATGGCCTCGGACAGCCAACAATCAAAATGGCAAGCCTCGATTAAACCAAGCTGACAACCAATAATACAGGTAAGAGACAATGGGCACTGAAAAGAGTAAAGAGAAGGACACCAAAACTTGTAAAATATTGTTATAAGGGACAAACTTGCAACATACTCTTCAATCTACAGTATGTGAAGTGCTAGACTGTGTGCGAGATGTACCTGCTATAGATCATGCAATAAATGTACAAGTTGTCTGTAAGGACACATGTCTGACAAAAACAATGTTTACGATGATAAAGTTATAGAGATCGCCAGAGTTATAACCAGCACCAATGGACAATATAATAAAGAGAAAGATAATTTTGAAACTGACTTACAACAGAGAATTACTTTTAAAAAAAATAGGAAAATTATGCTTCTTATCAAACGAACCTAAAACATTGTAGAGGGCGCAAATCAATTACTCAACGATGCAATCCTTTAATATTATCTATCAAAAATCCTACATTTTATGACTCTGGAATATTCCATGGGATTCCAGTGTTCCAGATTTGATACTGTACCTGCAATAGAAAAATAAAGTTAAATTTTGAAGGCTACATCTAAACAACAATTTTGAACCTAATAAACCTGTTCCAGAAAATGATTTAACCAGAGAAATAAAATTGAAACAAATTGAAACAAACAAAACTGAAATATGTAATGAATGAAAATACTTGGCTAAAATGGGTACAGTATACTGCTCAAATACTACATCAATACCATATTCTAATGAAAAAGACCTGACCTGTATACTTAACCTCTTCACTAAAAATCATTTGATAAAACTGAATGCTATCACTTATATAATAAATTACCAGTAGTAGCTTTAAAAGATGTACCATCTTGGACTATGGGAATGGCTACTTGTGTCCTTAAAGATGCAGTTATACATATAGACACAAGAAGTAATGATAAAAATGAAATGGAAAGTTTTACTAACGATTTCTGTTATTAGACTTTATCTTCTGATAATTATGGAGAATTTGCTTTTAACTGAACACACTACTGCTTGTGCAGATATTTGGTGGTTGCAATGTGCAAATTTACATTTGTATGCCATTCTATCAAAAACATGGTGTTTGTGCATCAATTATGTTAATTATTCTATTCACTATAAGGTGTAGCAAATTCACTAAATTTAAAACAAATTAAATTGTCATACAGAGTTAACTCAAGAAATAATCATGCATTTAAGAGGTCGTTGTCTTATCAATCTAAACCCAAACCCAAAGGATTGCCTTAGATATGTTACTTGCCAAAGAATAATAAATATGTATCAAGTTTGAAGCAGAATGCTGTACTTATATACTAAATAATACCTCTCCTGATGGGAGTATTACTAAGGATCTGAACCACCTTAAGTCTTTGTCCATGGAATTTGCTAAAAATCCTGGCGCATCTGAAAACACTTGGTCAAATTGGCTCTACAAAATGTTTGTTATCTTAGTCATAATTGGATGTTGTGTCATGCCATGTCTTAGATTGCTGGTAGAGGTCGAAGACATGTGCAGGGCCACTGTCCTAATGAAGAAGTTCCCTCGTCACAAATTTCGTTATTCTCCGTAAGGTCTCAATTCTCATGTCCTGAACCAATTGACTAAGTTTGGTCAAAACTATGTAGATTGATCATTTGTTTTAAAAGATATAAAATCCAAATTCTGAATCCTAGTAAGTGCTCCTTGTTTCTTATTTGCTGTCCGAGAGTCATGTGTTAATTTATGTTTTATGTTAGCCTAAGGGCTGGGATGTGTTATAATGCAGTGACTAAAGCTAATGCTAATATTTTACTCATTAGGGGAACTTTAAGTTGAATGCATTATTATGTGAAAGTAGTGTTTTGTTTTTAATTTTGGTGTGATCACATGTTTTTAATGTGATCAAAAGGGGGGATTGTGAGATTAATGTTTCATGTAACATGATATTATTATACTTGATATATTATACTTTGACCTGTATGTTTTTGTGGGTGCCAGTGTGGCACGATGATGTCATAATGTACTTGGAACATACATGGACGTGGAAGTGCTATGTGCATTTTTGTACCAAAACGTGCAAGACGTGTGTTTCTTAAGAAAGACCAGATCAGCATGCTGACTTTGTCTTCATTGAACCCAGATAACATGTACATGTCTGTATATTCTAAGCTAATCATTAAGAGAATGTGACGTGTGCTACTAGTATATAGAGCCCACTCTGGAGATGTAAAATTAGGAGATGAAGAGATCATGATGTTGAATCAGTTTGAATGATGCCTGTGCCGAAATAAAGAACCTGGTTTATGGATCTACTTGAGCCTACTGGACTTTTGTTTGCGGTGTGCCTCCGGGAAAAGCTGACAATATATATTTATTTATTTATATTATCACTCATGAATTGGCCACCACATTGTTTTATAATTTGAGCCCAATGAACCCTGGCATTATCATCTTGGAATATGCCCGTGCCATCAGGGAAGGAAAAATCCATTGATGGAATAACCTGGTCATTCAGTATATTCAGGTAGTCAGCTGACCTTACTCTTTGAGCACATACTGTTACTGAACCTAGACCTGACCAACTGCATGCTTAGTTAAATTTAGACTTAGTTAGTTAGACTTTTTTTTGGCCAGGCAGTGTACAATTATGAGTAAACAAATCTCCACTGCAGCATCAGAACCACCTGCCTCTCTACCTCCTCTTCTTTACCAGCAGTGTTCAGGCGAGAGAAAAACAATCCGGTTACACTTCATAATAACTTCACTGTAAATAGCCTTAGCCATGAACAAAGACTTAATAGACCTTTACCATAGACTGTATAAAGAAGTGGAGTAAAGGAGTGTGACGTGATCCATACCGTTCAGCTCCAGTCAAATGATGCTCATCAAGGTTAGCAGCTATAGGCCCAATTTGGAGCCATAGTTGGAACTCTGACTGCAAGTGTCATAGCGACCAAAGAACAAATCTGGAGTGAGGCTGTTGAAGGTAACACCCCTTCTTGTTCACTCTGCTGGTTTACCAAGGAGTGAGCACTTAGCAACGCTGTCAATCATACCTGTTGCTAATGCTAATGGGAGCAATATCAGGAAAAGAAGGATTCTAATTTGTCTGTAATTAATATTCATATCTTGAGTTATGGACACAAGAGCAAAACAAAAATACCAGAATAATGAAGAACCCGTTAATACAAACATTTTAGACCAAAATGACAAGATTTACTGCAGCAGTTACAGAGAAAGGGGTGACAATTTTTCAGTGTAAAACAAATTGGAGTTAATGGAGCTGGAAGTGTAAGTAGCGGGTCAGTTATGTCCTTTTATGTACAGTGTATGGCCTCTACTCATTTTTTCCCTATATAATTGAGCAAAATGTGTTTTGCCCCAGTACTACTGTATTGTACAATATTGTATCAGCAGCTCTTGAGGTCAACATATGTCTGCAATGTATTGGCATCTAAACGTTTCATTGACCAATAATTAGGAAGTGCATGTTAGAATGCTAGACATTTACTGTCACTTCAAAACAAATTATTCATCTTAAGCATCCAGTAATTAGGATGCTCATAATGCATAAGGTAAGTGAGGAAAAACTTTGGACCACTGCAAACCATTAGCGAGTTTATAAGATGGTAAAAATCACATACTGTGCTTTTAATTCATGATGAACAAATAGTTCAACCATACTTAATAAATTATCTGTTCATTATTATTTAAGTCATTGTTCATGCTTTATTAAGGCTATTTATTATTTGTTTATTATGCTTTTCTTTTTTTTTTTTACCTTTCTACCATTTTATCACTTTGTCCCTTTATCTAAAACATGCCTGAAGAGGTTTTAGATGTCCTATGCATGTTTGAGTATTTTAGTGATCTCTCCCGGGTTCTATTTAAGTCCTCTTTATGGTTAGCTGTAAGATACAGTCCAATGCTCTGTCTACAAGCCTATGTCACCCATGCTCCCACATGACAACTCTCCATAAATGTACAAAAACATGATACAAAACAATACTCTACAATGGATGCGATGTGCAGTAGTTTCATTAGTGGGATGCGCACTGATTGTGTTTGCTCTTAAGGAGGAGCAAAGTGAGGGGAGACTCAGAGCATCAAAAATGAGCATTTTCAATACAATAAAAGGTAACATGGTGATCTAAATGTGTTATGTGTAATTATCTATCCCCTCTTTAAGGTGTAGATAATTATATATAGTGGTACCAACAATTCCACTATTCTCTCTATTTATCAAATCCTGGATGGGAAGGTACAAGAGATTTTTTTTATATCACCATTCATTTATCCAGGATAGCCCTTCTGAAATTAAACATCTCTTTTTCCAGGTTGGTACTGGCCCCAGACACTATCGCAGAAGAATGTAGCGGCAATCAAGCTGCCAACCTCTTTGTGCTTCATAAATTCAACAGGGAACAACAGGCAAAACTTATATTGATGCTTATTTGAAATGAAAGCAATACAAATAACATATATATATTTAGCTAGTATAAAAATACTTGGTATATTTTAGATTTGTCAACTATTAGGGCTGCAAGATGAATCGCAATTAAATTAAAATCACTATTTGAATTGGAGTGATTATCAGGCTGCAGTCTCTTAAGTGAAAAAAAAAAAAAAACTCTGCATAAAAACTGTTAACCCTGTAGTTCAGATCTGTACAAATATGTTCTGAAATGTGATTCTTGTATTAGTCCGTTCAGTCTTTTTGCACAAGTTTTTTTTATTTATTTATTTATTTTTATTATTTTATCTATTTATTTTTTAATCTCCTCACCCTCCGCGGGTGGTCTCATCCCCTCTTTTTCCACGCTCGGGACCTGCAGGCTTTAAACATGCTCTCCAAAGCACGCACGAATTGTGGGGCCTAAAAGGATCCTCCAAAAATCAGTGCGTCCTGGTCCAACGCACAGACACATTACTGTGCGCCTGGCACAGAGATATGTCAATATTAAAAAGGAGCTTGGGCGCGTGCCTACCTGCTTGAACTGCTCCTCGTATGTCCACTCGTGGCTGGCGTTTTGCGGGGATTCCGGGCGCATGGAGCGGGCCAGCGGGACTCTGCTGATGAGCGGCCCGCGGCTTATGCTTTGCGGCGGGAAGCGCTCCTCCTCCTCCAGCGGTTCGTCCTCCTCCGAGTCTTCCACGTCCCGCTCCTCGCTGCTGGCTCTAGAGTCTACCCGCAGCCCCAGGGCCAGCCCCGGTGTCAGTCCCGCCGTGAGCCCCGGTGTGAGCCCCGGGCTGAAGCGCACTGTCGCCTGATAGTGCCGCAGCAGTGCCTGGTGCTGAAGCTGACTCTGGAGCTCCTTCTCCGCCTGCCGCAGCCGCACCGCCTGCTGCCGTTGCAGGTTCTCCATAACTGCCTCCAGCCGCATGCCCCCGGGCTGCGGGCCGGGGCCAGAGCTGGGGCCAGAGCCGGGCCCCGGGCCGGAAGGCGCGCTGTGAGCCACCGCTGAACTCTGCATAGGGACCGAGGACAGGAGGCTGTCGCTGGAAAAGGTTCCGGGCTGCGGACAGAGTGAACAGTCAGACCGGTGTGTGCTTCAGTGAGAGTCTCACAAAGATTACTTCATTTAAACTTTATATAACTTCAAAGACCAAAAGCTGCGCTCAGACACACAACGAGTGATGTACAGAAAGTTACGTTAGGTTTTTCTGTCACTGACATCAGATAAATGCAATGATCAACCAAAAGTGACGCGTGTAAAGCGAAAACCCATCAAACTCAGACGAGAGGAAAACAATACTCTTTAAATTGTTGCGATAAGCGAGACAGGAGAGCCACAGCGGGGTCACCGCAGCGTTCCGGAGCATGAGCGCAGCCAAAATACACCGATCTACCGCGAGAGCGGGAGTCCCCACAGGGAACAGGACGCGCGGACAGAGCGTGCGGAGGAGCTCTTACCAAAGCAGAGTTGGCCACGCTGGTGTTATCGACCATACTGCTGTAGGCTTAGTCCTAGGATGGTCCCCGGTTAGTTCCGGGGGGAGGGCGGTGGGCTCAGTCCTCTTTCAGGTCCGGAGATCTCTGTGGGATCTTGTTGGTCCGGTCCGGGGTGTGGTACGCGCGAGGCTGTCTCAATCTGGTTTTGGCAACAAGTGTCAGCGCGGAGAGGCTTCGCGCGCCACCACGTCACCACGTCAGATCGGTGCGCGTGCGTGTGACGGTACCAATTGAGATGCACGCGCCTCCAGAGAGTCCCAGGCGCGCGCGAGTTTTACGCACAGACTTCATTCATCTCTGCCTGTGCGTGCGAGCGATGATGTGTTTCAAGTTTAGAGAGAATTGTGCGGGGGGAAAAGAAAAAGCGGTAAACCCATAATTCACCTTGTGGTTAGCTATGGGTCCCATGTAAATGTTTTGTTTACTTTAATGACATTGATGTCCGTCTGTTACGATCCAGATTGTCTAGGGTCAGGGAGGTAACAAAAAACAAGATGGAAAAATGATAAAAATTAAGAAGTCATTTAATGAACAGGAATGTAAGAGGTAAACTAAGCAAAAT
The DNA here is from genome assembly GCF_009829125.3 of Periophthalmus magnuspinnatus. Classification (NCBI taxonomy): domain Eukaryota; kingdom Metazoa; phylum Chordata; class Actinopteri; order Gobiiformes; family Gobiidae; genus Periophthalmus; species Periophthalmus magnuspinnatus. The sequence goes on along the minus strand of NC_047134.1, from coordinate 7,723,288 downwards.
GAATCTAAAATATTTAAATAAAAGGTAATGTGCAAGGTTTAAACACAAGAGTAACAAAGGTCAAGTTTAACTAAGAAACAAATTTTACAATCCATCCATTTTCTTCAGCTTATCCGTGCAGGATCGTGGGAACAGCAGAGACTTCCCCACCTCAGACACATTCTCCAACTCCTCTGGTGGGACCCCAGGGCGTTCCCAGGCCAGCCAACAGACATAGTCCCGCCAGCGTATCCTGGGTCTTCCCTGGGGCCTCCTCCCAGTGGGACGTGCCCGTAACACTTCCCTAGGGAGGCGTCCAGGGGGCATCCGCAGCAGACGCCCGAGCCACGTCACCTGGCTCCACTCAACGTGGAGGAGCAGCGGCTATAGTCCGATCTCCTCACCCTACCTCTAAGGGAGCGCCCAGCAACTCTGTGGAGGAAACTAATTTCTACCGCTTTTATCCGCGATCTTGTCCTTACCCAAATCTCATGACCATAGGTGAGGGTAGGAAAGTAGACTGACCGGTAATATGGAGAGCTTTGGCTTTCTGATCCCGATACAGCGACAGGCGTCACTGCAGACACTGAACCGATCCGCCTATCAATCTCATGCTCCATGCTTCCCTTACTTGTGAACAAGACCCTGAGATACTTGAACTCCTCCACTTGAGGCAGAGACTCACCAACCACCCGGAGAGGGCAAGTCACCTTTTTCCGGTCGAGAACAATGGTTCTGAGGTTTCACATGAGGTATGGCCTGTCCATATCCTGAGAATGAGAAAAATTTGTATGTGTCCTCTCTCTGCAGGATAAGGTAATGGCAACACAGGTTCAGTTGTGATGGTTGTAACTTTCTGAAAACTAACATCGCAGGCTACATATAGTTGCTTTAATTCAACCTTTAAAAGGCTCCGTCCTGAGAGAAACGCAGGCTCTGGGCGGTGGACTTACGGGACACCGCGCTCTCTTGTGGCAGAGAAAATACTGCTCTTACACTCCCCTCTCCTGTCACATGAAGAGAAATACACATGTATTTCAGAGTAATCATTACTCCTGTATGACTATAAATATGTGCAGTGACAGAGAGGACACTGAACATTGTGCCAGTTTTTGTTTCTTGTGCAAAAGCTCAGAAATTACACAGTGATTTTTTTGTTTGTTTGTTTGTTTTTGTTTTGTTTTTACAATATTGCTTGATGTTTATTTTAAATAATTTTATTTTGCAAACAAATATACACATCTGATAAAAGTATGAAATTCAAATTTGCATTCAAAAATATAATGAAAACACAATAAGATTGCTTAAACCTTATTCCCACTTTTTGTTAATAGTCCAAATATATCTTCAATTGATATTGTTATGGCTTTACCTGAAATGTTCCACAGCAGCATCAGACTTCCATCTTGCATTTATTCAATTACAGGTGTTTTTTAGCGCTCAAAAAACACTGAAGAAACATACAGTTTTACTATTTGTATGTTTGCTCCTGCTCTCCACAGATAGGATGAGACAGAGGGCAAGCGAGAGACAGGGGGATGGGGAGAAACAGGGGGCAGGGTGAAACAGATGTAAGACAGGGGTGAGATAGCGGCAGGGGTGAGACAGGAGAGCATCCTAGTACAAGTGCATGGTTGAGACAGGGCACAAGGAAGATACAGGACAACAGGGGTGAGACAGCAAGGGCAAGAGACAGGGGGACAGGTGTAACTTCCCAGAAGTCTGCGATCATCTCCACTGTCTTCAGGGCATTGAACTGCAGGAACTTCAGCCAGAGTGAAACAGGACAGGAGAGTGTGAGACAGGATTGTGAACCTACTGCAGATGCCATATATTGAATGGAGGATATTTGTCCCCTATGGAGACTTATTTGTATGTGCGGTCAGCGGTCAGTCGATGGTTCCGTCAAACTGACTATTCTGGCTAATGATAACAAGCTCATTATGTTGTCACACCCGACCCTCTCCTCACACACATGCACACACACACATATCTGTACTTTAAAGGTCTTATACCACACAAAATGGATTTTTGTGAGCTTTAAGCCATGTTAGAATGCTGTTACCTCATCAAAGAAGGTGGAGGTGTGTTTTATTTCATTCCAGCATTATTAGTCTGTCTATATGTCCCACCTTATGATGTCCATTAGTGGATGTGTGAATGAAGCAAAACACAACTCCAGGTATTTTTGTGATGAGGAAATTAAATTGAAGGAATAAAATGACAACTATAGGTATACTTTACTTACTTACTTACTATACTTTAGGCATACATGGTCCAAACTTTTGGGAGGAATATTGTGTTAAGTACAGTTACAAGTGTAAGCCATATATATATATATATATATATATATATATATATATATATATATATATATATATATATATATATATATATATATATATATATATATATATATATATATACGGTTTCATCATACATTTTATATATATATATATATATATATGGCTTACACTTGTAATGCACTTTTTCAAAGCCTCTCAAAGCGCTACACTATAGTCATTATTCATTCATTTCCACACTTGGTGATGGTAAGCCACAGCTGCCCTGGGGCAGACTGACCGAAGCGAGGTTGCCAATCTGCGCCATCGGCCCCTCCGATCACCACCTATCATTCGTGCACACACCACTTTCATACTAGGCAATGTGGATGAAGTGTCTTGCCTAAGGACACAACGACAGAATTTGGTCCGAGCGGGACTCGATCCAACCTTCGGGTTGGGGGACCAACACTCTAACCACTGAGCCAATGATTTCTCCATCTCTGCTATCTTTCTCTTCTACTCTCCTCTCCTAGTCTCCTCCTCTGTTCTCTCGCCTCCTCTGCTCCTCTCCACCTCTACTCCCCTCTTCTCTTCCTCCCTTCTTTAACTCCTCTTCTGCCCCTCTGCTCCTATTTCCCTCTTCTGTCCCTCCTCTCCTCATGTGCTCCTCTCCACTTTCTTCCTACTCTTTTCCTCTCCTTCTCCTATATTCCTGTCCCCCTTCTCTACCCCTACCTCTCTTCTGCTCAATGCCCAATCAGGTCCCATCTCTGAAGCTAAGCGGTGCTGGGCTTGGTTAGTGCTTGGGTTTTAGATAAATAATAAATACAATAAACAAAGTGTAAAAAGTCTGCCCCACGACATCAGTGGCTACACTAGCTTACCACAATAGATGGTGGAGTGAACGAATAATACAATGTAAAGCACTGTGGTTGTCTTAAAAGGTGCTATATAAATCCAGTGTAATAGCCTTATTACTTTTCTGTAAATCTCACCTTTAAATTTTAAATCAGTCAATTAAAAAGTAGACATTTATTAAATAAGTGGTGGCCTCCCTGGTAGTGCGACAGGAGTCTGCAGTCCACTGGTGACCTCTGCTGGTGTTTCTGGTATTTTCAAAAGATCAACACAAAAGTGAGGCAAACTAAGTTACATCTAAAGGAGCACTGCAAGAAACACAAATGTTCAAATCATTTCATATTGTTGACATAAGCCACATACACACCTGCTTCTGTGGACGTCTAAAAAGTTGCACTGTTCCTGTATATGGCCAAAGGGCATGTACATAATGACCACCTGAACCAACCATGAAGGAAAGGACTCGGTACTATCAGGACTATCATGTGTGTGTACAAGATGATTACATTACATGCTGATTACATCATCTTATTGTAAAAGATATTAGAGATATTAGATATCAGAGATTCATACACATTTAGCTCCAAAAGACATTATGGACCATGGCGTCACAAATATATGAGCCCAATGCAGCTTACTGAAATCACCACAAAGGGGCGCACAGAACCGATGCAATGTTGAACGTACAATTGTATATTTAAATAGCTAACCCCAAATGCAAATTTACAGGTCAGTTCTGTGGAGAGGCAACCCTGTTTACCTGTCTCCTGCCTTGTCTTACTGACATTCTCCTCTGTTGTTTCATAGTGATCTACGATCTGTGAGTGCCTCTTTCTGGTGCTATTGATACTTTGACTTTAAGGTGAGCTTTATTAACACAATCCTAAAATAAAGAGTTGGTTTACTTAGCATTAACAGGTGAGCGGATTTGTGCTGTTAAACAAGTCCCTCTCAAATAACATTATAGTCACAAGCTAGCTGGCATTAGGCAAGAGTTTTTCAGTTAGTCACTCTCACCTTTTAATCGAAAATCAAACATCTAAATGTGACCATGAACGCTCATATAGATCACAGGCCCCTAAAATGTGTTGGATAAATCCATTTTGTATTTTTTCTTGAGTTTGTTTTTACTTTTTTTTGGCTGTGTTTGCTAATGTGTGCATTATGTTTCTATGGTAACTGCTGAACATTCCACTCTAGATACACCCCCAGTGTGATGTCACTGCAAAGTGTCAATAGTAGGGACAGTGGAGCAAGAGGCCAACCAGGTGCTTGTGACATCATATGACTGGTGTTCTGTGCTGAGGTGAGGGACCAGAGAAGCCCTCTCACACCTGCTCCAGTCTGAACCATCAGCAGCTCCAGTCCTAAAGGAGCAGAGGACACCTTCTCCAGTCACACCACATTTTTGTGTGCTTCAAGTCGAAACTATTGAACAGGTTATATGGCCTTCACAGCACTAAACTAATGTAGAACTGGGATATTAGGTCACTCCTCAGTGCACCACCTGGATCTGGCCCCTCTGGTGGTGGTTTCTATACATAACACAGGCCCTCATGTAAATATACCTTTTTCCATTTAATTTTTAATTGCTGCGAGAACCTTTCTTTCTGTGTTGGATTATGGACATCTACTGTAATATACATGCTAACTTCAGCCTCTACTTTGAAACTTTTAGATGCATTCTTTCACTCAGCCCTTTGTTTCATAATAGCTGATGAATTTAAAACCCATCACTGTACACTCTATGGAAAACTGAGTTGGCAACATTACCTGTCGGAAAAGAACAACACTGTATAAAATATATTTATATTTCAGTATAGACTACTTCATATACTGCTAGAATATCTCACTTGTTTGTTGAACATTGATATGAGAACATTTAATACAAGATCACATGATTATATAAGTCTAAGGACTGGCAGCACCAGAACTGAGATGGGGAAAAGGGCTTTTGACTATTTTGTTTCACAAAAATGTAATATATTTCAAGAACAAGCAAGAGTGGATACTTTGGTGACACAAATGCAAATGTGTCCTGTTTTAAATGTACTTATTTGTTTTGCTTGTTTTTGTTTGTATTTTTTCTGCATGGGAAGAGGACACCCATGAAAAAAGTGCTCTCACTGGACGAATAAAGGTACAAAATTTTATAAAATATGGAGCTCAACAGTGACCACCCACTGCCTGGTTCCCAAACCAAATGTCCCATTGATATTTCCAATAGACCTTCTGAAAAAAAATAATATTAAAAGTTTAAAAGCTTACTCAGGGCTAATCAGCTTTGTGATAACTAATGAGCGCAATGTATAATATGTAAAATCTGTTGTTGTCTGAAACGTTTAACGTTATGTTACGAGTTATTAAAGCATTTCTCCAAATCTTACATTTAAATGTGCTTTTTGGACTTAAAATAGCCATACTTCCTCAATTTATACTCGTACAATTCAAGCTCATCGTTATTGTTATCAGCCTTTAAACATGCTCTTGGTTACCTTTGGTTTGGCCTCTTATGTTTTAGAACTTAAAATAATGCTTATGTTAAAACATAAATTTGATGTTAGCCATGGTGTTAGCCATGAACCATGAATAAAACAAGCAAACACTATTATTTAAGCAATGTGACACTGAACACCAGTACAGCTTACCTTTTACCAGTAAAGATTGAAAATTGCAGGGCTGAAGTTATCCAAATGATTCTAGTGAAGATGAGTGAAGAGTGGAGCACTTCCTGCACCACATAACATCACAAGGTGGAACACAGTGTTTTCTGCTTGATAAAAGAACACAGCCTAATGTGGGTGCATGTGTTAAACATGCGTGAATGAAACAAAACACAACTCCAGGTCTGCCTGTGATGAGCAAACACCATTATAACACAGATCAGAAAATATAAGCCCTTTAACAAGCTACAATTAGAGTAGTTGCAATGTTCAGGTGTAGGAAAATAATGTATACTAATATTAAACTAATATTTGAGTTTGTGTGCTTCGGTGTATGATCCTCCGCTTGTCGCGGCGGCAACCCCCAAACTCGGTGGTGGACATCGGAAGTAAGGGATGCCGTCAGGCTGAAGAAGGACTATCTTGTTGGCTCATGGGACTCTGGAGGCAACTGATCAGTACCAGCGGGCCAAGCATGCGGCGGCTCGTGCGTTTGCAGATGCAAAAACTCGAGATTGGGCGGAGTTCGGGGAGGCCATGGAGGAGGACTATTGGACGGCCTCAAAAAAATTCTTGCAAACCGTCCGACACCTCAAGGGAGAAGCAGTCCTTCACTAACACTGTTTACAGTGCAGGTTGAGAGCTGCTGACCTCAACTGGGGATGTTGTCGAGGGATGGACGGAATACTTTCAGGATCTCAATCCCACCGTCACGTCTTCCAAGGAGGAAAAAGAGACTGGGGACAGAGAGGCAGACTCGTCCATCACCCTGGCTGAAGTCACTGAGGTGGTTGGCAAGCTCCTCAGTGGCAAGTCTCCGGGGTAGGACAAGATCCATCCCAAGTACCTCAAGTCTCTGGATGTTGTGGGGCTGTCTTGGCTGACACGTCTCTGCAACATTGCATGGTGGTCGGGGACAGTGCCACTGGATTGGCAGTCCGGAGTGGTGGTCCCGTCTGTATAAGAAGAGGGACCGGAGGGTGTGTTCCAATTACAGGGGAATCACTCCTCAGCCTTCCCCGTAATGTCTATTCCAGGGTACTAGAGAGGAGAATTAGACCAATAGTTGAACCTCGGATTCAGGAGGGGCAGTGTGGTTTTCGTCCCGATCGTGCCTAACCAGTCCACATGTGTCTTGTGAATCTGGACAAGGAATTTGACAGTGTCCCTCATGGTGTCCTTTGGGGGATGCTCTGGGAGTATGGGGTCTGGGGCCATTTGCTAAGGGCTGTCTGCAGGAGCAGGAGCTGTGTTCACATTGCTGGCGGTAAGTCAGATCTGTTCCCGGTGCATGTTGGACTCCACCAGGGCTGCCCTTTGTCACCAGTTCTGTTCATTATATTTATGGACAGAATTTCTAGGCGCAGCCAGGGGTTAGAGAGGGTTTGGTTCAGGAACCACAGGATCTCATCTCTGCTGTTTGCAGATGATGTTGTCCTGATGGCTTCATTGAGCCAGGACCTGCAACGGGCACATGGTGGTTTGCAGGCGAGTGTGAAGCGGCTGGGAGGAAAATCAGCACCTCCAAATCTGAGGCCATGGTTCTCAATGGAAAAAGGTGACTTACCCTCTCTGGGTGGGTGGTGAGTCTCTGCCTCAAGTATAGGAGTTCATGTATCTCAGGATCTTGTTCAAGAGTGAGGGAAGGGTGGAGTGTGAGATTGACAGGCGGATTGGTGCAGCTTCTGCAGTGATGTAAAGAAGGAGCTGGGCTGGAAGGCAAAGCTCTCAATTTACCGGTCAGTCTACGGTCCTACCCTCACCCATGGTCATGAGCTCTGGGTAATGACCGAAAGGACACGATCACTGATACAAGCGGCCAAAATGGGTTTCCTCCGTAGGGTGGCCAGGCGCACCCTCAAGGATAGGGTGAGCTCGGTCACATGGGAGGAGCTCGGAGTAGAGCCGCTGCTCCTACACTTCGAGAGGAACCAGTTGAGGTGGCTCGGGCATCTGTTCAGGATGCCTCCTGGACACCTCCCTAGGGAGGTGTTCTGAGCATGTCCCACCAGGAGGAGGCCCCGAGAAAGACCCAGGATAGGCTGGAGGGACTATGCCTCTCGACTGGTCTGGAAATGCCTTGGCGTCCCACCAGAGGAGCTGAAGGACGTGTTCAGGGTGAGGGAAGTCTGGGAGTCCCTGCTTAGACTGCTGCCCTCATGACCTGGCCCCAAATAATAATAATAATAATACATTTTATTTGTTAGGCGCCTTTCAAGGCTCTCAAGGTCGCCGTACATACATACGTACACAATACAAATTGAAACAATGTAAAATGATTAAAAATACATTGAAAAACAAATATAGATTAAAGCAAATATAGATTAAAAGACAAAGCAGTTATGGTCAGAGTGGTCAGGGTGAAAAGGCCTTTCTAAACAGATGAGTTTTGAGTTTAGATTTGAATAAGTGGAAGAAAATTGATGGATTAAAAATATATTAAAATAATAAAATAAATAAAAAGAAAATAAGATAAAATGTTATTTTTATAGTAGAATGTGCCATCCCTCAGTTGTCCATGAATTCTAACAAAAGTTGAGTGAATAGGCCTACATTTAGTCACTCATCCAACAGTTCGGATTTTGTTTTTATTGTAGTTTGAACAGGGCATTCATGAAAAGTGTTCTCATTGGTTTCCCTTGTATAAATAAATATAAAGAAGAAGATCTGAGCCCATGAGGTGTGAGGCAGGTGGCATGCAGGTCAACGAGGGGACACAGAGGGGTATGTCTGAACCAAGTGAACCTCACGTAGTCTGCTCCACCAATGCTGCAAAAAAACAAAGCCAAGGTCAGCCACATGAGCAAAACTGTGCCCAGAAATATTCCCAAAAATGTGCCCAAAAAACATACCCAAAAATATGCCAAAATGCAGATGTAAAAGGATGTTTGGCACAGTCTAAGTTTGTGTACATTCTGTCCCAAAGCTTTTTAGGATGAAATTGCACACTACTATTTTAGTCCAAGGCAATGCAGTAACTGTATATATTTTGATTTGTTCTCTCTTTTCATATTTTTTTCAAGCTGATTTGAAAGAAAGGAGATCAAAACACATTTTATACCTTGCATTAAGAAGCTCACAGGTTTAATTCCCAGTAGTAACTGGGTGATTGGTGACATCAGTGCTTTTGTTCCGATCTGATACCAAGTAATATGGCAACTATAGCAATATTGATCAAATACTAGAGCTATAGGTCTTTACTCGTTTAGTTGATTAATCAGTTGAAAGAGTCTTAGTTGGTAAAAATTTGTATTAGTTGACTAATCATTTTATTTATAACCCCAATTCCAATGAAGCTGGGATGCTGTGTAAAACTTATAAAAAATACAGAATATCATCATTTGCAAATCCTTTTCAACCTATATTTGTCACGATCTGCACTGTTCCTGTTCCTTGTTTTGTCTCCTGCCCTGTTAGTTCCCTCCCCCACCTGCCGGAGCCGGAGCTGAGCTCCTGGCTCCTCCTGTGCGCACCTGCAGCTCATCATCTCCACCTGCCGTGGATAAGAGGAGCCAGGACCAGACACCCGGTGCCAGATCGTCCGCGTGTCCACGTGAATATTCTAGCTTGCCTTTATGCTATTTTTGCTCTTTGTATCCTGCTCACTGGATTTTGTATGCGACCCTTCAGATCCCGTTCTCTGGACCATCCCGGCTCTGCTCCAGCCCAGCCTCCTAATCCTGGTACAGTCTTGTCTCGTCTTGTTCCCCGCACCCTACGTCTCTGGATGCTGCCCGCAATGTCTGCTCCGCTGCGCTGTCCACTTCGCCCCTGGATCCTGGCCTGCACCCTGTCTCCTGTTTCCCACCAGATCCACCCACATTATTGAACTCTTTTTCACTACTTGTAAATAAACACTGTAAACCTTCCCTGAGTGCTGCATTATTTGGTCCGATTTGCCTGCCATTACGACAATATTAAACTGAATAAACTACAAAGACATGATATTTAATGTTCAAACTGATAAACTTTATTGTTTTTATGCAAATATTCACTCATTTTTAATTTGATGTCGGCAACATGTTCCAATAAAGCTGGAACTGGAACACGTTCCAATATTTGGGAACTGAGGACACTAATTGTTGAAGCTTTGCAGGAGGAATCCTTTCCCATTCTTGCTGAATGTACAACTTCAATTGCTCAGCATTCCAGGTTCTCCGTTGTCGTATTTTGCGCTTCATAATGCGCCACACATTTTCAATGGGAGAAAGGTCTGGACTGCAGGCAGGCCAGTCTAGTACCCGCACTCTTTTACTATGAAGCCACGCTATTGTAACACGTGCAGAATGTGGCTTGGCATTGTCTTGCTGAAATAAGCAGGGACGTCCCTGAAAGAGATGTTGCTTGGATGACAGCATATGTTGCTCCAAAACCTGTATGTACCTTTCAGATGTGCTACTAACACACCCCCATACCATCACAGATGCTGGATTTTGAACTTTACCCTGATAACACTTTGCCCTGATGGTCCTTTTCCTGTTTGGCCTGCAGGACACGACGTCTATGATTTTCAAGAACAATTTGAAATGTGGACTCATCAGACCACAGCACACTTTTCCACTTTGCATCACTCCCTTTGCGTCACTCGCTTTGGTACAGTTTTAACTTGCACTTGGAGATGTAGCGACGAATTGTGTTAACTGACAATGGTTTCCTGAACTGTTCCTGAGCCCATGTGGTAATATCCTTTACAGATTCATGTCTGTTTTTAATACAGTACTGCCCTAGAGATTGAAGGCCATGGGCATTTAATGTTGGTTTTCTATTTTGCCGCTTAAATGCAGAGATTTCAGATTTTCTGAATCTTTTGATGATATTATGGACCGCAGATGATGAAAGCCCTAAATTCCTTGCACTTGTATGTTGAGAAACATTGTTCTTAGACTACTGGACTATTTGCTCACACAGTTGTTCACAAAATGGTGAAACTCACCCCATCCTTGCTTGTAAATGACTGAGCCCTTTGGGGATGCTCCTTTTATACCCAATCATGACACTCACCTGTTTCCAATTAACCTGTTCACCTGTGGAATGTTCCAAACAGGTGTGTTTTAAGCAATCCTCAACTTTATTGTCCCAGCTTCATTGAAACATGTTACAATATCATGTCTTTGTAGTTTATTTAGTGCAATATAGGCTGAAAAGGATTTGTATTGTATTCTGTAACTTTTTTAAGTTTTACACAGCATCCCAACTTCATTGGAATTGTGGTTGTAGCATATAAAGATTTATATGGGACAACAGCAGGAAGGAGAATTGACTGAGTGAATTAGCTGAAGTTTTAGTATTTTTTTGTTATTTCTATGTAAAAAAATAAAATAAAAAAATTGCAAATTAAACTCATTACAGCCTATCCAATATGATACCAATGCCTTAATAATTAAATATATGTTCAGTACTTAAAGATGCACAATGCAATTTTTCTGTTTGTAAAGCTTCTTTTTTGCCTCAAGCTAGGTGCTCATGAACCTATAGACCAGGATCTGAAGTGATCTCCTGGTCTCCTGGTCTGGATAGGTTATTCCAGAGGCATTGAAGAACAGTGAAATCCAGAGCACATATTTCCTTGCTGTAGCACCTCCACACTGGGCCGCTGATGATCCAGCACTTCCGCTGTGATTCCACACAAATACAGAGCTAAAAATAAGTGGGTTTGAAGATGGTCTCATTCTGTCTGAGGCCTCTGGCAGCACCCAGTCGCAGTGTGGCTCTCTGCTAGAGCCTAATTATACTCATAACATTAACATGAAAACATTAACACATCAATACACATTTAGAGGCACTAAAGCTGATTTTTACTGTCTTAAAAATGTGAAAATCAGAACTAGCTAATAATAAAAGGTTTGCATTTTTGAGGTTATAAGTGCTTTTCACAGCTGTCAAAGATCAGAGCAGAGTTTGCCGTCACAGTAATGCTAACAGTCACTACCATGCAAACATGCACTGGAGTCAGAGCAAGGGGCGACAGGGAACACGAAGTTGCGTGCTTCGCGCAACAGACTGCAACGATGCGGAAGCAATAGGGGCTCGGGCCTAATAATAATAATGCCCCTCTCAAATACATTGATAGTTAATGTGGGTGAAGTGTCTTTCTTAAGGACAAAATGACAGAAGTTGGTCCAAGCGGGAATCGCTTCACTTACCTTCAAGTTGGGGGACCACTGCTCTAACCACTGAGACTGTGGCCCTTATCGGATTGTATCAAAATCACGCTCAGTACAAGATTGCTAAGTTTGGTGTATGTAGGTGCTACGATAAGAGATGATCCTTATGTCCCTATTGATACTCAGCTGCAGCTGATGTCATTAACATCCCCTGGGGGTGTGATGCTAACTATAGGCGCTGATCTGTCTGAAGCTCTGTTACTCAAGTTAGACTTTAATCTTAGTTTAAATTTAACACAATTTGACCATAAAGAACTGATTTAGATGACACTCCAACAGGTGAGCTGATTTGTGCTGTTAAACAAGTCTCTCACACATAAAAGTCACAAGCAAGCTAGCATTAGCCTAGACCAGGCATACTCAAAGTCCGGCCAATTGCAGCCCATGTACAAAGTTCCACTGGCCCTCAGCCTCTGGAATGAAAATAATTATGTGTGGCCCACTGCACTGTTGACCAATGCAAAATACACATGTACAAGCAATATTATATTTCACCAGAAGATGGCAGCGGATCCAGGCCGTGCTCCGAGGTCGCGCTCTGACATTTATCGTCAACTAGATAAAGACAGGTTTTTAAAAAAATTCAAACATTTGCTAAGAAAAAGCTGAGTTTGTTTGGTTCTCGGTTATGAACTTTAACAAGAACCGTGCGAGGACAAGACTGACTCACCTGCGTGACGTTTTGTGTGCCCAAACCGCCGTCACTCAGTTTCAGTCTCAGTTTTTTATTTGTTTGCCTTCTGAGGTGAATAAATTGGAAAATCTCATTGAATTTATTTTATTGTGATAATTAAAACCACAGATTAAAAGTTCACTTTTTCATATTTATAATCTGTGTATAATTATTTTTGTTTTTTGAAAGGTGAAAGCCATTTGCAATAAAAGGTAAAAAATAATTAAAAAGTTCATGTGCTTTTAATATTAATGGTTCAAAGAAAGATCAGGGTGAATGTTCGGCCCTTGCAGCTTTTCACCTCACCAAATCTGGCTCTCTGTGCAAAAAGTTTGGACACCCCTGGCCTAGACCTTTCAGTTTTCTTGACTTTTAAAATCTATTTGGTAGTGTTTGCTAATGTCTGCATTATGTAACTGCTGCATATTCCACATTGATATACATGTAAAACAAAATCATATTTTTTCAAAGAATAGACATACCAAAATAAGAAATACAAAATCATATAGGAAGGAGTGCAAGGAACACAATTGTTTAAATAATTTCATATTGTCAACATAAAGCTTTTGTCACTTGTAGACTTACAGTGAGAAGAGGAACCACAGCTTTTACTCAAGCAAGAGTACTGTTACGTTGTCAGCACCTGCAGCCAATCATTAGGAGGTTCTGACCTTTCACTTGAGGCAAGGCCTGTCCATATAGTGAGAATGAGAAAAACTTGTATATGTCCTCTATCTGCAGGTTAAGGCACTGTCAAAACAGGTTCAGTTGTGATTGTAGTTATCAGGATTCCAATTTTTCCCTGTGTTCTTATGTTGTCTCCCCCCTCCCGTCTGTCTCTGTGTGCCTCGAGTTGGGCGGAGAGTCTGGCACCACCCTCACCAAGGTTACCTGCAGCCCATCACCAATTAAGCTTCAACCTGTGGACTACAAAGACTGCTCATTTCTCCTGGCCCCGTTTTTTGGACCCACTGATCATCTCAGCCTCTGACCCAGCTCCCAACACCCAGCCATTGCATTTTCTTTGAAAAAACCCTGTTCATTTTTTGGGTCCTGTGTCTGCTCCTTTTGATCTACGAGTCATTACGACAGTAGTACGTTTTTCAAACGGTCAGGCTATATACGGTTTAAAATGAATAGATTTTGTATCATCTAGGGTAAAATGCCAAGTTCAGGAACACCGTTAGATAACTTCTGAAGCTCCCAAACCTCAGCCTGGAGTGCGAGCAGACGGATGGACAGTGGCACCGCCTAATACGCGCGCATTGTACCCAGAGAAGAGGGGGAAGGGGAAGAAGGGAGAGGAGCCCCCCCCCCCCCCCAACTAACCCACCAGGACTCCACCATTGTCCTGAGTGGAGTGGGCCGAACCCGAAGACACCGGAGCACTTTAAAAGCACTCCAAAAACTGAGCGCGGAGGAGACGGAAGGAGGAGCTGCCCACGCTATAAGACGAGCTGTCGCTCCCGAAACTGCCTTACCGTTGCAGTGTGTGAAGTGTACTCGTGCATGAACGGGATGTGCGGTCCAAGTTGAGTCCCGGAGCGCACTGACATAGGCTACTTCCTCCGCTCTGAACCGAATTTAGCCTCTTGTTTTCGGGGCGCTCTTCTGAACTGCCGCTTGTGCCGTGGATCACATGGGGAAGCTGGAGTATTCGCTGCCCGCGGGTTGGAGTTGTAGGTGTTGGTGGCGAAGGACGCTGGTGGTGTGGATCGCAGCGGTACTTTGGGTGAGCTCTACTGCCGACGGGACTTGGAAGGACAAGGAGCAGAGCTCGGCGGGAGTGCAAAGATCCGTATATCACAAGAGGTAAGACACACAACGCTTGTATGCACATCCATCAAGTTCTAAACCAGGACTTAGCCAGGTCTAAACCAGGACTTCACAAGGACCAAACTAGGACTACTTCAGAACTAAACCAGGACCACACCAGGATTTAACCAGGAATAAACCAGAACTGGACCAGGACTACACCAGGATTAAACCACAACTACACCAAAACTAAACCAAGAGTATCCCAGGATTTAACCGGTAATAAACCAGGACTACACCAGAAATAAAGCATAGCTATACCAAAACTAAACCAGGAATAAACCAGGACTACACCAGGACTACACTAAAGCTAAACCAGGACTAGGTCTCAAGTCACACCAAACCAGGGTTGAAGTAACCATACATAAACATCAGTTACAAATCATGGCCAGGACTACACTGGGACTAAAAGCAAAACTTATGGACTATCCAGAACTAAACCAAAAGGACTAAACCAATCTTTACAGCTTGACATTTAGATCAGTACTTACCCAAGTAAACCAGGTCTAATCTCTAAGGGCAGACTAAATCAGTTAGAGAAGTATTAAACCAGGGCTAAACTACGTCTATACCAGGGCTAAACCAAGACTAAACCCAAGAAAAAACCTGGTCTAAACTCTAAATCTACACCAGTTCTAAAGCCAGACTAAACCAGTCAGAGGTATTAAAGCAAGCAGGACTAAAGTAGGTCTTATCCAATCTTAAACCAATAATAAATGAAATAAATGTGAATAAATCACAAGTAAACCATGACTTAAAGAAGAGTAAACATCCATCTCCATTGCGGTGCTTTGTTCTGGTGACATGCACTTCCTGAGCACAGCTGTGGGGACAGTTACATAGTCTATGGTACAGACTGAACGCACCGTCAGCGCATAGTTGTGGTGGATGTGACCGGGAGCACGCAAAACAGTACAGGGCCACTTATACCCCTGTATAGTCTGTCTGCCTGCACAAGACAAGAGAGGACTGCATGATTTAAACTACAACTTTTAGCAAAAACAGATAAGGAGATTTTTTTCAAATAGCACTTATCTAGCATATGTTTCATGTTTCATAAGCTGATCTATTTAGTGCAATAGAAATATTATTGCAAGTCCCCTCAACTATAGACCTACTGTTAATGAATTAATTAGCAAGGCGTGGCAAGGCAAGTGTATTTATATAGCACAATTCGTACACAAAGTAATTCAAAGTGCTTTACAGAATAAGAAGGACATTAAAATTACACAAAAAACATAAATAATCACAAATGATCATCATAAAATTAACACTAAAACAGAAGAGTGCAGAATAAAAACATTCCAGTTGTATGCACAGCTAAACAGAGCTGTTTTCAGCCTGGATTTAAACATTGTCAAAGTAGAGGCCTGTCTCACATCTTCATGTAGACTGTTACAGGTTTTTATCGTATCAATATTGTGTGTGTGTGGGTGTGTGTGTGTGTGTGGGGGTGTGTGTGTGTGGGGGGGGGGGTGTGCGTGTGCGTGTGTGTGCGCATGCGCGCTTCCAGACTTTGAGCTAGTCTTGTCAGGGCTGCCTTAGCTGGAGGATTTTACCTATCATGCATGTTTTGGGTTTAGGGGGGGAAACCGGAGTGTCCAGATGAAAAACACCCAGACACAGGGAGAATCAGAATCAGAATCCTTTTATTGCCATCGTTTGTGAACACAGTTCACAAACTAGGAGCTTACTTTGGTGATAAAGTGCAACATAAAACACACTGAATACATACAAATACAAATAAGGGCATGCACAAAGTTAAAAAGATATGCTTAAAAAATCAAATAAAAATACTTAAAGGTAGAAAATATATACAACAGCAGCATCAGAACAACAGTGCAAACATGACTTATTAAAGTGACTGGTGTTATAAAGTGTCCAGTTTTGTGCAAATATTATAAAGTGTTGATGAGACAAACGGCAGAGGGGAAGAAACTGTTCTTATGATGAGAGGTTCTGGTCTCAATGGACCATAGCCTCCTGCCAGAGGGAAGTGACTCAAATAGTCCATGTCCAGGGTGAGAAGTGTCAGCTGCTACACGGCCTGCTCGCCCCCGAGTCCTGGAGACGTACAGGTCCTGTAGCGATGGAAGGCTGCAGCCAATCACCTTCTCAGCAGAGTGCACAATGCGCTGCAGTCTCTGTCTGTCCCTGGCAGTGGCCCCAGCAAACCACACAGTGATGGAGGAGGTGAGGATGGACTCAATGATGGCCGTGTAAAACTGCACCATCATCTGGACCGGCAGCTTGCGTTTCCTCAGCTGCCGCAGGAAGAACATCCTGTGCTGGGCTTTCTTGATGAGGGAGCTGATGGTCAGCTCCCACTTCAGTTGCTGGGTGATGCAGGTGCCCAGGAAGCGGAAAGAGTCCACAGTGGTGATGGGGGAGTCCGTCAGGGTGAGGGGAGGCAGGGGGCTGTGACTTTCCTGAAGTCCACGATCATCTCCACTGTCTTCTGGGCGTTAAGCTCCAGGTTGTTGCTGCTGCACCAGAACACCAGCCAGTCCACCTCCCTCCTGTAGGCAGACTCATCGCCGTCCGAGATGAGTCTAATGAGGGTGGTGTCATCCGCAAACTTAACCAGTTTGATGGAGTCGTGGCTGGAGGTGCAGCAGTTGTACAGGGAGAAGAGCAGGGGAGAAAGTACACAGCCCTATGGAGTTCCTGTGCTGATAGTCCGAGTGTCTGAGACATTCTTCCCCAGCCGTACGTGCTGTCTCCTGTCCGTCAGAAAGTCAGTGATCCACCTGCAGGTGGAGTCAGGCACATTGAGCTGAGCGAGCTTGTCCTGGAGCAGAGCAGGGAGGATGGTGTTGAACGCAGAGCTGAAGTCCACAAACAGGATCCTGGCGTAGGTTCCCGGGGAGTCCAGATGCTGGAGGATGACGTGAAGGGCCAGGTTGATGGTGTTGTCTACAGGCCGATTGGCTCTGTAGGCAAACTGCAGAGAGTCCAGGAGGGGGGAGGTGAAGGACTTGAGGTGGTGCAGGACCAGGCACTCAAATGACTTCATGACTACAGACGTCACCGCCACAGGTCTGTAGTCATTAAGTCCAGTGATCCTGGGCTTCTTCGGGACAGGGACGATGGTGGACAGCTTGAAGCAGTCTGGGACGTGACATGACTCCAGAGAGGTGTTAAAAATGTCCGTGAAGACAGGAGCCAGTTCCTCAGCACAGTATCTAAGGGTGGAAGGAGAGACACCATCTGGTCCCGTGGCCTTACGGGGGCTCTGCTTCCTGAAAAGCTTAGTGACGTCCTGCTCCAAAACTGTGAGGGCAGTGGGGGAGGAGGGGGAGTCCGAGGTGGGTTTTGGAGGTAATGTCCATGATGGTGAGAGAGGAGGGGGAGGGGGTGAGACTTCAAATCTCGCATAAAAGCTGTTTAACTTTTCTGCTAGTTGTTTGTTGTCCACGGCTGGAGGGGCTTTGGGCCTGTAGTTGGTGATTTGCCTAAGCCCCCTCCAGACAGAAGCAGAGTCGTTGGTGGAGAAATGCTGCTCCAGACGTGTATTGTACTTTGCTTTAGCCTTTTCCACCTCTTTGCTAAACGCATACTTGCAACGCCTGTAGCCTTCACGATCTTCTGCCCTGAAAGCCATCTCCTTTTCCCTCCTCAGATGTCTCAGTCTGGGTGTGAACCAGGGTTTGTCGTTGTTAAAAGTCACCCTGGTGCATGATGGAATGATGCTGTCCTCACAGAACTGAATGTATGACGTCGCAGTGTCTGTTATCATCCAAACTGTCTGTGCCAGCCTTGAACACATCCCAGTCTGTAGTGTCCAAACACGTGCGAAGCTCCTCCACAGCCTCACTGGTCCACTTCTTAGAAGTCCTCACAGCAGGTTTGGAGAGTTTCAGCCGTTGTTTGTAAGCGGGGATGAGTTGAACCATGACGTGATCAGAGAATCCTAGAGCAGCGCGGGGCATGGCTCTGTAGGCTCCACTGACCGTTGTGTAACAATGATCCAGTGTCTTCTGCTCTCTCGTCGGGCATTTAATGAACTGCTTGTATTTGGGCAGTTCCTATCTCAGATTTCCCTTATTGAAATCCCCCAAGATGATCAGTAAAGAGTCTGGGAAGGTTCGCTCCACATTCAGAATCTGCTCCGCGAGCATGCGCTGGGCCTCGTGCGTGTCCACGCACGGAGGGATGTAAACTGCGGCCAGAATGAATGAAGTGAACTCACGTGGAGAATAGATAGGCCTACAGTTAATGAACAGATATTCCACGGCGGGAGAGCAGTGTTGGGAGATCACAGTCACATCCGTACACCAGGCGTTGTTGATGTAGAAACAGACACCTCCACCTTTCATCTTTCCCCCGGAGAGTCCCTGTTGTCTGTCCGCGCGGAGGAGCTGGAATCCCTCCAGATGAAGCGCGCAGTCCGGGATACGCTCGTTGAGCCATGTCTCCGTAAAGCATAAGACAACCCACTGGTCCTTGTTTCTCCTCATCAGCCGCGCCAGTTCGTCTGTCTTGTTGCTGAGTGAGCGAACGTTAGGATAGGAAAATCCCAGGTAAGGGCGTGCGAGCGTCGCGTCCCTGCCCACTTTTCTCATCTTTGGCGTCTCACTCTTTTGGCCAAAGAGTGAACAAAATCTACTGCAGGCACTAAAAAAACTGGCAGTAGATCAGCAGGAGTTGTTGTTCTAATTGATAAGAGCTCTTCCCGGGTGTAAGAGCACGCTAACACAGGACAAACACACAAAAACAAAAAACACAGAGAACCAAATCACCAGGGCGACCGTACGTGGCGCCATCTTGGATCAACATCATGTAAACATGCAAACATGCAAACTTCACACAAAAAGGCCCGAGCATGAGGGGTAACCACTCAGCCGCCCCGTCCAACGTGCACAGGGGCTGAGTGCTCCTGTCTCTGTAAAGTGTGGACTCTAAAGTCTCCCCATAGAGACTGAGTGTGTCTTTTGTCCTCAGGAAATGCCCCGCCAATAAAGATTATCACAGACCAGTGGGTTGTCCCTTCTTTGTGCCATAAATCTGTCATGTAGACTGATATATAGATGGAGAGACGATAGATGATGATAGACAATAACAACAAACAATAAAATGATAGTTATCATTTCATCTACCCATATATTTTCTGTTGACTGTTTGTCAATAGATCACAAAAGGCTCCGTGAACATGAGATTTTTACTTAACCCAGATGAAGTTAAATGAAGGCCACTTGTGAACATCTACATTACTTACAGATAAATTTGTTTTGTTTTTTTCATCAAAAAAACACTGTATGTGTTCTGCTTTGTTATTATGCCATAATTAGACTAGTTGACGATTATTTCAATCACTGTTTATTAACTATTAATTTCACTTTTCAGCCCTGATGGGATAGTTAGTTGGCTAGATAGACAGATAAATGGATGGACAGACAGATGATGTTGTCCTTGTAGTGTTGTGTCCTGTCTGTACTCCTCACTGGACTGGGTCCCCTGCTTCATCTCCTCTAGACTCTGTTTACAAAACACAGCTGGGACGTCCCCCACATCTGTGCTCCTGAGACAGGACAGTTTACAGCAGGATGGGCCCTGAACCCCGGAGCCCAGGGTCAGAGGGTGAGGGCACACCTGTTGTTTGTAGTGTGCACTGATCAGGGATGTTTGTGGAGCAGGCAGCACATACACAGTACCATATGATGCAGTAGTAGGGGACTTCAATAATGTCTATGAGAGAGTGGTCTTGTTCTGCACTGCATCCTTCACATTTCATTTGAACACTTGGATTATTAGTTTGATACTATAGCCAGTTAGTTTGTAAAAAAGCAAATTGTAAGAAAGTATGGTTCCTTGGTTTAGTTTTTTCACTTTGACACTAAAGTCAAAATTTCGGCACAAATTCCAAAACTTGCGACTCAAGGAGCAAATGCTCATAAGTTTATGACTGTTTATATTTTAACCACAGTGTCCTTTTTATAAGAGTGTTTTATGTTTTGTTCACAAAGTTGATTTTTTTTTCATTCTGAAATGTGTCTTGTGTGAATAGGTATGCAATGTGCAAAAGATTTGCCAGATTTACGTTAAGTTTCAGAAAATGTGCCATTGAAAAAACTAAAGCTATTTAGTTTAGTGTACTATAAATAATGCCTTATGTATCACTTGCACACTGACAGTTGCTTGACAATATTAGATATTACTACAGAGGCACTGGTGTAGCAACTGTCACCCTGAGGCTGACAGATTAATGATGTTATGTAGTACTTTGAATCTGAGGTGGTCTGTGGTAATGTATACAAAAGTCATTAAGTCTTATTCACCATCTGACCAGGAGGTTCATGGTTCAAATCTTGCTTGATGCTCATTATGTCATGTCCTTGTGCAAGACACTGTGCTGGCATGTTGTGCACCTGCATGAGAACTGATTGACTGAAAGAAAGCTGAGGTAAGTCTGGTCAGTTGGACCTGAGCCGAGTCTTGTGACTGGACTGAACTGGACAAAAAGTCCCCTGATTATCCAGTTGAGCAGAGCTGTCGTCTGAGCAGGGCTGAGGGCTGATCACACTACACACAGGATTAAACACCAGACAGGAACATGCACACACACTATACATCAGATCTGCTAGAGAAGATGACCAGTCTAGTGTAAAGCAGCAGTTATTGTAACGTTTTGCCACAAAAATAGATACAATAAAATAAAAGCATGGAGACAGTAAAAACCAAAAGTCTGTCAAAAAAATTTTTTAAAAAAATCTGTCAATTGGACAAAAATTTGTAGGACTCAGGCCCACTGCTTACATAGTGTAGCTCAATAGACCTAGCCTACAAACAGAAACTAAACAGAAGCTGCTCTCAGTTTCACTGCAGTTAACTCCTATCTTCAGATAGATATAAGGCAGTATCCACCAGTAATCTGACCAGAACTGAAGAAGCGACTTGGATGAGCAGCAAAATGTCTTCACTACTAGAACTTTTTGTCCAGTTGACAGACTTTTCTTTTGGCTTTTACTATCTCCATGAAGAATGTGCTGGAGTATGGTTTTAACTTTCTATTTCCATACAATCATGCACTTGACTTTCCACCAACTGAACAGTTATATACTGTCGCTTTAAAAGGGGGGTATTCTGTAAAATTGACTTTTTGGCACTTTCCACCATATTATGATGTTATTCCTTCATAAAACGCATGCCTGAAGGGGTTTAGATGCCATCCATACATGTTTGAGTAATCTAGTGATCTCTCCTGGGTCCTATTCCAACCCTCCTTACAGTTAGCAGTATGGCACTTTTTCATAAATATACAATAAACTAACTTTACACACTTGATGTGATGTGCAGTAGTTTCGTTAGCGGGATGCACACTGATTGTGTGATAGGTGAAGTGACTTCATCATACATTATTTTGCCCTGTGTCTCATATATGCCAGTGAGGAGGTGAAGAGGTCAGCCCTGGTTGGATCATTAGATGGTATATGTACTGAGGGAAGTATTCTGTCTGCAGTTGAAGAACTACATTGGTTTTATAGGGTCTCCTGAGAGCATCCTTACCCATCATCCCGTCCTCTGCTTGCTTGGCCCCCGACCTCTGAACCCGGGAGGAAGCACCTCTCATCTTGTCTGCTCCCTTAGTAAAAGTAATAATGAAGAAAGATGATGATATCCTTTTCATCTTGGGGCTTTAAGGGCCTCTATGAGTTTTTTCCCCCTCATGTACTTTATCAAAATCCATCATGCGCCAGTACAGATACACATGTGGAAAAATTGTTGGTACCCTTCGGTTAATGAAAGAAAAATTCACAGTTGTCACAGAAATAACTTGAAGCTGACAAAAAATAATAATACATAAAAGTTCTATGAAATTTAACCAATGAATGTCAGACACTGCTTTTCAGCCATGCTTCAACAAAATTATAAAAAAAAATAAAAATAAACTCATGAAACAGGCCTGGACAAAAATAATGGTACCCCTAGAAAAGATTGAAAATAATGTGACCAAAGGGACATGTTAATCCAAGGTGTGTCCACTAATTAGCATCACAGGTGTCTACAATCTTGTAATCGGTCAGTGGGCCTATATATAGGGCTACAGGTCGTCTCTCTGCTGTTTGGTGACATGTTGTGTACCACAATCAACATGGACCAGAGGAACGAAAGGAAAGAGTTGTCTCAGGAGATTAGAAAGAAAATTATAGACAAGCATGTTAAAGGTAAAGGCTATAAGACCAATTCCTAGCAGCTTGATGTTCCTGTGACTACAGCTGCACATATTATTCAGAAATTTAAGATCCATGGGATTGTAGCCAACCTCCCTGGACGTGGCTGCAGGAGGAAAATTGATGACAAATCAAAGAGACGGATAATACGAATGGTAACAAGCCCAGAAGAGAGTAAAGGTGAACTTCAAGCTCAAGGAACATCAGTGTCAGATCGCGCCATCCGTCGTTGTTTGAGCCAAAGTGGCCTTAATGGGAGATGACCAAGGAGGACACCATTGTTGAAAACAAAAAGCCAGATTGGAATTTGCCAAACTACATGTTGACATGTAGTGTCAACCGCCACCTTAACGTGGTGGAGGGGTTTGAGCACCCGAATGATCCTGGGAGCTATGTTGTCAGGGGCTTCATGCCCCTGGTAGGGTCACCCATGGCAAACAGGTCCTGGGAGACGGGTCTGACTAAGAGCGGTTCAGAAGCCCCCCATGAAGAGAAAAAGAACAAGGCCAGTTACGTTGCCCGGACTGGCGTTACCGGGACCCCACCCTGGAGCCAGGCCTGGGGTGGGTGCTCGGCAGCGAGCGCCTGGTGGCCGGGCCTTTCCCCACGGGGCCCAGTCGGGCCCAGCCCGAAGGAACGACGTGGGGCCGTCCTCCCGTGGACCCACCACCTGCGGGAGGAGCCATGAGGGGCGGGTGCGGAGAGATCCGGGCGGCAGTCGAGGGCGGGGACCTCGATGACCGGATCTCCGGACATGGAGACTAGCTCTGGGGACGTGGAATGTCACCTCGCTGGGGGGGAAGGAGCCTGAGCTTGTGCGGGAGGTTGAGCGTTACTGGCTAGATATAGTCGGCCTCACCTCCACGCACAGCTTGGGCTCTGGAACCCAACTTCTTGAGAGGGGTTGGACTCTCCATTTCTCTGGCGTTGCCCGCGGGGAGCGGCAGCGAGCTGGTGTGGGCTTGCTCATTGCCCCACAGCTCAGTCGCTGCGTGTTGGGGTTCACTCCGGTGAACGAGAGGGTCGCGTCCCTGTGCCTTCGGGTCGGGGACAGGTCTCTCACTGTTGTGTCGGCCTACGGGCCAAACAGCAGTGCAGAGTACCCGGCCTTCTTGGAGTCTCTGGGAGGGGGGGGGTACTAGACAGTGCACCAACCGGGGACTCCGTTGTTCTCCTGGGGGACTTCAACGCCCATGTGGGTAACGACAGTGAAACTTGGAGGGGCGTGATTGGGAGGAACGGCCTCCCCGATCTGAACCCGAGTGGTGTTTTGTTATTGGACTTCTGTGCTAGTCACAGCTTGTCCATAACGAACACCATGTTCGAGCACAAGGGTGTCCATCGGTGCACGTGGCACCAGGACACTCTAGGTTGGAGGTCGATGATCGACTTTGTTGTCGTGTCATCTGACCTCCGACCGCGTGTCTTGGACACTCGGGTGAAGAGAGGGGCTGAGCTGTCAACTGATCACCACCTGGTGGTGAGTTGGATCCGCTGGCGGAGGAGGAAGCCGGACAGACCTGGCAGGCCCAAGCGCATTGTGAGGGTCTGCTGGGAACGTCTGGCGGAGCCCTCTGTCAGGGGGGTCTTCAACTCCCACCTCCGGGAGAGCTTCTCCCTGATCCCGGGGGAGGGTGGAGACATGGACTCCGAGTGGGCCATGTTCTCCACCTCTCTTCTCTCTCTTCGATGCGGCTGCTCGTAGCTGTGGTCGTAAGGTCTGTGGTGCTTGTCGCGGCGGCAATCCCCGAACCCGGTGGTGGACACCGGAAGTAAGGGATGCCGTCAAGCTGAAGAAGGAGTCCTATCGAGCCTTGTTGGCTCGTGGGACTCCTGAGGCAGCTGATGAGTACCGGCGGGCCAAGCGTGCCACGGCTCGGGCAGTCACAGAGGCAAAAATCGGGGTTGGGAGGAGTTCGGGGAGGCCATGGAGGAGGACTATCGGACGGTCTCAAAGAGATTCTGGCAAACCGTCCGACGGCTCAGGAGGGGGAAGCAGTGCTTCACCAACACTGTTTACAGTGCGGGTGGAGAGCTGCTGACCTCGACTGAGGATGTTGTCGGGCGGTGGAAGGAATACTTTGAGGATCTCCTCAATCCCACTGTCACGTCTTCCGAGGAGGAAGCAGAAACTGGGGACCCAGAGGCGGACTCGTCCATCACCCTGGCTGAAGTCACTGAGGTGGTTGGCAAGCTCCTCGGTGGCAAGGCTCCGGGGGTGGACGAGATCCGTCCTGAGTACCTCAAGTCTCTGGATGTTGTGGGGCTGTCTTGGCTGACACGTCTCTGCAACATCGCGTGGCGGTCGGGGACAGTACCTGTGGAATGGCAGACCGGGGTGGTGGTCCCTCTGTATAAGAAGGGGGACCGGAGGGTGTGTTCCAATTACAGGGGAATCACACTCCTCAGCCTTCCCGGTAAGGTCTATTCCAGGGTACTGGAGAGGAGAATCCGACCGATAGTCGAACCTCGGATTCAGGAGGAGCAGTGTGGTTTTCGTCCTGGTCGTGGAACACTGGACCAGCTCTATACTCTCCATCGGGTCCTCGAGGGCTCATGGGAGTATGCCCAACCAGTCCACATGTGTTTTGTGGATCTGGAGAAGGCGTTCGACCGTGTCCCTCGTGGTGTCCTTTGGGGGGGTGCTCTGGGAGTATGGGGTCCGGGGCTCTTTGCTAAGGGCTGTCCGGTCCCTGTATGACCGGAGCAGGAGCTGTGTTTGCATTGCCGGCAGTAAGTCAGACCTGTTCCTGGTGCATGTTGGACTCTGCCAGGGCTGCCCTTTGTCACCGGTTCTGTTCATTATATGAACAGAACCGGTGACAAACCAGGTCCCCTCCGGCCAGGGGCCGGAGTGGACCTGGTCCCCTCCGGCCAGGGGACCAGGCCGGAGGCCGGAGGGGACCTGGTTTGGGAACCACAGGATTTCATCTCTGCTGTTTGCAGATGATATTGTCCTGATGGCTTCTTCGAGCCAGGACCTGCAGCAGGCACTGGGGTGGTTTGCAGCCGAGTGTGAAGCGGCTGGGATGAGAATCATCTCCTCCAAATCCGAGGCCAAAAAGCAAACCACCAAAAAGGTGGTTTGCTCTCTCCGTGTGGGTGGTGAGTCTCTGCCCCAAGTGGAGGAGTTAAAGTATCTCGGGGTCTTGTTTACGAGTGAGGGAAGGATGGAGCGGGAGATTGACAGGCGGATCGGTGCAGCGTCTGCAGTGATGCGGTCGCTGTATCAGTCCGTTGTGGTAAAGAAGGAGCTGAGCCGGAAGGCGAAGCTCTCGATTTACCGGTCAATCTACGTTCCTACCCTCACCTATGGTCATTAGCTCTGGGTAATGACCGAAAGGACAAGATCGCGGATACAAGCGGCTGAAATGGGCTTCCTCCGCAGAGTGGCCGGGCACACCCTTAGGGATAGGGTGAGGAGCTCGGTCACACGGGAGGAGCTTGGAGCTGCTCCTACACATTGAGAGGAACCAGCTGAGGTGGCTCGGGCATCTGCTCAGGATGCCTCCTGGACGCCTCCCTAGGGAGGTGTTCTGGGCATGTCCCACCGGGAGGAGGCCCCGGGGAAGACCCAGGACACGCTGGAGGGACTATGTCTCTCGGCTGGCCTGGGAACGCCTTGGGGTCCCACCGGAGGAGCTGGAGGACGTGTCCAGGGTGAGGGAAGTCTGGGAGTCCCTGCTTAGACTGCTGCCCCCACGACCTGGTCCCGGATAAGTGGAAGAAAATGGATGGATGGATAGACATGTTGAAAAGCCACAGAGCTTCTGGGACAATGTCCTATGGAGACATGAGACAAAAATGGAAATTTTTGCCAAGGCACCTTGGCTGTATGTTCACAGATGGAAAAATGAAGCATATCAATAAAAGAACACCGTCTCTACTGTGAAACATGGACGTTCTGGGGCTGAAACACGTTACGTTCTGGGGCTGCCTTGCTGCATCTGGCACAGGGTGTCCTGAATCCGTGCAGGGTACAATGAAATCTCAAGACTATCAAGGAATTCTAGAGAGAAATGTGCTAGCCTGTGTCAGAAAGGTTGGTCTCAGTCGCAGGTCATGGGTCTTGCAACAGGACAATGACCCAAATCACACAGCTAAAAACACCTAAGAATGGCTAAGAGGAAAACATTGGACTATACTAAAGTGGCCCTCTATGAGCCCTGACCTAAATCCTATTGAGAATCTTTGGAAGGAGCTGAAACATGCCCTCTGGAAAAGGCACCCTTCAAACCTGAGACAACTGGAGCAGTTTGTTCATGAGGAGTGGGCCAAAATACCTGCTGAGAGGTGCAGAAGTCTCATTGATAGGTACAGGAATCGTTTGATTGCAGTGATTGCCTCAAACAATTGTGCAACAAAATATTAAGTTAAGGATACCATCATTTTTGTCCAGGCCTGTTTCATGAGTTTATTTTTTTTAAGTAATTCTGTTGAAGCATTAGTTAAATTTCATAGAATTTTTAATTATTACTTTTGTCAGATTCAAGTTATTTCTGCGACCAATGTGAGTTTTCTTTCATTAACTGAAGGGTACCAACAATTTTGTCCACATCTGTATATTGTAAAATTGTAGATGTGATAAATAGAAATTGTAGGGTCTAGTCACAAATAGAAATGATCAGGTTCAACATCTGTGAATTTACCTTTTTCATATTTTATGGCCTCATCTGGGAATATGACTTCAGCACATACTAGAATCTGAAAGCTATCAACATTGTCGACCAATTTGTCTAAAATGATCGCTGCATTGTGCTACTTGAAAATATTGATGGACAAAGGTGTTATGATGAGCTTTCTTCAAATTAGGACTAGTGATTTTTGTTTTAAAGGTTTGTTTTAAAACAAAGTTGTGTTTTGCTTCTTTCACATGTTTGAGCAACCCTTTATTATTAGTCTGTCTACATCTCCAAAGCTCAGAATGCTCTACGTCACCTTGTAATGTCATTTAGCAGTAGTTTTCAAGTTAACAGCTACCTTTTTACCTTTTGATCAGCAGAGATGGGGAATTCCAGAGCTTAAATCAGGGGTGTCCAAACTTTTCTCATTAAGGGCCACATATAAAAACACAGCCAAAGCTGAGGGCCGATTGAGGGCCTTAGATAGGTCGCCAATAGAGTGAATACTTTAAATCTGCGTTATTATTACAAGTTAGATTGAACCACTAGACCTTTATTCATGCTCACATCCTCAGTGGGACACATTAACTATTTGATAGTTTTAGCCGATGTGGCCGACGTGGAGTGAAAACTCGCTGAAGATTCTAAGTGCACGGCCCGCCCTCGGGCAAAGATCCGCGCGTAAAATTACGTGCTCGTAATTGCGTTGTACGCACTGTTTTGTAGCAGTTTTGCGTTTTAAACATGAGGAAACGGACAAAACAAAGGAAGTACGCGACCAAGGACACTGTGGATGTTTGTACAAGTTAAACTAGAGGCATCTCGGACCCGGAGCGGTCCGTGGAACCGAGTGAAGATCTCACGGTGGACTCAGGAGCAGAGGACCTTATGATTGGATGGACTGGATGCTGTTCCTGATCGGTAAGCGTGGTTTATTCTGCTATTGACTTAATTGTGGGTCAAATGTGTATTAGGTGTAATCATTAGCATTAGCTAATGCCAATCTGCGCCCCGCCCCCCCCCTCCCCCTCCCCCTCCGACCACCACCAATCATCACGCAGACACCACTTGGGTGAAGTGTCTTGCCTAAGGACACAATGACAAAACAAAGGACACAATGACAGATGTTGGTCCGAGCGGGACTCGATCCTCCAACCTCAGAATCAGTCACAGAATGACACATGTCACATGTACAGTGTATTTTTAGTTTCCAATGTGTGTTTGTTCACTGTTTGCAGTGTGTGGTTTGTAAATATATATTTATTTTGACCCATACCACTTGTTTTGAATATATTTTATTTACAAATACATATTATATATATTGTGTTTTGATATATGTAAATGTACAGTAATAGAGCAGCTGGGTGTAGAGATACAGATTCCTCTCAGTGTGTATTGGTCATTGAATACTGTCTCTTCGAACAGCATAAAAACATAAAACGACATAAAAACGAAGAAAAGGAACAGACTTTGCTGTGAAAATGACATGAGAGTGGCCAAGGTGAAGCCATGCATTTCTGACCTGGTCTCTCAAAGGCAACAACAGAAGTCACACTGATTTGCAGTAAATATTCATTATTGTAGCCTAATGGAAATTAGATGATGGGTGTGTGTTAAAATGTTAAAAAATAATAAAAAGCATAAATACAGTAAGTTCATTATTGGAATACATAATACAATACAAAATTTAAATAATTTCAGTGCGGTAGTATTAAAAAAGGTCATGTCTTTGTTAAAAGGTATGTATGTAATTTGTTGTGAGTTTATGCATTGTATTGGTTTTATTCTTTGAACACAGTGATGTTAATACATGGTTTATTTTGTGCACCAGTAAAACATACATATGTCTTGAATTTGAAAAAAATTATATTTTATTTTTCAATAAAGAAGGGTTCAGTGAATGTGCATATGGAACCGGTGGGGTTCAGTACCTCCAACAAGGTTAAGAACCACTGGTTTAAGGTAATATGGGCCAATTCACCTGGAAGCTTGAGGGCCAAGAAAAAATGGTCTGAGGGCCGCATTTGGCCCCCGGGCCGCAGTTTGGGCATGACTGGCTTAAATGATCCATATTCTAGTGAAGGTGTATGGAGTTTAAAAACACAGAGGAGCCCTTCCTGTATTACCACATGACATCACAAGGTGGAGTGCATGAGAGAAGAACTCAGCCTAAATATGCAGGGTTTACTCGTGCGAAGTATGTGATGAGGAAACGACATTATAACATATATCAGAAAATAGTGCAATGTGGGCCAATTAATAATCGGACTAGCTCACATTTTGAACTCGTCCAGGAGAATTGACAAAAAGACTGACAAATGAACTGAAAAACTAATACAAGAATCACATTTCCGAACATGTTTGTACAGATCTAAACTACAGTGTTAGACGTTTTTATGCAGAATAAGACAGGAGAGTTTGTTGACTTAAAAAAGTGCTAATTGCATCCATTCCAATTTCAATTTGATTGTGATTAATCTTATAGACAGCCCTACTTCAAATGTAACTGCTGCTCCTCATGCTTGTGCCTTGGCTCCTTAGATTTTCTGAAAACGAGGTCCACCCTAATCCATCATGAAGAACCCTGCCTATGCTCACATAATAGTGCTGTCATGATACTAAAATTTCAAATTCCATTTGGATACTAAGGAATAGACTCGAATACCAATTCCGATACACAATGATAATAAGGATACTCTTTCTATTGGATGTGATTTTTATCATTAAATCATAGTACATTCTTTTAAATTACCATATCTGTGTAATTCCTCAGTCGTCCAGGTGGATACCTTAAGCCTCTTTTCCACTGGCACGTTTTGCTTGGGGCCGCCTTGGAGGGGATCTGTTTGGTGCGACTCCCTACAAATGAGTTGCGTTTCCTTGCTCCGGCCATGGCTCTGGCTTCAGGGGCACAGCTCTGCTATGTGAGACACATGAGGATGTCAGCTCAACATATAAGTTTTCATCACTGGAAATACGGCAGTTTATCACAAGATAAAGTCAGCTTTTGGTGAGAGATAATTATTTTATATTTGTTTGTTGGCCATATTGTTTTTGCCTGACTCTGTGTTCTCTCTTGCCCAGTCATCTCGTTTGGTTGTTTTAACCACACCTTAACTAAAGCAATTTGAGAGCTGTACCATGCTGGCCCCCTCTGGGAGCTACTACCCTCTAGGGTCCGCTTCAGACTCCTCAAGCAGGGCACTGTGTTTCATTTTAGACAGTAGAGATACTTGCAGCCCATAATGCTCTGCTCCAAAAAGAACCAGTGGAAATAAGGCTATAGTGGTCCACAGGCGAAAACTAGTCTATGTGGTTTTATACTTCTGATACAGCTCAAGGTCATTCTAAAGCTATTCAGGAAAGGTTAATTTCTGTCCTGTGAATGTGACTTTTTAGTATTGTTATCTGCTCAAATGAGTATCAAGTTTTGATAATAGTTTTAGTTTGGATTTGCAGCAAATTTTCAATACTTTTGACAATCATGTCACATAAACACATCATTTATGCCGCCGGCAGACCTCTGAGCTGGTTTGTGCAGCTGGGAGCGCTCACTCTCCTCTCATTGTGATGCTAGCCTGAGGCCTGGGCTCTGTAATCCAAATGTTGTGCTGGAGTGGCTGTGGTTGGTACTTCCTCTGGCCTATAATTGCATAAGTAAAGCAAAAACAAAGCAGAGAGCCCGTAAACCCATTCTCTGCTTCCCCCATGCCCACGGCAGATGCTAGCTGTCCAGGTGGAGTATCCCCACAGCCTGGGAACCTCTATGTGCCAGGGCTCCAGACTGCAAACACTCCTAAAGTTCAGGGCCTGCACAGACATTTTCCATCTACAACCAATAGGATTAGTTACCTGCTACTACTTACTTGTAGTAGTCCATAGAAACAATATAGGTTATGCTATTTGTTGCTCTGACCTAGTTCTAGATATCTGTTTGTGAGATTCTGATTTTAAATTCCATAAGCATGACCTATCTGTGCCCCCAGATATGAGTTAAAAATGTTCAAATCAAAAATAGCTTTTACAACTGTAATGCTGATTTATTCTTAATTACAGTGTTGGATATGATGGCCAAGTTGATTGTATTTGCCGATTATAATTTGGTGTGTTGGTTCTCAAGACGATTATCCAATCGGAAAGCAGAATGAGCTTCACATGAGTCTCTCATTTGGGTTGCCAGTTCAATGCCAAAATCCAGTTGGTTTAAACCTAAAAGGACCCTATCTGATCTGAATGGTCACTACCTAAACCCCAACACCTGCAGCCAATCATTAATCAGTGCTAGTGCAGCCTCTGCAGCTCAGTTCAGTTGAGATTGTAGTTCTTTTTATACAACAGTAAGAGCGCTGACTATGAACAGTTCCTTTAACACTGAGGTTCTTTAAGGTTGTAAATTGTTCTTTAAAAATCATTTTATTTGCATTGATTGATCACATATGATTGTGCCATTAGGCCAGAACTACCTAGTAGTTTCAGGTAGCATGATGGCTTTCTGTGTGGAGTTTGCAAGTTCTTCCTCTGTCTGCAGGTTTCCCCCCTCACTAAAAGCATGTACAAGCCTTTTTCTTCTGGCTGTGCTGCTGGCCAACTTTACCAAATGTGATATCTCCATGGTTGGTTTCAAGTCCTGTACCTGTGTGATCCATGACAAATGTGTAGCGGCTGTGAAGGATTTCCATGTGAACTCTGTCATATCTGTCTGCGTCTGTCTGTGTCTGTCTGTCATGAGGGCTCTAATCCTGCTCCTGTCTGTCTATCATGAGGATTCTAAACCTGCTTCTGACTGCCCCTCTCAGTCTCTCAGGAGGGCTTTAAACCTGCACCTGTCCCTTTCATGTGGGGGCTTTAAACCTGGTCCTTATAGCTCCTGTCTCACATGGAGGGCTATAACCCTGCTCCTCCCACCGAGCCTGGGCTTGTGTGATAAACATGAGGACCTCCATACTTTTATCCCGGGGTAACCACAAAGCACTGGCAGAGGAACACACAGCACCACCCCCCATCTCCACACACACATAGACACATACGCACACACTTACGTTGGATTTCCTTACTTCTTGAGGACATTACATTGATTTCCATTAATTTCCTGGAGACCGATTCTAACCTTGACCATAGCCACTTAATTGCCTAATATTAAAAATAAGTTATTTTGCTTGTGTCTTCTGTATAGTCATAATCTATGGATCTTTTCTTTTTTTTTTTTCTTTTTTTTTTAAATATATGTATAATTTTAACATTTTAAACTTCTGCATCTGCAGTGCCCAATAGGAGCTGACATCACCATAAACATCAATCATCACAAGAAAGAGCTCTGAAGTTGTTGGCCCCTCCTATAGATAGCTGCAGATCACACTAATGAACAGCTGATTTTTTTTTTTTTTTTTCATTTGTGCCTAAATCAGGGGTGTCAATCATGCGGCCCGGGGGCCAGATCCGGCCTGCCTACAGACTTGATCCGGCCCTCAGGTGATTTGAAATAAAAATACACTCAGCAACAATTGAATTTTTAAAAATTTTTTCCCTGATTGCTAGCAAAATAGCATCATCTTTGAAACTGTAATAATGAACCTTAATAAAACAAAGGTGCGCTCAAAGCTAACACACAAGCACTTAAATGACATTTTGAAATTGGCAGCTACTTAGGATATGATGCCTGATATTGATGCACTTGTGCAGGCTAAAAAATGCCAAGTTTCTGGATCAAAAACAAAGCATGACTAAATCCTGTAAAATAAAAAGGTAAAATGCTGATGAGTTTAGGTCTGGATCTTTTTTTTAGTTTTTGTTTTTATGTGCAGAATGTTGAGTTCAAATCATTTCTGTATTAATCTGCACATGCTCTAATAAAATCTAAATGTTTATTCTTTTTTTTCAAAATTACTGTATTGAGTTGTACTGCACAAAAATGAGACAGTTTCAGGTTGTTCTTAATATTTTATAAAGGAACAGTTCTCTTCAAAAAAAATATTTTACATGTTTTGCTGCACAAATGTTTCTACTTATTGCTAGTATTTATGCTGTGAGTTTTCTGGTCCGGCCCCCTTGAGATCAAATTAAGTCGTATGTGGCCCCCAGACCAAAATGAGTTTGACACCCCAGGCCTAAAGGATTACGTGACGCTGTCGAATCGTACATGTATCACCATTTAAGAAAATATAATTGAAGAACGACGTAAGTATAGAGCAGTGGGCGCATGCCTGTGGCATTGAAAACATGAATTGATGGGCAGTATGGTGTTTCGAAAATATGCAATCAAAGACACCAAACTTCAGATGAGTAAATGGTGTTGGGAAACAACTATAACATGGTTACTCTGAAAAGTTCAGTTTGCATAATAGGTCTACTTTAACCTAAACCCTAACCTTAACCTATTGAAGCCATATCTGAATTTTAAACCAAGCTGTGTTGATCTAATAATAAAGGATTTACGTCATGGGGACCTGATGTTTGTCTCCATAAGGGAGGCAGGTACCCATGATGTGTGAGTGTGTACAAATTTAAATAAGCTGTAGTAAGCCGTGGCTTCAGCTTACACGTTTTTTAATTTGTTTTGGGCTATGAACAGATTATTTTGACATTAGTATATGATAGGCATAAACTTAAACAGTCCCTTAAACAAAGATTTTCAAGGGGACTTAATTGTACTTGTACATTCTTCTGTATTCAAGACTCTCACTGTCACTGTAATTAATTTGTACATGCCCCTGACAAATAAAGAAAGAAATCTATGACACCTTGGGTGTCGCAGATTATAGCAGACACAAGCTCAATATGTCTTCTTTGAATTCTTATGAGAAATAGTACCCAATAAGTAAAAACTATTAAATATTGTATGATGTGCAATCCCCACAATGTGCTTAATACCCACCCACAGTGCATGTATGTATGTGGATTGGTGTGTCTGGCCCCATGCACACTGTTGGATGGCTTTATAGTACACATGACAGGAGCATATGGAACCTCCGTCTGTCCTCACTGAGCACTGTGTTGTTCAAATGGCCTATTTGTCATGCTAGTGTGCTAGTTCAGCCTTGTGTTAAGCAAGGGCAGTGACGGATGAGGCTTACAAGGTTAAAAACCTCAACTGACTTTTAAACTATTATACTGCTGATATAATGTGGTTCTCCCTCTCATATCCCCAGTTCTCACCCATGTGGGACAAGAGGGGTCTAACAAGTTCTGGGGCAAAGACTATTTGAATGTGCTTGTTTTGTTCGATCTTTGTCTTTTTACACTCACAAACTCCCATAACAGCACTGCATCACCTGCTCTGATAGGACAGAGCTCAGAATATGCAGGTTGAGGTTTGAAACAACTTCATTCACATTTTATATTACATAATTAATCAAATTGTGTGTAATAGACTGATCTAAAATGCTATTACTTTGAGTTGTACTTTTCCTGTGTTTGTGGGGCCAATACCTGCATCAGTGCATCCCTAATATGGACTTGCACAGTTTCATATATTTTTGTAGGTTTTTATTTTACACTATATTTCAAAAGTCCTTAAAGTTCTCGGCCCCACAATTGTTTTAAAGGCATTGCACATTATATTTACTGACTTAAAAACACAAAAAACTGAACTAGTTCAGAAACATTTCAAACTCAATTTCATTAAGAATAGACTTGATACATGTGTGGCGGCCCGCTACGCTTGAATCCTGTCCTGTTAAAATACCCCCTTAAAATTCATCTTACCCTCGCTCTGCGGTGTTTACATGTGTTTTACATTGTCAGTAAACTGGGACAAGCCTTGTGTTGTAATGTTTTTATTATCCACATTTAATACAACAGTTTTGCTGAATCTGCAACATAACGCTTGTTAAGTATTTGTCACTGAACTTCATCTATTGCTCTGTGCTCCGAAGCGAGGAGGGCTGTCTCTGAGAGGAGTGACACTCACACACTTACGCGAGACCATGCTGAGAGAGAGAGATGAATGGCAAAGCTCCGTGGTTCTCTTTGCCTTTTTGTTGTTAGCAGTGAAGGAAAGCCAATGTGCCACAAGTTTTGCTGGAGTGGGGGAAACACTGTACTCAATACGAAACATTTAAAACAAAACCAAAAAAAAACTTTCTTTAGACAACAATTCAATGTTGAAAATCACATTCTATAGTACTTTCTTTTATATGCCAATGTGGACTCATGGACCACTGAGGGATTACACATCTGTGTTTATACTAGTCTATGTGGTCTTATACTCTGATACAGCTCAAGATCATTCCAAAAATAATTCAGGAAAGGTTTGTTAGTCCTTTGAATATGACTTTTTTAATATCAATACCTGCTGAAATGAGTATGTAGTTTGGATTTTAGTTTTCGATTAGTATCTTTGACAACCCTAGTCCAAAGTTATTCTTCACTTACCCTACGCATTCAGAGCATCCTCATTATTCACTGTGATGAGTTTAAGAGCTTTTCACATGAAACACTTTATAATTAGATGTAGACAGCGCACAGTTGTCTCATTTAGGGGGCGACAGTGGCTCAGTGGTCGGAGGATCGAGTCCCGCTCAGACCAAGTTCTGTCGTTGTGTCCTTAGGCAAGACCCTTCACCCACATTGCCTAGTATGAAAGTGGTGTGTGTGCGAATGATAGGTGGTGGTCGGAGGGGCCGATGGCGTAGATTCGCAGCCTTGCTTCCGAGGCAGCCGTGGCTACAATAGTAGCTTACCATCACCAAGTGTGGAAATGAATGAATAATGACTATAGTGTAGCACTTTGAGAGGCTTTGAAAAAGTGCATTACAAGTGTAAGCCTAGATTTCTACTATAAGTGGCCAAAATTGGATACAGTCACTTTGATGGCATCATATTTTCAGATTATGTCCCATGTACTATTCTAGGCCTGTTTTCAGCATGGTCCTGCCTCATGCCCAAAGCAAACACGGACCCCACTGTCAACACCTCCCACAATGCACTGGGGTTGAGCAAAAGACAGAGCGAAGGAGAGAGAAAACAGGAGTGCGAGGAGGATTTCAAATGGATTGGAAAATACAAGTTAAAGGTGAATTATTTAACTTTTTCTGTTGCAGTGTCTGCAACCTGTTTGTCTCCATGAAGATTTGATTGCTTTGAATGCTCCATTCCATGGTGGTGGGAGGGGCTGATGCTGCAGATTGGCAGCCTACATTAGTAGTTTACCACCACAAAGTGAAGAGTGAATGAATAATGCACCAAATTGTAAACCGATATTTACCTCTGTTGACCTAAATTACGCCCAATCTTCGGTTGCTGCAACTGTTCTAATCGGGAGAGAGAGAAACTTTTTTTTGTGTCCCAAAAGGGGTTCGTCACCAGGTAGTTAATTTAATAAAAACTTACCGAAAAAGACAACGAAAGTGGATTGACAATCTCCGAATAAAAACAGAAGGTGCAGTAACAGACAATGGTAGAGTTTGCAGTGACCACTTAGTAACAGGTAAGGATTATGTAATGTGTTAACTCATAGTTTCAGAGTTTTTTATTGGAGAATTATTTAGAAAGACCAGCATCATAAATGACTATTGTAATATAGATATAGATAGTTACTATGCTAATTATTTAGCTAAAATAAGATATTTCACTACTCTATCTGCAAATGGTCTTTTCTGTTCCTGTTTCATTGTTGATTTTTAGGCCTGAGCCCATACAGGGCGTAGGGCCTGACTTCACGAAGTTGCGCGCGTGGCAGCACCGCACCTTGCACAGACTCCTGTGTCCTAGCAACCCATGCCGTAGGCATGGGACATGCATACTTGTTGTTGCTAGCATGTCAGCGTCAACATTGAGTCAATGGGCGAAGCCCATAGACTCAATGTTGACGCTGACATGCGTCAACAGGAGTGAATAGCAGGAGTCGTCGCCCCCTGCACAGACTCCTGTATTCCAGCAACCCATGCCGTAGGCATGGGACATGCATAATTGTTCTTGCTTGCGTGGCAGCGCTCATGTCCCCAAACACACTCCTGGCATCAAGCCCTATCCAAGCCCCCATGCCGCAGGCATGGGCCATCTTTATTACTGCTAAAATGAATGGAAATCAATGGGAGGTCAATGGCGGACCTCGACGTCATGGCGAATGACGGGCGCTGACGCGCCCGTCATTCGCCATTGACCCCACGGTGACGTGAGGAAAGTTGAGAACTTTCAAAATACTTATAATATGTGTTTCTAATGTTTTCGGATATATTGTTTTTGCTAAAAATATTATTATTTTTATTATTTTTTAGGCCCGAGCCCCTACAGGGCGTAGGGACCTATTGCTTCCGCAACGATCGTTGCAGACTGTCGTTGCAGCACCGCCCCCTGGACAGACTCCTGTGTCCTAGCAACCCATGCCGTAGGCATGGGACATGCATATTTGTTCTTGCTAGCACGTTGACGCAGCGCGAAGCGCGCATGTCCCCAAACACACTCCTGGCATCGAGCCCTATCCAAGCCCCCATGCCGCAGGCATGGGCCATACTTGTTACTGCTAAAATGAATGGAAGTTTTCCAAAATTCCATCAGAATTTTTGCAATTTTCAAAAGTCAAAATTTGCTCCCGTTTGCGCATGCAAAGTCCGATTTGGCTCAAATTCAAATCAGTTGTAAAACTTTTGGGCCTAAAGCTACTCATTATGATAGAAACTAAATTGGCGCGATAGCGCCCCCTACAGAACATCTAATATATTTGTATGGACGGCCGAAAATTTAGTTTTGCCAAATGTTATCGAATTTGACACAAAATTCCATTGGGTCATCCCAATCAATAAAGTCAATCAGACCCATGCTTTTTTTTGCACCGTGTTGCCATGGCGATGTGCCAAACTGCCAATGTTATCCTAATGGGAAATCTCCAAATTTTTCCCATCCATCCATCCATTTTCTTCCGCTTATCCGGGGCCGGGTCGCGGGGGCAGCAGTCTAAGCAGGGACTCCCAGACTTCCCTCACCCCGGACACGTCCTCCAGCTCCTCCGGTGGGACCCCAAGGCGTTCCCAGGCCAGCCGAGAGACATAGTCCCTCCAGCGTGTCCTGGGTCTTCCCCGGGGCCTCCTCCCGGTGGGACATGCCCAGAACACCTCCCTAGGGAGGCGTCCAGGAGGCATCCTGAGCAGATGCCCAAGCCACCTCAGCTGGTTCCTCTCAACGTGTAGGAGCAGCGGCTCTACTCCGAGCTCCTACCGTGTGACCGAGCTCCTCACCCTATCCCTAAGGGTGCGCCCGGCCACTCTGTGGAGGAAGCCCATTTCAGCCGCTTGTATCCGCGATCTTGTCCTTTCGGTCATTACCCAGAGCTCATGACCATAGGTGAGGGTAGGAACGTAGATTGACCGGTAAATTGAGAGCTTCGCCTTCCGGCTCAGCTCCTTCTTTACCACAACGGACCAATACAGCGACCGCATCACTGCAGATGCTGCACCGATCCGCCTGTCAATCTCCCGCTCCATCCTTCCCTCACTCGTGAACAAGACCCCGAGATACTTGAACTCCTCCACTTGGGGCAGAGACTCACCACCCACCCGGAGAGAGCAAACCACCTTTTTCCGGTCGAGAACCATGGCCTCGGATTTGGAGGAGCTGATTCTCATCCCAGCCACTTCACACTTGGCTGCAAACCACCCCAGTGCCTGTTGCAGGTCCTGGCTCGAAGAAGCCATCAGGACAACATCATCTGCAAACAGCAGAGATGAAATCCTATGGTTCCCAAACCAGGCTCCCTCCGGCCCCTGGCTGCGCCTAGAAATTCTGTCCATGAATATAATGAACAGAACCGGTGACAAAGGGCAGCCCTGTTGGAGTCCAACATGCACCGGGAACAGGTCTGACTTACTGCCGGCAATGCGAACACAGCTCCTGCTCTGGTCATACAGGGACCGGACAGCCCTTAGCAAAGAGCCCCGGACTCCATACTCCCAGAGCACCCCCCAAAGGACACCACGAGGGACACGGTCAAATGCCTTCTCCAGATCCACAAAACACATGTGGACTGGTTGGGCATACTCCCATGAGCCCTCGAGGACCCGATGGAGAGTATAGAGCTGGTCCAGTGTTCCACGACCAGGACGAAAACCACACTGCTCCTCCTGAATCCGAGGTTCGACTATCGGTCGGATTCTCCTCTCCAGTACCCTGGAATAGACCTTACCGGGAAGGCTGAGGAGTGTGATTCCCCTGTAATTGGAACACACCCTCCGGTCCCCCTTCTTATACAGAGGGACCACCACCCCGGTCTGTCATTCCACAGGTACTGTCCCCGACCGCCACGCGATGTTGCAGAGACGTGTCAGCCAAGACAGCCCCACAACATCCAGAGACTTGAGGTACTCAGGACGGATCTCGTCCACCCCCGGAGCCTTGCCACCGAGGAGCTTGCCAACCACCTCAGCCTCTGGGTCCCCAGTTTCTGCTTCCTCCTCGGAAGATGTGACAGTGGGATTGAGGAGATCCTCAAAGTATTCCTTCCACCGCCCGATAACATCCCCAGTCGAGGTCAGCAGCTCTCCACCCGCACTGTAAACAGTGTTGGTGAAGCACTGCTTCCCCCTCCTGAGGCGTCGGACGGTTTGCCAGAATCTCTTTGAGGCCGTCCGATAATCCTCCTCCATGGCCTCCCCGAACTCCTCCCAACCCCGAGTTTTTGCCTCTGTGACTGCCCGAGCCGCGGTACGCTTGGCCCGCCGGTACTCATCAGCTGCCTCAGGAGTCCCACGAGCCAACAAGGTTCGATAGGACTCCTTCTTCAGCTTGACGACATCCCTTACTTCGGGGATTGCCGCCGCGACAAGCACCACAGACCTTACGACCACAGCTACGAGCAGCCGCATCGACAATAGAGGTGGAGAACATGGCCCACTCGGAGTCCATGTCTTCAAACTTCCCCGGGATCAGGGAGAAGCTCTCCCGGAGGTGGGAGTTGAAGACCCCCCTGACAGAGGGCTCCGCCAGACGTTCCCAGCAGACCCTCACAATGCGCTTGGGCCTGCCAGGTCTGTCCGGCTTCCTCCTCCGCCAGCGGATCCAACTCACCACCAGGTGGTGATCAGTTGACAGCTCAGCCCCTCTCTTCACCCGAGTGTCCAAGACATGCGGTCGGAGGTCAGATGACACGACAACAAAGTCGATCATCGACCTCCGACCTAGAGTGTCCTGGTGCCACGTATGGACACCCTTGTGACTTTATTGATTGGGATGACCCAATGGAATTTTGTGTCAAATTTGGTAACATTTGGGAAAACTAAATTTTCGGCCTTCCATACACATTTTTAGATGTTCTGTAGGGGGCGCTATCACGCCAATTTAGTTTCTGTAATAATGAGTAGCTTTAGGCCCAAAAGTTTTACAACTGATTCGAATTTGAGCCAAATCGGACTTTGCATGCGAAAACGGGAGCAAATTTTGACTTTTGAAAATTGCAAAAGGGCGGATGGACACCCTTGTGCTCGAACATGGTGTTCGTTATGG
This sequence comes from Periophthalmus magnuspinnatus, assembly GCF_009829125.3. Lineage (NCBI taxonomy): Eukaryota > Metazoa > Chordata > Actinopteri > Gobiiformes > Gobiidae > Periophthalmus > Periophthalmus magnuspinnatus. The sequence continues at coordinate 7,682,627 of NC_047134.1, read as the reverse complement.
ACAAGCTGTGACTAGCACAGAAGTCCAATAACAAAACACCGCTCGGGTTCAGATCGGGGAAGCCGTTCCTCCCAATCACGCCCCTCCAAGTGTCACTGTCGTTACCCACATGGGTGTTGAAGTCCCCCAGGAGAACAACGGAGTCCCCGGTTGGTGCACTGTCTAGTACCCCTCCCAGGGACTCCAAGAAGGCCGGGTACTCTGCACTGCTGTTTGGCCCGTAGGCCGACACAACAGTGAGAGACCTGTCCCCGACCCGAAGGCGCAGGGACGCGACCCTCTCGTTCACCGGAGTGAACCCCAACACGCAGCAGCTGAGCTGTGGGGCAATGAGCAAGCCCACACCAGCTCGCCGCCGCTCCCCGCGGGCAAGCCAGAGAAATGGAGAGTCCAACCCCTCTCAAGAAGTTGGGTTCCCGAGCCCAAGCTGTGCGTGGAGGTGAGGCCGACTATATCTAGCCGGTAATGCTCAACCTCCCGCACAAGCTCAGGCTCCTTCCCCCCCAGCGATGTGACATTCCACGTCCCCAGAGCTAGTCTCCATGTCCGGAGATCCGGTCGTCGAGGTCCCCACCCTCGACTGCCGCCCGGATCTCTCCGCACCCGCCCCTCATGACTCCTCCCGGAGGTGGTGCGTCCACGGGAGGACGGCCCCACGTCGTTCCTTCGGGCTGGGCCCGGCTGGGCCCCGTGGGGAAAGGCCCGGCCACCAGGCGCTCGCTGCCGAGCACCCACCCCAGGCCTGGCTCCAGGGTGGGGCCCCGGTAACGCCAGTCCGGGCGACGTAACTGGCCTTGTTCTTTTTCTCTTCATGGGGGGCTTCTGAACCGCTCTTAGTCAGACCCGTCTCCCAGGACCTGTTTGCCATGGGTGACCCTACCAGGGGCATGAAGCCCCCGACAACATAGCTCCCAGGATCATTCGGGTGCTCAAACCTCTCCACCACGTTAAGGTGGCGGTTCTGGGAGGGGCCAAATTTTTCCCATTCGTGGGAATAATAATAGTTTCATGGAATAATGTGAAATTTGGCACCAGGACTCTTCATGTCATCCTGATCAAAAAAGTCAATCAGACCCAAGTCATATTTTTCACCGTGTTGCCATGGCGAAGCGCGAAAGCGCCCATGTTATCCTAATGGGAAAATTTCCAAATTTTTGTTCATTTCAAAGTCTTATAACGACTTATTACCGTCAACAGCAAACACAAAATTTGGTACAGTGATTCTTCAGGTCCTCCCCGACAAAAAAGTCCGCGGGGCCAAGTTTGTATTTTGCACGGTGTTGCCATGGCGATGCCTGGAAAACCCATGTTTTTGCATTTTGTGCATCAGCACTTCCAATGTGTTTTGACTTGTTTGGTGACAAGTGCAGCCCAAAGCCGCGATAAAAAAGGGACAAGTGGCGCGTCAGCGCCACCCACAGAGAGTGCCGGGTCGGCCGAGTGCGAAGCACGGCCCGCGAGGGCCATTCGATGCCGCTTGCGGCTTTAATTATTATTATTATTATTTTTTATTCCGCTTCTTCTTCTCTTTGAGCAGGAATTTGACCCCCTGAACATTTTCAAAAACTCACAAAATTTTGCCCAAAATTCAGGTCTGCCGAAAAATTAATTTTTTTATGTGGTGCATCATTGGGCATAAAAAAATGGCACGACAGCGCCCCCTGCAAAAGCCAAAATACATTGCGTCAATGGGAGACGTCCCTACGTCAACTTTGGCGTACAGCCACGAAATTCGGTACACGCATTCTTCAAGTGATGCCAAAAAAAAAAAGATTATTATGGCCACGCCCTCTGATGCACCGGAAGTCGGCCATCTTGGATTGAAAATTCCAAAATGCCGAGTCAGCATTTTCGCTGACCTCGCATTTTCGTCAACTCCTCTGAAGGTGCTTCACCTGCAGGGCTGAAAATCACTGTACATCATCTAGACAAGTGGGGCATCAAAATTTATCCAATTCATGATGATCCCTTTCATGGTTTCTGTGCGGCGAAGCCGCAAAATTCCATCGAAAATTTTGCAATTTTCAAAAGTCAAAATTTGCTCCCGTTTTCGCATGCAAAGTCCGATTTGGCTCAAATTCGAATCAGTTGTAAAACTTTTGGGCCTAAAGCTACTCATTATTACAGAAACTAAATTGGCGTGATAGCGCCCCCTACAGAACATCTAAAAATGTGTATGGAAGGCCGAAAATTTAGTTTTCCCAAATGTTACCAAATTTGACACAAAATTCCATTGGGTCATCCCAATCAATAAAGTCAATTAGACCTATGTCATCTTTTGCACCGTGTTGCCATGGCGATGCGCCAAACTGCCAATGTTATCCTAAAGGGAATCCTCCCAATTTTTCCCATTCATGGGAATAATATTAGTTTCATGGAATAATGTGAAATTTGGCATCATGAATCTTCATGTTATCCTGATTAAAAAAGTCAATCAGACCCAAGTCATATTTTTCAGTGGGTTGCCATGGCGATGCGCAAAAGAGCCCATGTTATCCTAATGGGAAAATTTCCAAATTTTCGTACATTTCAAAGTCTTATAACGACTTATTACCGTCAACGACAAACACAAAATTTGGCACAGTGATTCTTCAGGTCGTCCCCGACAAAAAAGTCTGGGGCCCAAGTTTGTATTTTGCACGGTGTTGCCATGGCGATGCCTGGAAAAACCCAAATTTTGCCATTTTGTGCATCTGCACTTCCGATGTGTTTTGACATGTTTGGTGACATGTGCAGCCCAAAGCCCCAATAAAGAAGGGACAAGTGGCGCGTCAGTGACACCCACAGGGAGTGGCGGGTTGGCTGAGTGCGAAGCACGACCCGCGAGGGCCGTTCGATGCCGCTTGCGGCTTTAATTTTATTCTTTCTTCTGCTCTTTGAGCAGTAATTTGACCCCCTGAACAAATTCAAAAACTCACCAAATTTTGCCCAAAATTCAGGTCTGCCGAAAAATTTATTTTTTTATGTGGTGCATCATTGGGCATAAAAAAATGGCGCGACAGCGCCCCATGCAAAAGTCAAAATACATTGCGTCAATGGGAGACGTCCCGACATCAACTTTGGCGTAGAGCCACGAAATTCAGTACACGCATTCTTCAATTGATGCCAAACCAAAAATATTATTATGGCCACGCCCTCTGACGCACCAGAAGTCGGCCATCTTGGATTGAAAATTCCAAAATGCTGACTCGGCATTTTCGCTGACGTCGCATTTTAATCAACTCCTCTGAAGGCGCTTCACCTGCAGGGCGGTAAATCACGGTACATCATCTAGACAAGTGGGGCATAAAAACTTATCCAATTCATGATGATCCCTTTTACGATTTCCATCGGAATTTTTGCAATTTTCAAAAGTCAAAATTTGCTCCCGTTTGTGCAAGCAAAGTCCGATTTGGCTCAAATTCGAATCAGTTGTAAAACATTCAGGCCTAAAGCTACTCATTATGATAGAAACTAAATTGGCGCGATAGCGCCCCCTACAGAACATTTAATATATTTGTATGGAAGGCCAAAAATTTAGTTTTCCCAAATGTTACCAAATTTGACACAAAATTCCATTGTGTCATCCCAATCAATAAAGTCAATCACACCTTATGTCGTCTTTTGCACCGTGTTGCCATGGCGATGTGCCAAACTGCCAATGTTATCCTAATGGGAAACCTCACAATTTTTCCCATTCATGGGAAAAATATTAGTTTCATGGAATAATGTGAAATTTGGCACCATGACTCGTCATGTTATTCTGATCAAAAAAGTCAATCAGACCCAAGTCATATTTTTCACTTGGTTGCCATGGCGATGCGCCAAAGTGCCCATGTTATCCTAATGGGAAAATTTCCAAATTTTCGTACATTTCAAAGTCTTATAACGACTTATTCGCTTATTGAGGAATGTGAAATTTGGCACAGTGATTCTTCAGGTCGTCCCCGTCAAAAAAGGCTTGGGGGGCCAAGTTTTTATTTTGCACGGTGTTGCCATGGCGATGCCTGGAAAACCCATGTTTTTGCATATTATGCATCAGCACTTCCAATGTGTTTTGACTTGTTTGGTGACAAGTGCAGCCCAAAGCCGCAATAAAAAAGGGACAAGTGGCCAAGCGCCACCCACAGGGAGTGGCGGGTCGGCCGAGTGCGAAGCACGACCCGCGAGGGCCGTTCGATGACGCTTGTGGCTTTAATTTTTTTTACTTTCTGTTGGTTCAGCCCCAAGAGACAACCGCTGTTGGGATTTAGAAAATTAAATTGAATTGAACTGCCTACTCACCCGGGGAAAAAAACAAGGTGACAGCCATTTAAAGTTCCTTTGAACCTAGATGGTTGACCCAACCAGATACAAAATAGTTGTATGCCTCCAGGCTTTTAAAGACTTTCATCTGGGTAGCAGTATAATAAGAGGTCTGCAGTATTTATTATATTCATCACCTCAATGCAAGGCAAATGTCGTAACCAGCGTGGCGTAAGGACCAAAGGTGCAGACTCACGATGTTTAACAATGTCTTTATTCACACACGTGATAACAAAGGTAAGAGTTCAAAAGCTTAGTTCAAAGTCTAGTAAATCATAAGTCGTAATCCATAGGAGCTGGGGAGCATAGGTGCGGGTCCGTAAACATGGAGAGACAGGGGTGCACGACGAGACACGGAGACACAAGCCCATACCAGAACAGAGGTGCAGAGGCTGGGGAGATCCGGAGCTGGTTCTCGGGCGGATTCCTGGAGCAGAGCAGAAAGGTTCCAATAAAACACGGGAATACAAGGATCAAAAAGTGTTAAGCCAAGAGCATATTCACGTAGAGCACACGGACGTTCGGGCGCCGAGTGACTGGTCCAGACCCCTCTTATCCACGGCAGGTGGTGTTGATTGCGTTGATGGGAAGCAGGTGCGCACGGGAGGAGTCAGGACTCCGCCCAGCTCCGGAGACAGGCAGGTGAGGGAGGGGGAAACACAGCACAGGAGGACAGGAAGACAGGCATCATGACAGCAAATCATCCAGATTGTAACAAAAGTCTGACTGCTCCAAACCATACGGATCATAACCTATATTTATACTTACTTTTTGCGATAGCAGGTCTGTGCCAGCCCATTCAAACTTTTAGTGTACTCTCTGTCATTCATTGTACTGTGTACTGAAGTTGACCAAAACACTTCATGTTCCTCATCTGAATTGCACACACGCTCTCTAACATGTCCTCTGTGTTGCCACACGGTCTCTAACGTGTCCTCTGTTGCCACACTATCTCTAACATGTTCTCTGTGTTCACAGGAACTGGTGTCCCCACATGGTGACAAAGACAGTGACGTGTAAGGTGCACAATGGGACTGTGCTGCAGAGGGTGTACCAGAGCTGTCGCTGGCCCCAGGGGTGCTCCGGAGGCAGGTCAGGACTCAACAAATGGATACAAATTTGCATTATCACTATTTTACTAAGATATACATTTATTTAAAGTTTCAAATATAAGTTGTCTGAATGATGGCCTACAGGGTTAGGTTGCATTACACATACACTCCCTCAGCATCACAACTGTATTTGCTAGTTTCAAATGTTTGCTTAATGTATCTTCTTTGTCTTAACCCTCATGTTAAACTGTTGTCTCCTCATCACAAACATATATATACATGTATACATTGCAATACATTGGATTTAGCTTAATCCGCACTTGTTTAATTATTCTATTAATTCAAAGTTGTCTTTTCTGAGCACTCAAAATATGCTCCATTTGCATTTTGCCCATTTAGGTGTATCACAGATAAAAATGTGGACTTATCCTGCGCAGTCTCTAAACCCATAATCCATCACTGGACTCATTCTGAGCTCAAACTGTATTCACAAACGCATGGTTCTGTGAGCATAGGGTTCACAGGGGATAAGACATTTGTTGCTGATTGTTCCTGTAACTTACAGCCAAGGGAGCTCCAGCATATAAATGCACATGTTTGTGTATATTCCAGTTACCGGACAGTGGTGCGGCCATCCTATAAGCTTGTGTACCGCTCGGTAACATCTCTGGAGTGGAAGTGCTGTCCAGGCTACAGCGGCGCCGCCTGCACTGACCAGGGTGAGTCTATACATAGACATACTCTAAAGCTGTAGTGACCTTTTGTGGAGTGGATAATGCTCTGCCCTCTTCCTCCTGTACTAATGCGACCAAAGCATACAGAGTTGATTTGTGTGGAGGCTTAGACTGGAGTCAGACTTGAATCACTATTTTGAGACTTGAGACTGGACTTGATAAATTGGTCTCAGACTTGAGCAATGTGACTTAAGATGACTTCATGCTCAGTTGTGACATACTGTCAGTGACTTGTGTCCATTCTGGCTTGTTAAAGACTGATCACATCAGAGCTCCGAAGCCAAGCAATGTTGGGTCTGGTCAATACTGGAAACTTGAATGGAAGACTGCTGGGAATACCAGGTGCCACAGTGGGGCATCAGAGGAATAACTGACATTGTGTCCTTAAGCAAGACACTTCACCCACCTTGCTTAGTATGAACATGGTATATATGTGAGAGTGTTGGTGTTGTTCAGTTTGATAGATTTTTTTAAAAACACAAGCTGTATTTAGTTATTTGGAATAAGGACTTGAAACTCAAAGTAGATGTCTTGGGATTTGACGTGAACTTGCCTGTCTTTGACTTGGGACTTAATTTGGACTTGAGACTGACTTCTCACTCCAATTTGAACCATAACAGAAACTAAGAAAAGGTATTAACCTCTTACCACTCAGGGTAATTTTGGTGAAATTGCCTTTGTTCTGACCTCTCCAAATTAAAATGATAACCATTATTGAACCCTTAGTAGTATATTCACAAGTTTGGGGTCTTAGTAAAGGTAACACCCTAGTTTTACCCACAGGTGTCAGAATCACTGTAAGTATGTCTGGTAAGCATTTATACACATAAAAAATATTTTTTCTCATCCTCGCCTAATTTTTGTTTGTTAAAATTAAGGTGTAGAAAGCTAGGGGACACAAATACACTGTATCTCAACTGAAAAGATTGTTGACCACTCATATTTCAAATTTGAGGTCAATATATATAAAAATGAGATTTTTACACTCATTTTATCATTAGTAAATCCAGGCCTCTCCAAACCTATCCAAATGGAGACATTTGGAGAATGTTTGGAAAAAATTCAATAACTTTTGAATGCTTCAACCCACAGACATCAATGAGGGCTCTACTGAAAGCTTACACTTAGAGGAATCTGTATCTGCACACCTAGTTGCTCTATTACTGTACATTTATATAGCATATCAAAACAATATAAAATGTATATTTGTATATAAAATATAGACAGTGGTATGGGTCAAAATAAATATATATTTACAAACCACACTGCAAACGGTTAACAAACACCCACCCTGTGTGACTTATGCAACAGTGGCTCAATGGTTAGAGCTTTGGTCCCCCAACCCGAAGGTTGGTCCTGCTCGGACCAAGTTCTGTCATTGTGTTCTTAGGCAAGACACCCATAGCGTAGTAAAGTGGTGTGCGCGTGAATGATTGGTGGTGGTCGGAGGGGCCGATGGTGCAGATTAGCATTAGCTAATGCCAGCATTATGCTCGTGCTCAGCATACTCCGTCTGTTTATGGGAAACCATAGCATGCCATGCATTGTTGTGTTCCACTGTTCATTGGCTTTAAGGGGAAAACATCACTAAATGTGTGTAATGTAACTGCTTGATTCTACAAGGGGGCGTACTCTTTCAGTCATCTGTAGCACTGATTCTTGGTCTGGGGCTCCAGTAACCCACAATCCCCACCTTATTGGCCAACTTTGGTGTCAGTCACAAGATAACAAGTTTGTTAGTTGACATAGGTAGCGGGAGGCAGACCAGACGGGCGTAGGGCAGAGCGGGCAGGAGACATCCAGGGCTGGAGCACAACAGGACAAGACGCGGGAACAGGAAGGACCGAGCAGGAGTAATCCAGCGAGCGGGAGCCAGAGCAGGTGATGGGAAACAAGCCGGAGACCAAGACAGGACAGGAGGCGAAGACACATGTAGGATCCCGCAGACAACGACAGGACAGACAGGGTGAGGAAACGCAGATGATCTCGCGCCGAGTATTTAGTTCCAGCTCCTCATATGCTCCGCAGACGGTGGAGGTAATTGCGCTGATGCGCTCCAGGTGCGCGCGGGAGGAGCCGGGAACTCCGCCCAGCTCCAGGCTCAGACAGGAGAGGGAGGGGAAGGCACACAGAGAGACAGATACTAGAGGCATCATGACAGTGAATATGTTCATGTTTGACAGAAACAGAGTGCTCAAAGGTAAGTGATGTCCAAATCCACATTTCTGACTTCTCTGTAAAAACAGTGTTCCTGTCAGCACTGTGGTGAAAGGTGAAAATGGTTTGCATATTCAGAAAAATGAGTGCTGTAGCTTTCATTTGATGTTTAGATTGTTTGTGTGGGTGACGCAGAAATATATGTACATTGCTGTAAATCAGAATCAGAAGATTTTTATTGCCATCGTTTGTGAACACAGTTCACAAATAGGAACATACTTCGGTGATAAAGTGCAACATAAAACACACTGAATAAATACAAATACAAATAAGGGCATGCACAAAGTAAAAAAAAAACATATGCTTAAAAAATAAAATAAAAATACTTATAGGTAGAAAATATATACAACAGCAGCATCAGAACAACAGTGCAAACAACTAAAGTTGTAACATAAAGGCTCAGGCTGTCGAAACGTTAAGGGGTTAAGCAGCAAACAATGCACAAAAAGTACCCTTGGTTTGTACTTCTTTCCCTAATTTTTTGTTATTTTATATTGCCATGTATTGTGAGTTTGACCTGGTTTGACCTTGTTTAATAGACTTATTGTAACTGTGAATGAGCTTTTCAAATCACATATTGGTAATTGGAGCTTGATAACCTCTGAGATGGTACTGGTGGTTTGGATTTGACTAAGGAGCCACCTGACCCACACACTAGGCAAGTACTGGGGCTGGACTTGGTTTCGATTTCCCTGGTTCTGCTGGAACGTGCTCTTCCTTAAGGCCGCCCGTGTGTTCTGCAGCACACACTTTCTCCTTTCTCCTCCTCCTCTCTCTCTTTCTCTCTCTCTTTCTCTCGTTCTCGATTTCTGTCTTTCTAATGCATGCAGACTTGAGTTCTTTTAGTTGTCATTGTCATTTAAGCCCCAGACAGACCCTCCATCTGTGGGTGCCATGCCAGCAGTGGGAGAGTGAGGGGGGCTGCTACTCGGTGGGTGGAAGCAATACTGGTGTTGCTCAGTTAAAGGTGCACTATGTAACTTTTTTGCTTGCCTTCATGGAGATGTTATTGCGTTGTTGCAGTTTTGTCTTAAATTTAGTTGATTGCAGACCAGCAAATGACACTAGCAGTCAAAGTTACTTGTCAGCTCTGTGGACAGGCTCTGTAAGAATGCATGTTATAAAAATGTAATGTAATGTAAACCTGTAAATGCAAGATAGATTAATAATTTAATTCTGTACTGTGGAATATTCTGGGCACAGCATTATCATCTTCATGGAGACAATAGAGAAAACATATGAATGTAGCAGCTCCCCCTTGAACTGACACCTTATAGTGGTGGGGAAGTTTGTCTACCCGAATGATCCTAGGAGCTATGTTGCCCAGGGTGATGGGGAAGAACGGCCTACCTGATCTGAACCTGAGTGATATTTTGTTATTGGATTTCTGTGCTAGTCAGTTTGTCCATAACAAACACCATGTTCAAGCACAAGGGCACATGGCACCAGGACACCCTAGGTCAGTGGTCGATGATCTGACCTTCAGCCGCGTCTTTTACACTTGTGTGAAGAGAGGGGCAGAGCTGTCAACCAATCATCACCTGTTTGTGAGTTGGACTGGCTAGCAAATGAGGCGTGTCATGAGGGTCTGTTGGGAACATCTGGTGGAGCTCTCTGTCAGCAGGGTCTTCAACTCACACCTCCGGGGGAGCTTCTGCCACATCCCAGGGAAGGTTGGGGACATGGAGTCAGAGTGGGCTAGGTTCTCCACCTCCATTGTCCATGTGGCTGCTTGTAGCTGTAGTTGTAAGGTCTGTGATGTCTGTCACAATGGCAATCCCCAAACCCTGTGGTGGACGTTGGAGGTAAGGTATGCCCTCAGGCTGAAGGAGTCCTATCAGGCCCTGTTGGCTTGTGGGACTCCTAAGGCAGGGAGGAGTTTGGGGAGGCCATGGAGTAGGACTATTTGTCAGAATTTCTTTGAGGCCAACCAACAGTACAACGCCTCAGGACGGGAGAGCAGTGCTTCACCAACACTGTTTACAATGCGGATTGAGAGCTGATGACCTTGACTGGGGACGTTGTTGGATGGTGGAAGGAAGACTTTGAGGATCTCCTCAGTCCCACTGTCATGTCTTCTGAGGAGGATGCAGAGATTGAGGACTCCAAGGCGGACTATTCCATCCTTGGCTAAAGTAACTGAGGTGGTTGGTAAGCTCCTCAGTGCCAATGCTGCAGGGGTGGATGAGATCTATAATGAGTATTTTAAGTCTCTGTTGTGGAGCTGTCTTAGCTGGTAACATCGCGTGGCAGTCTGGGACAGTACCGCTGGACAGGGTGGTTGTCCGTCTGTGTAAGAAGGGGGTTGGTTGTGTTCAAACTACAGGGGCATCACACTCCTCAGCCTTCACACTGCAGTTATTCTCCCCTCTTTACAGCAGTACAGTGTAACTCACAGTTAACATAACTGGAGTCATTTTTTCATCGACTTTGCATTGTACTTCTACTTGAGCCCACTTCTACTTGAGACTAGTTTGAGAGGAGAGATCCTTCATACAATCAGGTCTAGGGATGTTCACAACAACTGAAACTCAGACTGGTTACACAAGATGCTTTATGAACCTCCGCACCTTTTTACGTGACTTTGTTTGAAGTGAATGTGGTCAAGAACTAGGGCCAGATGCATGTGGATGTGGCACATTGTACTGGGGGCCTATGGGCTGGGGCCCTTTTGTTGGGGCCTCTCATGTGGGTTTGGGGCCAATCCTGTAGATGTGGCTCCAGTCCAGTCTGACCACAATACCACAGCATTCCAGCTGGCATAGGCTGGCAGCATAGAGGCAGGGTGGGTCAAATGGGTTGTGCACACTCACATAAGGCTGTTGAAAGCACTTTATATAAAGGCACCACAATATGTCCAGACACAACATTATCAAAATCACACTTAAGTGCAATTGTCAAATCACAAAAGATATTATTTCAGTAACAGAAGTTCCTCTGCCCAGTCAAATACCCTGTAAAAAAACAACAACCAAACAAACAAAAAACAGAAACTGCTAGTTTAGGCCTCTGCAAACATGCTCTGAAATGAAGTCAATTAAAATTAGATTTGAAAACCAAAGTCACAAATTGAATAGCAATTGCAACACAAAAATCACAATTAGAACAAGTGCCTTGCTCAAATCATTGTTGTGATTTGCACATTTTAAATCACAATGTTCATCTAAAATGACTTAATAAAAGAAACAAGTTCTGACTTCTGTGTTAGAAAACTGCAGTTCCCAGTAGGAGCTGAAGTCCTCACAACAGAGCCGTGAAGTTGTCAAACCCTCCAATGCATAGGTGCACATCACACTAGAGAGCAGTGGATTTTTTTTTCATTTGTACGAAAATGACTACGCGATGCTGCCTAATCCTATGTGTATCACTGATTAAGAATATATAATTGGAGAAGGAAGAAAGTACAGAGCATTGGCCGTTTACCAGTGGCGGTGAAAACGGGGGTTTATTTGCAATATGCCGTCTTGAAAATTTGTGATTAAAGATTGCTAAAACATGCAAATACAAATCAAATCACGTGAGAAGGGGAAACAATAATGACATGGTTATGAGCTCTGAAAAGTCAATTTTGCAAAACAGGACTGCTTTAGGTCTTCAACCCCCACAAAGAAAGAGCTGTGCACATTCCAGCATCCGACAGCCACGACTCGGGAAGGGGGTCATCTGTCTCTGTCCACCAAAAGGAAAGTTGCTATTTTTTATAGTAGGTAATAATAAAAATAAGATGAATATGATATAATTAAAATGTGTTATAAATAATAATAATAATGCCTTTCAATGCATTCATTTCCACACTTGGTGATGGTAAGCTACTATTGTAGCCACAGCTGCGCTGGGGAGACTGCCAATCTGCGCCATCGGCCCCTCCGACCACCACCTATCATTCACGCACACACCACTTTCATACTAGGCAATGTGGGTGAAGTGTCTTGCCTAAGGACACAACGACAGAACTTGGTCCGAGCGGGACTCGATCCTCTGACCTTCGGGTTGGGGGACCAACACTCTAACCACTGAGCCACTGTCGACCCAAACTTGTATCTTATCTTATATATACATCCTATCATCAAAAACATGCCTGAAGACATTCTATATATCATCCATGCACGTTTGACTAATTTAGCGATATCTCCCGGGTCCTATTCGAGCCCTCTTTACGGTTAGCAGTATGAGCCCATGCCTTTTGTACAAGGCTCCACCTACAAGCCTATGTGTCCTATGCTCCCACATGATAATTTTTCATAAATATACAAAAGCATTATATAAAACTGCACAGCAAATTCACTAACCTGATGTGATGTGCGGGATGCACACTGATTGTGTTGTGATAACGCTCTGAAGGGGGAGTGAGCAAATGGAGGGGGGAACTTGGTGTCAAATACGAAAGTGAAACTTTTTTTTGTTTTTGGTTTCGGCAAATATAGAATTTTCAAAACAATAAAGGATAACCAGGTAATCTAAATATGTTTTAGCAGTTAATACTCCATAGGAGGAAAATACACCCTCTTTAAACGTACTTGTGATATACATTGGCTTTCTTCATATTTGCTAAATGGTTCACACGGCTATTGAATAAACACAATGCATTTATAAACAACCACTTGAATGTACCATGCTGTCAGTCTTTGCATGTGTATAGTATGTGTGTGTGTTTGAAGGAGAGAGGTGGGGATTCTAGCTTGTTCTACCCCCAGGCCATATCTCAGCACTGCACCCTGCTCGGCTTGGGCTGGCGCAGCTGTGAGGAGATGAGCGCGGAAATGTAATCTGTTTGCACGTCTCAGAGGAGCTTATCACACGTGTACAGTCCAAACATGAGACAGGCCAATGGGGATGGAGAGGGGGGTAAACGGGAGGGGGCGTAAAAGCCAATTCCTCCAGAGTTGAGTACAGACGGTCTAGCTGTCCTACATTAATGGTGTTACAAAGTTCACACAACAATAAAACATACATAGTATATATATATATATATATATGTGTGTGTGTGTGTGTACAATGTCAGGGTGCTGGATTTGGGATGGACCATGTATGGTCAAGAGCTTTCGGGTCTTAAGGTCCTGACACTATGGTCTGTATCTCCTCCTTTGGCCAGATTAGGATTCCTGCTGGTTATCTGATTACTGGCAGGGTGCAGCTGTTTATTGCCTGGGTCTTGTTCTTGCCATTGAGCTGACTCTTTAGGATTTGCCTTACTCATCTGAAGTATTTGGTCATGGCTGTTTTCCTTATTTCCTCTTCAATGTTGCCATTTGCTTGTGGGATACCAAGGTACTCAATGTCTATTGTCCCTTCTGGGAGGGAGAGCCTTCTGGGAGTGAGAGCCTTTCTGTGTGGACAACCTTCCTTCTCTTTGTCATCATCCGGCTACACTTCTCAAGCCCAAATGACATTCCAATGTCTGTGCTGTAGATCCTGGTGGTGTGGATCAGTGAGTCGATGTCTCGCTCTTTCTTAGTGTACAGCTTGATGTCCTCCATGTAGAGGTGACTGATGGTGTTCCTGAGTTGGTATCCATAGCCAGTGTTGTTGATGATTTGGCTGAGGGGGTTCAGACCTATGCAGAACAGCAGTGGAGACACTGCGTCTCCTTGATATAAAACCACATTTGATTATCACTTGTGCAAGTGGCTTGCCATTGGCCTCAAGGCTGGCTTTCCACAACCTCATCGAGTTTGCAATGAAGGCTTTTAGAATCCTGTTGATGTTGTACAGCCCCAGGCATTCAGTGATTCATGTGTGTGGCATTGAATTGTAGGCTGTCTCATAATCAATCCAGGCAGTGCACAGGTTCGTCTTATGGGTTTCGGGCGACTGTTTGGTCTGGTGTTCGGCTACCCTAGTATCTTTGCCAATGTCCTTCTGTTCTGTGCTCATGTATTGATCCATGTGCCCAGTTATCTTAGCCACGACGATGCCTGACATGAGGTTCCATTTCATGGAGAGACAGGTTATTGGCTGATAGTTGGATGGGACTGTACCCTTTGAGGGATCCTTCTGGATCAGGATCGTACGCACATTGTAACCATTTCTCCCAGAATGTGGGGAAACTGGTTACATGAAACCTGCAGTCCAAGCTTACGGCTCAGCAACTAGTAGCTCAGTGTTCCAACATCCGCCAACGGCAACTGCTATCACAACTTGAGATTGATGAGGTACAACACAAATGCTATGGCAAGGGGGAGCCAGGACACCAGTTAACATCAACTCCCCAACCGGAGATTGGGTATGAAGCCCCAATAAGTATTGCACTGAGCAAGGCAGTGACCGACCTGAAAGATAAGATCATGGCCTGAATGAACACAAGACAACCCTGACGCCAGTTACAGAGAATAAGTGAAGTACCATCCTAGAAGATGTGAATTCTACATTGAGAGCGATCCCTACCTCAACCATCACAGAAACCAATGAGCTAAAAAACAAAACATATATATTTTGCCTGGGTCTTGTTCTTTCCATTGAGCTGACTGCCTTACTCGTCTGAGGTATTTGGCCGTGGCTGCTTTCCTTGTTTCCTCTTCAAGCTCTTCAAGGTTGCCATTTGCTTGTGGGATACCACGGTACTTGTAACTGTCCTCAATGTCTGCTATTGTCCCTTCTGGGAGGGAGACCCCTTCTGTGTGGACTACTTTCCCTCTTTTTGTCACCATTCGTCTACACTTCTGCAGCCCGAATGACATTCCAATGTCTGTGCTGTAGATCCTGGTGGTGTGGATCAGTGAGTCGATGTCTCGCTCATTCTTAGCATACAGCTTGATGTCGTCCATGTAGAGGAGGTGACTGATGGTAGCCCCATTCCTGAGTCGGTATCCATAGCCAGTGTTGCTGATGATTCGGCTGAGGGGATTCAGACCTGTGCAGAACAGCAGTGGGGACAGTGCGTCTTCTTGGTATAAAACCACATTTGATGGTCATTTGTGCAAGTGGCTTGCCATTGGCCTCAAGGGTGGTTTTCTACAACCTCATCGAGTTTGCAAGCATATATATATATATATATATATATATATATATATATATATATATATATATATTATAGTGATTTGGAAGTTGAATTCATTTAATAAAATCAAATGTTCATAAATGATTAAATTGTACATGTAGAATATTTTTAGGGTTATGTTTTTACGCAATATCACACATTTTCTACATTTTACAATGAGCCAAAACAATGTATTTCTTCTTTTTGTTGCAATTCTTTGATTTGCTCTTCAGATAAACACAGCATTTTACTGTATGCTGCCCCTTCATGCTGTAAACCCCGCGGGTAAGGCCTCCTGAAATATGAACATTTTGGGACATTTAATTCAAATGATGCTGGTTTTCGTCCGCCACATTTATCAGTAGCTGCTTGTGTGTGTACGGCAGGATCAGAGATGTGCCCACAGGTTCATAAATACCATTGTCTCTGAGAAATTAACTGTAATTGTCTGTGTTTTGTTGCGATACCCATTTCAATCATAGCTATGGAATTTCTATTATGGGTGTAGCGTAGTGCAAGGGAATGTGATGGCCACTCTTCTGTTGGACACATGGGACACCTGCTTCTTTTTATACACTCTGCTGACAGTTATTGTGGTCCCAAGACATGCTTTAGGAGAGAGGAAATCTGCATAGGGGCCAATCTACATAGGATATAGATCCAATCTGCATAGGACATAGTGCCACTCGCGCAGACTGACCCTTTGCAAAGTCCAATCCACATAAATCTGATCTGCATAGGGCCAGTATGCATAGGGCATAAGGTCAGTTCTCATAGGGCTGTCCATGCTTTTTCACTTTAAGCAGTTTATTGTTTTTGACCCAGATCCTGTACATTAGTCAAACTCAACTTGCAGCACTCCACAATGAAAGCATATTAAAGATTCATACAGTCCACTTTCTGAAGATATTGTTGTTATGGTTTATTTATTATTTCCTGGTGCTTTTTGAGGGCAGTACCCAGAGTAAGAGCAGGGCATCTCACTCAAACAAGGGAAGAGTTACGTCCTCTTATTTTATTTCAAGCGTATGCAGAACACAAAAGAAATGTCTAAATGTTTCAATTTGCGTATACACACGTGGACAAAATTATTGGTACCCTTCGGTTAATGAAAGAAAAACTCACAATTGTCACAGAAATAACTTGAATCTGATAAAAGTAATAATAAATAAAAATTCTATGAAATTTAACCAATGAGAGTCAGACATTGCTTTTCAACCATGTTTCAACAGAATTATTTAAAAAAATAAACTCATGATTGCACCATCCGTCGTTGTTTGAGCCAAAGTGTCTTTAATGGGAGAGGACCAAGGATGATAACATTGTTGAAAACAAATCATAAAAAAGGAGTTTGGAATTTGTTAAACTAAATGTTGACAAGCCACAAAGCATTTGGGAGAATGTCCTATGTGGACAGATGAGACAAAAATGGAACTTTTTGCCAAGGCCCATCAGCTCTATGTTCACAAATGGAAAAATGAAGCATATCAAGAAAAGAACACTGTCTCTACTGTGAAACATGGAGGGGGCTTTGTTACGTTCTGGGGCTGCCTTGCTGCATCTGGCAGAGAGTGTCCTGAATCTCTGCAGGGTACAATGAAATCTCAAGACTATCAAGGGATTCTAGAGAGAAATGTGCTGGCCAGTGTCAGAAAGCTTGGTCTCAATCGCAGAATGGCTAAGAGGAAAACATTGGACTATTCTAAAGTGGCTTTCTATGAGCCCTGACCTAAATCCTAATGCGCATCTTTGAAAGGAGCTGACACATGCTACAACTGGAGCAGTTTGCTTATGAGGAGTGGGCCAAAATACCTGCTGAGAGGTGCAGAAGTCTCATTGATTGTTGTTACAGAAATCATTTGATTGCAGTGATTACCTCAAAAGGTTGTGCAACAAAATATTAACATAGATGTTTATTATTAGGCCCGAGCCCATAGGGCCTATTGCTTCCACAACGATGAGTGTATGGGCGACTGTCTTCGCGCACAACTTCGTGGCCGCGTCGCACCTTGCACAGACTCCTGTGTCCTAGCAACCCATGCCATAGGCATGGGGCATGCATATTTGTTGTTGCTAGCATGTCAGCGTCAACATTGAGTCAATGGGCGTCTAGACAAATGGGGCATCAAAAGTTATCCAATTTATGATGATCCCTATTATGGTTTCCGTGCGGCGAAGCCGCAAAATTCCATCGGAATTTTTGCAATTTTCAAATTTCAAAATTTGCTCCCATTTGCGTAAGCAAAGTCCGTTTTGGTTCAAATTCGAATCAGTTGTAAAACTTTCGGGCCTCAAACTACTCATTATGATAGAAACTAAATTGGCGCGAGAGCGCCCCCTACAGAACATCTAATAAATTTGCATGGACGGCTGAAAGTTTTCCCAAATGTTACCAAATTTGACACAAAATTCCATTGGGTCATCCCAATCAATAAAGTCAATGACACCCATGTGTTGTTTTGCACCGTGTTGCCATGGCGATGCGCCAAACTACCAATGTTATCCTAATGGGAAACCTCCCAATTTTTCCCATTCATGGGAAAAATATTAGTTTCATGGAATAATGTGAAATTTGGCACCATGACTCTTCATATCATCCTGATCAAAAAAGTCAATGGGACCCATGTCATTTCTTTCACTGGGTTGCCATGGCGATGCACAAAAGAGCCCATGTTATCCTAATGGGAAAATTTCCAAATTTTCGTACATTTCAAAGTCTAATAACGACTTATTCGTTTCATTGAGGAATGTGAAATTTGGCACAGTGATTCTTCAGGTCGTTCCCGTCAAAAAAGTCTGGGAGCCAACTTTGTATTTTGCATGGTGTTGCCATGGCGATGCCTGGAACAACCCCATTTTTGCCATTTTGTGCATCAGCACTTCCGATGTCTTTTCACTTGTTTGGTGCCAAATGGAGTCCAAAGCTGCAATAAAACAGAGGAAAGGGGCACGTCAGCGCCACCCACAGGGAGTGCCGGGTCGGCCGAGTGCGAAGCATGGCCCACGAGGGCCGTTCGATGCCGCTTGCGGCTTTAATTTGTATTGTTACTGTCTGTCTGTTTTTTTAAAATGCACCACGAGTCTGAAATAAAGATGAATTGAATTGAATTAAGTTAAGGGTACCATCATTTTTGGCTAGGCTTGTTTCATGAGTTCCATCCATTTTCTTCCGCTTTATCCGAGGCCGGGTAGCGGAGGCAGCAGTTTCAGCAGGGAGCCCCAGACTTCCCTCTCCACACAAACTTCTTCCAGCTCTTCCAGGAGGATCCCGAGGCGTTCCCCGGGGCCCTCCCGGTGGGATGTGCCTGGAACACCTCCCTAGGCAGCAGCTCTACTCCGAGCTTCTCCTGTGTGACTGAGCTCCTCACCCTATCTCTAAGGGAGAGCCCAGCCACCCTGCGGAAGGAATTCATTTTGGCCACTTGTATCCATGATCTTGTCCTTTCAGTCATTACCCAAAGCTCATGACCATAGGTGAGGAAAGAAATGTAGACTGATCGGTAAATCGAGAGCTTTGCCTTCTGGCTCGGCTCCTTCAGTTACAGCGACCGTATCACTGTGGACACTGCACCGATCGACCTATTAATCTCACGCTCCATCCATCCCTCACTCATGAACAAGACTCCAAGATACTTGAACTCCTCCACTTGAGGCAAGGACACCCCTGAGAGGGCAAACCACCTTTTTCCGGTCATACAGGAACTGGACAGCCCTTAGCAAAGGGCCCCGGACCTCATACTCCCAGAGCACCCCCAAAGGACACCCTGAGGGACACTGTCGAATGCCTTCTCCAGATCCACAAAACACATGTGGACTGGTTGGGCAAACTCCCGTGAACCCTCGAGCACACGATGGGCAAAATAGAGCTGGTCCAGTGTTCCGTGACGAAAACCACACTGCACCTCCTAGATCCGAGGTCCGACTATCAGGCTAATTCTCCTCTCCAGTATCCTGGAATAGACCTTACCGAGAAGGCTGAGTAGTGTGATTCCCCTGTAGTTGGAACATACCCTCCGGTCCCCCTTCTAAAACAGAGGGACAACCACCCCGGTCTCTCAACCTCCTGCACAGGTTCAGGCTCCTTCCCCCCCAGCGAGGTGACAATCCACGTCGCTACAGCCAGATGCTCTGTCTGTGGACCGGGTTGTCGAGACTCCTGTCTTCGACTGTTGCCCAGTCCTCCACGCACCCCACCCCTATGAGACCTTCTGCGAGTGGTGAGCCCACAGGAGGAAGGACCCACGTCATCCTTTCGGGCTGAGCCCGGCCGGGCCCCGTGGACAAAGGCCCAGCCACCAGGCATTCGCATTCAAGCCCCAACCCCAGTTCTGGCTCCAGAGTGGGGCACTGGCTGCGCCATACCAGGCAACGTCACGATCCGTGATACATTATTTATCATAGGAGTATTGGGAACTATTCTTTGTCTGACCCATCACCTAGGACCTGTTTGCCATGGGAGACCCTACCAGGGGCATAATGCCCCAGGCAACATAGCTCCTAGGATCATTTGGGTAGGCAAACTCCCCCACCACGATAAGGTGGTGGAGTGTTTCATGAGTTTATTTTTTAAATAATTCTGTTGAAACATGGTTGAAAAGCAATGTCTGACCTTCATTGGTTAAATTTCATAGAATTTTTATTTATTATTACTTTTTTCAGAATTAAGTTATTTCTGTGACCATTGTGACTTTTTCTTTCATTAACCGAAGGGTACCAACAACTTTGTCCACGTCTGTATAACTTATATGTATTCTAACAAAGAAAAGACACTGCTCATCCGAAAGGGAGTGAGAAGAAATAAAAGTGCTTAATTACTCTCAAACCCATTCAGCATTTACAACTAAATGTGGATGCCATCATACCACCCCACCATAGACATTACCGTGGTTTTGCTTTTTTTTAAACAATAATTCTAGAAATATATCTGACAGTGTATTTTTATCAGAGGTGGGTAGTACTCGATTAAATTTACTTGAGTAACTTTTTTAAGAATTTTTTTTTTGTTTTCAGAGTACTTTTCTAGCAACATACTTCTGTGCAGTGTTAAATGGTATTTTATTTGAAGTAACTGTACTCTTACTTGAGTAAAGTTATTTCTTCCTTTTCCCACTGTAGGTATACAAGTGACTTGAGCTTTATATTAACAATATGAAATGATTTGAACATTTGGGCTTGTTGCACCGCTCCTTCAAATATGATTTAGTTTGTCTCATTTTCCCATCTGTCCTTACCAAAATACCAGATTGTATGCATTATTTAAAGGAGCATTGCACAAGTTTTGTACTAGCGTTCAACATCTGGCGTGAAGTGGAACTGCACTGTGCACAGGCTTGTACAAGCACAAACCAAACAACTCTCAAAGAAGCATATTTGGCTTTCCTCTCAAGAAACAATTCGATCAACTTTGATTCTATATTGATTACATATCATGATCCCAGACTGTCCTGCCTTTTGCACTGTTTTTTCCCCCTCCCTTCTGTATTTGAGCCTGGAGCTGGGCAGAGATTTGGGCTCCTCCCATGCACACCTGCACCTAATCAGCAATCAAGCTGCACCTGGGGAGGACAGCTGACACTCAGCATGAGATTATCCGCGTATCTATTGTGGTACAACTCAGCTTGGCTCAGTTGCATGTTTTTGCTTTTTGTGACTCATTGTAAGTTGGATATTTTTGCTCCTCATCAAATCCTGCTCCCCGACACTGCAGAAGTGTGTGACCTTTTTTTTTTTTTTTTGGGTGACACCTTTTTTTTTTTTTTTTTTTCTCCAGGCAGTGTATATCAACCATTGTGACTATAGCAGTGGTTCTTAACCTTGTTGGAGGTACTGAACCCCACCGGTTTCATATGCACATTCACCGAACCCTAGTTTATTGAGAAAAAAATAAATAAATATATATATAAAATATATATATATATATATATATATATATATATATATATATATATATATATATATATATTTATTTATTTTTATTTTTTTCAAATTCAGGACATATGTATGTTTTACTGGTGCACAAAATGAATCGTGCATTAACATCACTGTGTTCAAAGAATAAAACCAATACAATGCATGAACTCACAACAACAAATTACCTACATACCTTTTTACAAAGACATGACCTTTTTTAATGCTACCACACTGAAATTATTTAAATTTTTTAAATGATGTAGAATGTTCCCTCTAATTTTTCACAAGTCTGAGCAAACACACAAACTCCCTGAGCGGTCCCATGGACCACTGTGAGTGACATCAGATGTGCGCACTGTGGTCATGCTGCATCGCATCCATCCAAGTTAAATGGTTTATTAAAAGAATCAAATTACCACATTTACATTTCTGTTATAGGGGGGCATTGGCATTTGTTAATTGTTAATGCTAATAATTACACATAATACACATTTGACCCACAATTAAGTCAATAGCAGGATAAACCACGCTTACCGATCAGGAACAGCATCCAGTCCATCAAATCATAAGGTCCTCTGCTCCTCAGTCCACCATGAGATCTTCACTCGGTTCCACCAACCGCTCCAGTCCGAGAGAACTCTAGTTTAACTTGTACAAACATCCACAGTGTCCTCGGTCGCGTACTTCCTTTATTTTGTCAGTTTCGTCATGTTTAATACGCAAAACTACTACAAAACAATGCATACGCGATCTTTGCCCGAGGGCGGGCCATCGGAACGTTAAGGGGTTCAACAGCACTTCTTAGAATCATCAGCGAGTCTTCACTCCACATCGGTCACATCGGCTAAAACACTGGGAGCGGGACATGAGGAGCCTGTCAATGACGTTGATAAGATGCGCAAATACGTATGTGAATCACATAATTGGCCGGAGCAGCTCGTCACCGGTCAAATTCACTGACTCACACTGAAAAATAGCTCAGAATGAATTGTTGTGTGTTTATTTTATTTTCAACTCCGGTTCAACTTTTTTGTGCTCAGCACAGATTTTCTGTGCGCGGAGACCGTATCAGCAGTGCGCAATTGCGTACGCGCGCAGCTTGGAGGGAACAGTGCTTGTTACTACATCAAATAGATTTCTGTGGCGATTTCCTCTCAGGATTTTCATTATACATCTACGGACAAGCTTATTAGCGCGTCATGAGTGACGGGCGACAGTTTTACATCGGTGAAGATCCACCTGCTGCTGACCCCTGTGCGCACAGCGTCTGAAAATCAGGGCTGTGTCTTTACGCAGGACTGTGAGCTGTGTCTGTGTCTGTGAGGCATGAGCAGTGTTTGTTTTTAACATTGTTCCGCGAGTGTGACGCTTATTTTGATCAACGAAAAATAAGAAAATATATTGGAAATATATTGTAATTTAATATTTCAAGATCACAATAATCTTCCAATTTAAACTACAATAAAAAAGAACTAACACAAATAAAATACACTTCAATTAAATACTTGAAATTTATTTTCCCAAGCCACGCAGAGTATAAGGATGAAAGAGCCGCATGCGGCTCCGGAGCCGCAGGTTGCCGACCCCTGCGCTAATGAGTATTTACTGCAAATCAGTGTGACTTCGGCTGTTGCGTTTGAGACCAGGTCAGAAACGCGTGGCTTCACCTTGGCAAGTGCCACTCTCATGTCATTTTCACAGCAAAGTCTGTTCCTTTTCTTCGTTTTAATGTCGTTTTATGTTTTTACGCCGTTTAAATGGCTCATTTAAGTTGGGCGGGTACTTTGATAGACACATCAAAGGGTGCATTTGTTGAATTGGGCCAACGTCTGGAGACGCTCGCAGTCTGCTAATCATATGAGTCGGATGTGTGTCTTGACCACCGCCGAACCCCTGAGACTGACTCACCGAACCCCTAGGGTTCGATCGAACCCAGGTTAAGAACCACTGGTCTATAGTCTTGGAGGTGTTTCCCCATAGAACCTAACTTTATTTGAAGCCCATAATTGCTGATGTAGGTTTGTTTGTAGTGCTGTCAGTATGTGTGTTCATTAAATTGGCATTAGCCCACAGTATATCACAGTATATCTGGGATCACAGACGGGTCCCCCTAACAGTGGTCTCTGTGTGCTGTAGCCCCTCAGTGGGAGATAAGGAGCCTATCTGACATTTTTACATCACACACACATGCTGCATTCAGACTCAGGTTCAGGGCCATGCACAAGTGGTGAGATCATTGACAATGTGACCTCAGGCGGGTGGAGGTTGGTTCTTCTATTAGATACCCCAACTTGAACTGTTTATAGTTGGGATTGATTTACTTATTGGGCCTAGTTTGTTTTATTTCAAGGTATTTCAGGCCGATATCAGTGTATATACAGGTAAGTACTTATTATTTACCTATTAAACAAAATTTACTTTATTATTATTAGGCCCGAGCCTAGGACAACGTCCCGGCGAGGGACTCAGTAAAACCGCATCCGAAACCCGGAAAATGGCAAAAATCAAGTAGTAAACACGCTCCGACATGCCAGTGAGTGGTGTCAAAAATTAGAACTCGACGAGCTCTAATTGTCACAAAAGACCCCGAGAAAAAATAACGAAAGACGACTCGGTAGCGCCACCTCAAACTTTGATTTTCACGGGGCCAATGGGAGCCCGACTCAGAAAAAAGTCAACGTAAAAATCTGAAACTCACATAAAAAATTGTACATGTCGGGACATAACAAAAATAATATTATGGCCCCGCCCTAAAATGTACAGGAAGTCGACCATATTGGATCAAACCCGGGAATGACAAAAGTGCACACCCTCGCATTCAGGACATTTCCTTACACAGTTTTTATCACAAACACTTCAATTTGGCCAAATCCCACTAAACCAAAGTGTGATTAAAGATTATCAATTACATTTTGAATATGACTTTGGGTGTGGTTATGGTGAATTTTCAACAAAAT
Organism: Periophthalmus magnuspinnatus; assembly: GCF_009829125.3. NCBI lineage: Eukaryota > Metazoa > Chordata > Actinopteri > Gobiiformes > Gobiidae > Periophthalmus > Periophthalmus magnuspinnatus. The sequence goes on along the minus strand of NC_047134.1, from coordinate 7,658,497 downwards.
CGCAAATTTTTGAATATTTAATTTTCTTTCACACATTTTTTTTTTTAGGAAAATTTTCCTCTGGTGTATTAAGAACATTTGAATTGTAAATAGAAGATGTTCAGAATAGCTCCATAACAGTTAGTGCTGCTATGTCATTGGTTATTAACAATCTGTAACACCATTGGCCCACATTATCAGTGCTGTTACATCACTGGTCCAGACATGTCTGTGCTGTTACACCATTGGTTCATTACTGTCAGCTGTGTTACACCCATTGGTCCATTACTGTCAGTGCTGTTACCTCATTGGTCTGTTACTGTAAGTGCCTTTATACTATTGGTCCATTACTGTCAGTGCTATTACACAATTGGTCTTTAACTGTCAATGCTGTTGCAACTTCTTATTTTGACGGATAGTGGTTGCTGTTTTTGTCCTAAATATACTTTATATTTGTCCCGATTTTGATAGAAAATAGTATTGAGTTGGACAAACCCAACTTCACCTCTTTGCTCCTTCCTGCCCCTCCTTGCTCCTTTCTACCCCTCCTCCCCTTGCTCCTCACTGATGGGTAAAAGATGTCTGTGGTCTGGCCCGTCTCATGGTCTCAGGTCCATAAACTGCCTCTGCAACAGACCAAAAGACTTGAGCAGACAGACGGTGCTGGTGACCTTATGGATCTTCTGCTCCTCTTCTCTGCTTTCTCTCCTCCTCTGCTCTTTCTCATTATCTACTTTCTTTCCTTCTTTGTTCACTCTGCTTCTCTGCTCTCTCTGCTGTCTTTGCTCCTCTGCTTTCTCTCCTCTTCTGCTCATCTGCTCCATCTCCTCTGCTCTCTATTCTTTGCTCTCTCTGCTCTTTCTTCTTTTTTGCTTCCTCTCCTCTGCTCATCTGCCATCTCTGCTCTCTCACACAGACAGTCCATTCAGTAGAATCATTTGCATAATTTTACCTCTGGAACTGCTGATTTATGCAGAACTAAAGGTAAAAGGTAGCTTGACTTAAGCTTAACTTGAAAATTACTGTTTCATGACAGCTCGCCCGGGTTTTAAGTTCAGTCCCTGATGTACTTGTTCTAGACACCTTGTCATTGTTGATATGTTACACTTGTTGGTTTGTTACATTATTTTCTGATCTATGTTATAATGTTGATTATAACATGATGTTGTTTCTTTCACACATGTGTAACACGCAAACCCTGCATATTTAGTCTATGTTCTTCTCTCAAACAGAAAAGACTCTGTTCATACATAAATGCATAGAATCATTTGGATAATTTCAGGCCTGAAATTGCCAATCTCTTCTAAACAACAGGTAAAAGGTGTTAACTTGAAATCTACTGCTTCATGGCATCACAAGATGGAACAGACCATTTTGAGCTTTGGAAATACAGTGGTCCCTTGCTATATTGCGGTCCGCTTTTTTTTGGTGCAATTTTGCATGCTTTTTTTACAGTGTATGAAGGTGCGTGTTCTGCATCCCGATTGGCTAATGGACGTGCCGTGTCTCCTGTACAGTACAGAATGCTTTCAGCCTAATTTACATAAATGTTCGATGCTAGCAGTGTGACTCAGAACACAGGGGAGTCAAGAACGCATTGGACGCCTCTAATTGGACGCCTCTAGTTGGACGCCTTTGCATTTGAGGACAAGTGCCTCCGACATGTGTCTAGAGCATCCGTTGTGGTCTGCGAGTGCTTTTGGATGTCTTGTTTTCCCTGTGTCTTTGTGAATGCTGCAGACCAAGTTGAGAGAGTGACTTTAGTATATTCATGACCGTATTTTCCGCACTATAAGGCGCATCGGAATATAAGGCGCACCTTCAATGAATGGCCTATTTTAAAACAAATTTCATGTATAGGGCGCACCGCATTATAAGGCGCACAGAATATAAACTACTGTAGTAGCTGAGGTTGTGTTATGCAGCCACGAGATGGAGCTGCGTTAAAGGGAATGTCAACAAAACAGTCAGATAAGTCAGTCAGTCAAACTTTATTAATAGAATTAAAAAATAACTGAAAACTTTGTTCACTCACAAAACAAGTTCATGCATTCACAATATAGTAACTCTCGAAATAGTGCAAAGCAATAACAATAACTCAACGTTGTTCAAACGTTAATGTCCATATTCACAATATCTCCCAGCCTTGTTTAGTTGTAAACACGTGAAAGAAACACGTAAAGCTCACTTTTTCAGTTCATTCCTCATTCACGAATCTGCCGAATTCTTCCTCTTCAGTGTCTGAGTTGAACAATTGGGCGAGCTCATTCAAAGTGCCCGATTCTGTCTCGTCAAAATCACCATTATCCATGTCGCTGCTGTTGTCTGGCAGTTCAGTGACAATTCCTGCCTTCACGAAAGCTCGGACCACAGTTGATACTGATATATCAGCCCAGGCATCTGTAATCCATTGGCAGATTGAGGCGTATGTCGCCCGCCGCTGTCTCCCCGTTATCCCTATAGTGTCGGATCCTATTGTCGCCATTAGACTCGCGGTTGCGGACTTTCCAGCAGCGTAACTCCGCACCCAGTCGTGCTCTCATGTAAATACGGCATCTCAAAGCAGAGGCATGGGGCTATCTAAATATTTTACCATCATTACGGTAATCTGCCTCTGTTGTCCCTCGAAGGTGACGAATGAGAGCGCGGGTGCTGCGACGACTTTCCCAGTCATTTATTTGATGTGTAAAAGAAAAAATACGGATGTGTAAAATAGATGTAGTTGTGTGAAAAAATGCAGTAAATTCTGATACTTCATTTAACATGATTTTTATGGCTAAAAAAGAATAAAAGTCTAGGTCTAGGTATATACTGGCCCATAGTGTGCTCAGTCCTTAAAGGGTTATTACCACTATTACTTCGGCGACGCCTCCTGACTACGGGTGCCATAATTGACCAATATTGATCCATATATAAGGCGCATCGGATTATAAGGCGCACTGTGGGTTTTTGAGAAAATTAAAGGCTTTTAGGTGCGCCTTATAGTACGGAAAATATGGTACATAAAACCCATCAACGGAGGTGATCAGCTCTGCGGAGGCATGCCTGTACCTAGCTGGGATTAGCCTTTAAGCTAGCCTTTAAGCCTTTAGCCAGTTTTCCCAGCATAATTAAGTTCCCGCTAGTTTGTGGCTGATGTCTTTCTACTTGTTCTGAATAATCATGTTGCTTTGTTACTGGAACGTAGTGTCTGATTCGTTGATGCTGCACGTCAAATCCCAAAAAGTTGAGCTTTTTCAACTTGGAAGTGCAAATGGAGTGTTTGACGCCTGAACTCTCAAGATGCACCGCGTCAAAGCCAGATTCGCGTCGCTCTGACCCTTTGAAAAGCACCACAGAAACTCACCGTAGACTTTGCAGTTAAACTCGACATAAAGAAGGAGGAAAATAACAATATGGACGACAGCAGCAATAAGTTTTAACAAGGATGCAAAAAGGGTTGTAACTGCAACAAGACCATCGTAAGGATGGAGTCTGCTTTAGCTTTGTGGATCAGTAACTACAGGAAAAAGACCATTATGAGACATTACAGCGAGCAGCGCCAGGATGAAGAGGCATGGTCAGAGGAACTTTGGGAAATACACCTGAGTCACTATTAATCATTTATTATGTGTCCAACCTTTGTAGGTTGATCATTAAAATTTTACATTTACAGTATTTCTAAAAGCTGTCATTTTTATTTACAATACATTTTAGTATTTGGTTTCGTTCTATAATACTCTGCTTTTTTTTTTTACTCTACTAAGGTTTGAACTTTGAGAGGGTCTAAACAAGAGAGAAATGTGAGAAAATGTTAATACCTGTCTGAGAAAAGTGTATGAAGTGTGTGAAAAAGGGTTTTACAGCCTTAAAATATATACAATAATTGCAAAAAATAAAGTTTTCTACTTTTCTTTAGTTTATTTCAGGTTATTTTTGGAACATAACCCCCGCAATAAACGAGGGACCACTGTATAGAGAGACTAATAACAAAACGGTACGCACACGTGTGAGCGAAATAGAACACAAGTCCATTTATGTTTTTGAGGAGGTAACAGCATTATAACCTGGCTAAAAGCTCATAAGAGTCAATTTTGCATAATATAGGACCTTTAAAGTGACTATGTTTGTTGCATCAGTCTGCCCATTGACTTCGAAAATGAATTTTCGTAACATGTTTGTTATTAGTCTGTGCCTAATGTGGCCAGTGCATTGTAGACCTTGGCGTTACTCACGTCTGGGTGGAGGTGTACACCACACCTCCACCCAGAGGAGGTGCTGGTGAAGGATGTGGTGAGCTCATTCTTCTGCTCCAGACTCACTCTCTCGGGGCCCCATCCGCAGAGGCGTGCTTGTTTTGGCCCCCTGCCCGGCTCTCAGCGCAAACGAGAGGTGTGCTGGGCTCATAAATAGTGCAGGCAGAGGGAGGTGTTCCTGCGCTCCCAGGTGTTAACAGCCCCTTGAGGGCCTTCACACTGAGAGCACAGCCAGGGGCCCCGACACAGGCACCTGCCCACACCAACGGCACAGAGCTGGTGTCTACAGCACATGGGCACATGTGATATTCACTATGTTTACATGCACAGATTACTCTGAGTACGCTAAACAACCAAATTCAAATTGTCTTTGCCCCAAAATCTGTGAGACTGGTCTTGTCCCAGTCTACACCAGGTCACACAACAAGGGGAAATAGCTGCGAACAAGGGGATACAAGACAATCATGGACGTCTAGTAATTTACCATTTGCACTAAAACTTTACAAAGTTAAGGAATGCTTAAAATACACCTGTTTGGAACATTCCACAGGTGAACAGTTTCAGTGGAAACAGGTGAGTGTGATGATTGGGAATAAAAGGAGCATCCCCAAAGGGCTCAGTCATTCACAAGCAAGAATGAGGCGAGGTTCACCACTTTATGTCGTAGGTCGCTGGTCCGGACGGGCTTGAGCTGGGAAATATGGAAGGTGGGGTGGATACGGAGGGAAGGGGGAAGCTAGAGCTGCACTGCGGATGGGTTAATGATCTTGGCAATGGTGAAGGGACCCAGGAACCGGGGGGAAAGCTTGCGGGAAGAGTGGAGGCTGGTAGCCCAAAGAAGCTTTGAATGGAGATACGCCCGTGGCTGAGCTGACGAGGGAGTTATGGGCATATTTGATCCAGGGCAGGAACGTGCTTCAGGCTGCCAGGTTGGCGGATACCACGCACCGTAGGGCCGTCTTCAGGTCCTGATCGGCTCACTCAGTCTGTCCATTCGACTGGGGGTGGAAGCCCGAGGTGAGACTCACGGACGCCTGCCCAGTCCCTCGCAGAAGGCACGCCACACCTGCGAGGTAAACTGTGGCCCGCGATCAGAGACAATGTCCGCCGGGATCCCGTGGAGACGAAACACATGGAGGGTCAGGAGGTCAGCTGTCTCTCTAGCAGAGGGAAGTTTGGGCATGGCGACAAAGTGGGCGGGCTTGGAGAATCGATCGACGACCGTGAGGATGACCGTGTTGCCCTGGGACGGGGGCAGACCGGTGACGAAATCCACCGCTACATGGGACCAAGGACGCCACGGGACGGGGAGAGGATGGAAAAGTCCCGATGGCAGTGAATGAGAGGCCTTCCCCCTGGCACACACCTGGCATGTGGTGACATAGTCCCTGGTGTCCCTGTCCACGGTGGGCCACCAGAAATACCATTTCAGAAGTGAGATTGTGCAGTTGACTCGGGGGTGACAGACGAACCCGGAGCCGTAGACCCACTCCAGGACCTGAGAACATACAGGGTTAGGGACAAATAGTGTGCCAGGTGGGCCATTACCTGGGTCGGGGTCGCTCCGCTGGGCCTGCCGGACCAAGTCCTCAATCTCCCACCGGATGGCTGCCACCACGGGCTCCGGGATGGTGGAGCCCTCCTCCAGGGTAAACTGCCGGGACAGGGCGTCCGGCTTAACATTGCGTGAACCTGGACGATAGGTGAGTGTGAAGTCAAAACGGTTAAAAAACAGGGACCACCGAGCTTGGCAGGAATTCAGACGCTTAGCTAATTGAATATATGAGAGGTTCTTATGATCAGTCCATACTATGAACGGTAGCTCCGCCCCCTCCAGCCAGTGGCGCCATTCCTCCACGGCTAATTTCACCACCAGTAGTTCCAGATCTCCCACGTCATAGTGTCTCTCGGCTGGGGACAGATGGCAAGAAAAGAAAGCGCAGGGAAGAAGGCAATTCTTGGGCTTGAACCGCTGGGAAAAAACAGCCCCCACGCCGGTATCTGACGCTTCCACCTCCACTATGACCTGGCGAGAGGGATCTGGTTGATGTAGGATGGGAGTGGAGCTGAACAGATTCTTGAGACGGTCGAAAGCCACCTGGGCTTCCGGGGACCAGGAGAACTGCTGGGAGGGGGAGGTCAGTTTGGTGAGGGGCGCAATGACCCGACTGAAGTCTCGGATAAACCGCCTATTGAAGTTTGCGAAGCCGATAAATCTTTTTAGCTGTTTACGATTGTTGGGGGTAGGCCAATTAGTAATCGGACATGGTGCTGGTGTTCCTGTGGAGAGTGGGAGAAGATTAAAATATCATCGAGATAGACGAACACAAACTGGTTCAGGAAGTTCCGCAGGACATCATTAATTAATGCTTGGAATACCGCGGGGGCGTTGGTGAGTCCAAAGGGCATGACTAAGTATTCGAAGTGACCCAGAGGGGTCTTAAACGCGGTCTTCCACTCGTCCCCCTCCCTAATACGCACCAAATTATAGGCGTTCCGGAGGTCCAATTTAGAGAAGATGGTGGCCCCGTGAAGTGGAGTGAAAGCGGAGTCGAGGAGTGGAAGGGGATATTTGTTCTTCACTGTGATGGCGTTGAGACCCTGGTAATCTATGCAGGGGTGTAAGGTCTTGTCTTTCTTAGCCACGAAGAAAAAGCCCGTGCCAACAGGGGAGGAGGACGGGCGGATGATGCCGGCTGCCAGTGAATCCCGGATATATTTCTCCATGGTCTCGCGTTCAGGCTTAGAGAGGTTGTACAACTGGCTAGCAGGTAAGGGGGCTCCAGGTAGCAGGTCAATGGCGCAGTCGTACGGTCGGTGAGGGGCAGTAAGAGCGTCCCCCCATCCCGAGCACAGCGCAGCTGCATGGGTTCCCCAGCGGTGGACAGAAAGGGAAGCTCCCCACTCCAGACCGGGGAGTAACGTCTCATTGGCCGGGCTGGTGAATGTCGTCTCTCTCGTCACAGGAAATCAACTCGTCCTTTAAGCGGTCATTTAGCCCTTTAAAAAATAACGCCTTTAAAGCGCTGTCGGTGCAGTCTACCTCCGCAGCAAAAGTCCAGAACTCGATTGTATAATCGTCTACCGACTTGGATCCCTGGGACAGACTTAGCAGGTGGGTAGCACCATTCGCCTGGTAATGCGGGTGGTCAAAAACGCTTTTAAACTCCATGCAAATTTGGCCTCCGCGCATTGGAGCGCTCTCCATCTTAAGAGGCCGCAGATATAGCGGATCTTCGCTGCGTCTGGCGGAAAGCGGCCTGGGCATTGCTGAAAAATCTATTGGCATTGAAACAAAAACCCCCGACAGAGGCTGGGCTGACCTGAATAGGGGTCCGGGTCCGTGCCCCTAGACTCCCGGGTGTCCGGTGGTGCCGTGGCTCCCGCGGCGGCGGCTGGAGTCATGGGCGCGGTAGCGAGCAGCGCGGCCAACTGGGTACTGAGCTGGCCCAGCTGCTGGGACAGGGACAGATTACATTCCATAAGAGTCCGAATTGTTTGGTCGTGTTGACCTATAATTACTCCATGATGTGAAAATACCTGACAAAGCGAAGGGTCCGAGTGTGCTTGGTCCATGTTGGCCAGATCGTTCTGTCGTAAAGGCAGGCAGAACGGACCAAGCAGTGCAAGACTCGGGCAAGATTTACAGTGTTTATTTACAATTTGTGAATTAAAGTTCAAACAGAGGAATAGATCTGGCGGGGAACAGGGGACAGAGTCCAGGGCAGGATCCAAGAGCGGAGCGGGCGGAGCGGGCGGAGCGGGCGGAGCGGGCGGAGCGGGCGGAGCGGGCGGTGCGGGCGGTGCGGGCGGAACGGGCGGTGTGGGCAGCGGTGGGACAGGAAGCTGAGTGGGAGCCGGTATCCATGGATGGGAGAAGCGGGAGCGGAGCAAAGACGGGGAGCAGGGTGCAGAGCAGGGTCCAGCGAGGTAGAGTGCAGGAGACAAGAAGCGACGAGACTTGACCAGGTCAGGAAGGCAGGGTAGGAGCTGAGCCGGGAGTGCAGGAGCCGGGAGGGTCCAGAGAACTGAATCTGGAGAGCAGCATAAAAATCCAAATGAGCGGGATGCAAAAAGACAAAATGGCAAAGGCAAGCCAAGCAAGAGCATTCGCGTGAACACGCGGATGATCCTGGCCCCTCTTATCCACGGCAGGTGGCATTGATTGAGCTGATGAGCTGCAGGTGCGCACGGGAGAAGCCAGGAGCTCAGCCCAGCTCTGGCTCCGGCAGGTGGGGGAGGGAAGGAACAAGGTAGGAGACAAAGCAAAGACAGGAACAGTACGAATCGTGACACTTTATGGACAACTGCATGAGCAAATAGTCCAACAGTCTAAGAACAACATTTGTCAATGTACAATTGCAAGGAATTTAGGGATTTCATCATCTACGGTCCATAATATCATCAAAAGATTCAGAGAATCTGGAGAAATCTCTGCGGCAAGGCCTAAAACCAACATTGAATGCCCGTGACCTTTGATACCTCAGGCGGTATTGTACTAAAAACATACATGAATGTGTAAATGATATTACCACTGGGCTCAGGAACAGTTCAGGAAACCATTGTCAGTTAACACAGTTTGTCGCTACATCTCCAAGTGCAAGTTAAAACTGTACTATGCAAACCGAAAGCCATATATCAACAACACCCAGAAACGCTGCCAGCTTTTCTGGGCCCAAGCTCACCTGAGATGGACTGACGCAAAGTGGAAAAGTGTGCTGTGGTCTGACAAGTCCACATTTCAAATTGTTTTTTAGAAATCATGGATGTTGTGCAGGCCAAACAGGAAAATGACTATCTAGATTGTTTTAAGGCCAAGTTCAAAAGCCAGCATCTGTGATGGTACGGGGGGTTGTTAGTGCCCGTGGCATGGGGAACTTGCACATCTGTGAAGGCACCATTCATGCTGAAACAATGTTTCTACAAGTTTTGGAGCAACAAATGCTGCCATCCAAGCAACGTCTTTTTCAAGGACGTCCCTGCTTATTTCAGCAAGACAATGCCAAGCCACATTCTGCATGTGTTACAACAGTGTGGCTTTGTAGTAAAAGAGTGCGGGTACTAGACTGACCTGCCCGCAGTCCAGACCTGTCTCCCATTGAAAATGTGTGAGGCAATATGAAGCACAAAATGTGACAATGGAGACCCAGGACTGCTGAGCAACTGAAGTTGTACGGATTGAAGGATTCCTCCTGCAAAGCTTGAACAATTAGTTTCCTCAGTTCCCAAACATTTATTGATTGTTGTTAAAAGGAAAGGTGATGTAACACAGTGGTAAACATGCCCGTCTCAGTTTGAACATTGAATATCATGTTTTTGTAGTTTATTCAGTTCAGTATAGGTTGTAAAGGATTTGCAAATCATTGTAATTTTTTTTGTATGTGGAGCAGCAGTGCTATCGCTTTAGTGAAGAAAAAAAGTCCAGCAGCATGAAATATCTCTTAAATAGTGAGGCAGATATGAGTCCTGCTGTGATACTCCTCTGTGAGTTTATGGATTAAAAATCAGTGTGGAGCAGCGAGGACAGGAGATGAGGCTTCAAAACTTCTGTCACAATGCTTACTGAAGGTGACTGCAGATTCGCCATCTGTTTGGAGCAGAGTTCATTTACTTTTTCCTCTTATCCTCTATCCTCTCTACTCACAACACAGGGCTTGTAAACATAAATTGTGTGTGTGTGTGGGGGGGGGGGTGTACGTGTGTGTACATGAGCAACTTGTGCTTTGGCCCATCTCCTCAAACCGGGCCAAGTCCTGCTTGCACTGGACAAACGTACCACGCTTTCGGGGCTATCCATGCTTGGGCACAGGTTTGACCGGGCATCTTTAGAAGTGATGTGCTCTTTAAGTGTGTTTGAAACTCTATAAAAGCAGAGGAGTTTATTACAGGCATGACATGAAAGTGTAAATCACATCTTTTTACCCAAAATCAGCTACGAGTTTAATGTAACCACACCACTGTTATAGTTAGTTTCATCTCCGTTCATTTTCACTTCAACATAGTGGACCAAAACAAAACATGTGCTAGTGGAGGGACTGTGGTTTTATTTGTTTCTGTTCTGATGCATGAAGAATAAGTGCAAAGGCACGGGAATCGTTCTGTAGATCTTTATTGTCGCTTACAGCAATACAGTTGGGTTAAAGACAGTGTCAAGGAAAATTTGAAGTAGAGTTAAGTGAGTAGTGTCCTAAGTGGTGTCTGAAGCAGAATGAATCGAAAAGGGTGAGATTGCACCAGTGTTAGATATCCCTCCCAGAATGGGGGTTATTATAAGAAATTTATAAGAAATTTAAAGCAAAGGTGAACAGGTGTTTTATAACCCTCCCAGAGCGGGGATCACACATTCCTGAGATGAGAGGGGCTACAGATAAGAAATGTGGTCTTAACCAAAATAACCAGAACATAGCTGTTATCCTCCCTTAATGTGATATGTGGCACACTGTTGCATGAGAAACAGAACATTTTGTCCCTTTGTAAGAATGTAAGCGATGTATTACATTTGTATATTGTCCACAATGTTCAAACATATGTCTAATATATCCCTGACTGTTTCTTATCTTGTGCACTTGATTGCCTCTCCTAGTCTGCCCATCCATCCGATTACATATGTTCTTCAGATGTTGGGATCATTTTTATTAATTGTTGTAAAGAAGACATATTGTGCTTGTGCCTGCTAGAATAATAATAATAATACATTTTATTTATAGGGCGCCTTTCTGGGCACTCAAGGTCACCTTACATACAATATATACATATACAGACAGTTAAAATCAACATTTATTAACATACAGTTAAAAACATTCAGATAAAAAACATTGAAAAAGGACAGGGCAGGTGTGGATTATAAAGAATATGCCAGTCTGAACAAGTGGGTTTTGAGTTTGGATTTGAAGTGTGAGAGTGTGTCAGTGTTGCGGAGGTCAGGGGGGAGAGAGTTCCAGAGCTGGGGAGCAGAGCGGCTGAAGGCCCTGCTCCCCACGGTGACAATCCGGGCTGATGGAACAGAGAGATGGAGAGAGGAAGAGGAGCGGAGAGAGCGAGCGGGTGTGGCAATATGGAGGAGGTCTGAGGTATGGAGGGGCAAGGTTATGGATGGCTTTGAATGTGTGGAGCAGGATTTTATATTGGATGCGGTGTGAGATGGGGAGCCAGTGAAGTTGCTGTAGGATGGGTGTGATGTGGTTGATGGAAGGGGTGCGTGTGATGATGCGAGCTGCTGAATTCTGAACCAGCTGAAGTTTATGCAGTGTTTTTTGTGGGAGACCAAAGAGAAGAGAATTGCAGTAATCCAGGCGAGAAGTGATGAGGCTATGTACAAGTACGGCTGTGGACTGTGGTGTGAGGGAGGGCCAGAGACGATTAATGTTGCGTAGGTGAAAATAGGCGGAGCGGGTGATGTTATTAATGTGAGAAGTGAAGGAGAGAGTGCTATCGAGGATGACACCCAGAGTCTTAACCTGAGGGGAAGGAGAGATGGAGGAGCCGTCAATGGGTATAGAGAAATTGTTGATCTTGTTTAGGGTGGATTTGGTGCTGACAAGGAGAAGTTCAGTTTTATTTCTATTGAGTTTGAGAAAATTGGAGGTGAACCAGGATTTGACTTCATTGATACAGATAAGAAGGGTTGATGGTGGGAGTGATGAGTTTGGTTTGCCAGAGAGGTAGAGCTGGGTGTCATCCGCATAGCAGTGGAAGTGGATGTGGTGTTTCTGGAAAATGTGACCAAGGGGGAGGAGATAGATGATGAATAGGAGGGGACTGAGGACAGAACCCTGGGGAACACCTGTGGAGATAGAGACTGGATGAGAAGTGAAAGATTTGAGCTGAATAAACTGAGTGCGGTCAGAAAGATAAGAGTGAAACCAGGTGAGGGCTGTGCCAGTGATGCCAATAGAAGAGAGTCTGTCAGAAGGATGGAATGAGAAATGGTGTCAAAGGCCGAGCTTAGGTCAAGCAGAAGGAGGATGGATACTAAACCAGAGTCAGCAGAGAGAAGAAGGTCATTAGTGATTTTGAGTAGAGCCGTTTCAGTGCTGTGGAGAGGACGGAAGCCAGATTGGAATTGTTCATACAGGTTATTGGAGGACAGGTGAGAGTGAAGTTGAGCAGAAATTGTTTTTTCAAGGATTTTTGAGATGAAGCAGTTTTCAGAGGAGAGGGAACAGTTCCGGAGGTGAGGGAAGCATGGATTATGTTAGTGATGAGAGGAGCCAGAGATGAAAGAGTAGCTTTAACGAGGACTGTGGGTAGAGGGTCAAGCTGACAGGAGGAAGTTTTGGATTTTTGAATAAGGATGGAGATTTGATTGACAGAGGGCAGAGTGAATGAAGACAAAGGAGAGGTAAAGGCAGAAGGAGATGTAGTGAAAGGTAAAGTTATAGCAGAGGACGGGGTTAACTGTTGGTGGATAAATTGGATTTTTGTGGTGAAGAATGAAGCCAGTGTATTGCAAAAGTCAGATGAATAAAGATGAGCTGGGAGAGAGTCAGGTGGTTTAGTGATGTCACTGATGAGAGTAAAAAGAGCTTTGGAATTTCCTTCATTTGAACTGATTAAACCCAGAGTAGTAAGTGGATTTGGTTTTGGAAATGCAGTCCTTATAGTGGAGAATGTGATTTGTGTACAAGTCTTTATGAATAGTTAGTCCAGTTTTATGGAAAGTCTTTCAAGTTGGCGGCCTTTTGCTTTTAACTGTCTGAGAGTGGGGGTGTACCAGGGTGCAGAGTGAGTGAATGAGACAGATCTGGCTTTCAGTGGAGCAAGTGTGTTGAGAATATTGTGCAATTGGGAGTTAATTGGGACTGTCTGTACAGGGAAGGTTACTGATTTGACAAGATAGAATGTCCAGATTTATGTCTTTAATTTTCCGAAATGCTATGGTCCGTGAAGTGTTGTGTTTGGAAAGAGGCAGAATGATATTAAATGTGATGAGCATGTGATCAGAGAAGGGGATATGGTTGGCTTTACAGTCTATGGGTGATAGTCCTGAACAGCAGATTACATCTAGAATATGTCCTTTAGAGGGAGTGGGAAAATTAACAAACTGCTTTAATCCAAAACTGTCCAAACAACATGTGAAATCTTGAGTGAGTGAATTATTGACAATGTCCAAATGAATATTGAGGTCCCCTAGTAATATGATATTTGATGAAAGGGAGGAAACATGTTAAAAAAGCAGCAAAATCTGACATAAAATCCTTGTTTGGTTTTGGTGGTCGGTAAACAGTGGCAATGATAGTAGGAGTGGGTCGTATAGTAGTGAGAGCTGGCATACGGTGGCCTCAAATGACTGACAGGCAAGCACAGTCACGGGCACTACTATCAAGCTCTCGCGGTACAATATCGCAAGACCGCCCCCTCGACCAGAAGCACGAGGTTGGGAAAAATAAACAAACCCCCCTATATTGTTATAATCTATGACATTAGTGGATTTCGTTATAATTTGGCCATTTTATCTCAATATTGATCTAAAACAACTTGGTTGGCGGTTCAAATCCCTCTCTTGACATAAAAAGCATTGACCGAGCGGGCAGATCCACTGACCCACAGGTTGGCGGTGCAATACCAGCTCCCAAAGATAAATACTGGCATTGTAATCTTGGGCAAGACACTTACACAGGTGTATAAATCTGTGTGTGAATGGGTATAAAAATGTGACTTGATAAAAAAAACAAGTCCACTGTCTTCCGTGGTAGAAAACTGAGGTACCATGAGTAACATGGGGTATGTGGGCCCTGTAACTGTGACAGAAACATGTGGGGTTGGAGGTAGAGCAGAGAAGATTGCATGTTATTTAATGGGGAAATGACCTCTTTATACCAGGGGCCTGTAGAGTCCATACTGGTTTATTGCTGGTGATTTATGGTGTACCGTTTCCTATTTTATATTTTCCTGTGTTAGCTTTGAACAAGTTATCTGGCTAGCCAAAATCACCACCTTACAGACACATCTGGAATTGTCTCTGAGCCCCCAGATACAAGGTAGTCTTAAATGGCCAAGTTGTTTGTTATAATTTGGTATTTATTAGACAGTTCCTTGGAAAACATGCATAATGCTACAGATCTGACCTATAACTTGGCCTGATGGCCTCATCTTCTTGTCTCCATGGGGATAGATAACTTTAATGCCATACAGTGGAACATTCCAGGCAAAGCAATAACATCTTCGTGGCTACAAGACGATGGTAGATCTTTCACCAGAAAAGTTATAGGCATTGCAAATTAAGATATCTGCCACATCTACATGACATGAGATTGTCTAGTATTAGTATTCAACTTGAACTAAGAAAACATATACTCTAGATCAGGGGTGGCGAACACGCGGCTCTCTGCCAATAGGAATGTGGCTCTTTGCCTCGTATAATATTTTCTATAGACTGCAGCTCTTTGCATTGTCTCATGTTTCACTTATTTTTTTCTTTCTTAAAACACATTCAAATCCAACAGGGCTTATTAAAACAAATAATAAACAATATATAATATAAAAACTGATTTATCAGCTTTTTTTTACGCTGCGTCTGACATGTGACCGCTCGTCATCTGCGCGGGTTACGTCTAATGCCGCGAAAATAAGTAAACATTTCATGCGCGTGCAGACTGTTATCGTCGAATCAAAATGGCAAAATCCAAAACTAAATGAAAATATGAGGATGAACACAGCACATTTCTGGAAGAACGGGAAGATGCTTACTTTTTTATTGAACGGAATGGCACATCACTCTGTTTAATCTGCAATACTACAATATCACATTTCAAAGCTTCAAATCTTCAGCGTCATTTTAGCATTCTCCAGGCTAATATGGACAAGGAATTCCCCAAAGGTTCTGAACTACGCAAGCACAAACTGAGCACCTTAAAAAGCCAGGTAAAAAGACGGTCTCAAATGTTTCAGCAATTGAACAAGCATGGAGAAACTGAGACACTTGCATCCTATAAAGTGGCGTGGAAGATTGCCCGTGCTAAAAAAAAAACGTACCACGAAGGAGAGTTTTTAAAACAGTGTTTTGTGGATGTAATTGAAACCTTGGCTCCAGGTAATAAAAAAATCCCACTGAGATTATCATCCCATCACTCCAACAAGGTAAGAAAATCTGTGATGTGGTTTGGAAATAACACCTGACTTATGCTTGTGTTAATATTTTTATGAGATAAGATAAGATAAGATAAGAAAAGCCTTTATTAGTTCCACAGTGGGGAAATTCCAGTATTGCACCGCACAGTTAAAGAACAGAAGGATAATGGTACATGCAATAAAACAAGATAATATATAAATAGCTTAAAATAATTTAAAAAATAAACTAAAAATATTCCATCAGTTTACATTATACGGGCCCTACATGTGTTTCTGAAGTGTGTTCAGTAGTTGTGTCTGTCAGAGAGAGACAGAGATGAAGAAAAAGAGCAAATGTGTGTGTGTATGTGTGTATGTGGGGGGGGTATCTGACCTCTGGGTAGGTGCTGTGTTAACTCTGGCTAAGCTGCATTTGATGTGTGTGTTGAGGGTGGACACTTATCTTGAAATGAACAGACGTACAATGCTTGCTGTTGTTTTGTAAGGAGAGGAGTGTTTTAAGGGAAATAATATGGTTGTAATTGTGTGTGTGTGTGTCTGTCTGTCTGTCTTGGCAGGTCAGTGCGTCGTGTGGCTCTTTGAGTGTTACGGTTGAAAATTTTGGCTCTTTGTACCTAACTTGTTCGCCACCCCTGCTCTAGATAAATATTGTGAATTGAAGCCAAATGCTGTGACTTTATGTTACACCTATCCCATAGTAGATGAATAGCTGTGTCTGTGTATCCAACAGTAATATAAAGCCAGTTCTAGCACAGTACACCAGCTCTCTCCAACATGGCTGCTCCTGCTTTGTTCTGAGACAGGACCACTCACACACCATGAGCTTAATGAGAAAAAGACTACTGTGGTATATCTTTACAACTTCAAAGGATCAGAAAAGAAGAGAGAGAGGGGAATAAAGGGACAGCTTTAAGAGTCTTGTCTTCATATATGCATATATTTGAGATGGAATTGTGGTGTCTCTTTATCCTACCTCCAGTTTTTAGTTTGTTCAACATCGTTGTTAGTGCCGTGTTGCTAAGAGCCAAACTGCGAATCTGTAGTCTTGATCTTTTATTGTCAGTAAATTTGCTTTCACAAGGGAGTTGGAGTTCATAAGGGTGACGGTGGTTATAACTAGAAGGTGACTGGTTCAAATCCTGCTTGAGTTCATTCTGTGTTGTGTACTTAAGATAGTTGCCAATGGCTCGGTGAGTGGCTAATGCTCATGCTTCACAGCAAGAAGGTCCTGGGTTCAACACCCTAGCGACACATGTAGAGTTTGCATCTGTGCATGTTTTGTAGTGTCTGGGAGGGTTTGTTCTGAGCATTCCAGTTTCCCTCACTTACCCAAAACATCGCCAACAAGATGAAATATCTTAATATTTGAGTTCACAAACTCAAAATACTCTGTATGACCCTGTGGTTCAGATACTGGACCAATCTCAGGGCAACACTGTGGTTTGGGCAGAAGCTATAGCTATCTATCAGCATGTTCCAGCAGAGTGGCACTCCATTAGTTTCTATCCAAGCATGTCACAAATAAAGATTATGACCACTGTTTGTTTTTGTTTTTTGTTTTTTTTTTCTGTATTCACTAGTGTAAACCTGGCAACTGGTGCCGCTGGATACAATCTTGCTTAAAAAGTCAGTGCTCTGGTGAGAGTGCAACCCCTTATACTATTATTGGTGGTTAAACATTGAACCCATAATGCCAGTTGCCCTAAATAAAATAAACAAATAAATATGCAATAAACAATATATCTACTTTATTTACTATCCTAACCCAGTAACAAATTTACTCAGGCCATTATCAGCTACCCTGTGTTTAGTGGGTGAATATTGAACCCACTACACCATTTTAGCCACATATTTAAAACATCCACTTTTCACAACTACTACATCTACTCATGCAAGGTTTAAACCAGCTACCCAATGATAAGCAGGTGAATACATAGCCTACTATGTCACAGCCTCCCCCCTCAAACATGCTCTCAAACCGATATATAAGAGACAGCATATCCAGTATGAAGGAGGACTTGTGGGCACTGATCCACCTGGACACTCTGGTCTTTGTGGTGCCCAGCCTGTAGCATGGATCCTGTGTTGGCACGGGCACAGGACCCCTCAGCGGAGGAGGGGCTGTGGGTCAAATGGGGGGAGTGGATAAGAGGATTGGGCGTTTGAAGTGGAGCTAGTGTTACCATTGTGGGGGATTATAAGGAAATGCATATGAGCCAGACAACAGCACACAATTGCAGACTTAAGAGTATTCCTGGGGTTTAGCTTCCTGTTACAGGCAACATTTTGAGGACTTTTCTTCACTCAGAAGATATATTTTCTATTAAATGGTCAATCCATGAGGTTTGATATCATTAACGTCTGTTGTTGAATGAGCATGAGCAAGTTAACTCTCCTTCGACAAAACTTTATATTTTTCAATAACCCATGTAGCTTTATTTACAGTTGCTTTCACTGTACACACACACACAATATTTATTTGTGGTTTTAGATTTCATCCTAAGTATTCTTTTAAGCTGCTGCTTTGTCAGTGAGCTAACAAATCCCCGAGACTACACCCAGCGCACCTGCCACTGCTGTCTGTGTTGGTATTGTTGTGATGTGCCAAACACATTAAGAGCTGTGCTGTGTGGTTATGGCCACACTATGAAAACTGCACTAGCTGACCAAGTACACATACCATAACTAACAGAGCACCACGGCACCTTTATACATTTTCTCTACTTCAGTCTGCTTCACTCTGCTTCTGTCTGCTCCAGTCTGCCCGTCTGTTCCATTCTGGTCCTGTTTGCTTCAGCCTGCTCCTGTCTGCCTCTTCATATAAGATACATTTTAGCCAGGGGAAGTACAGCTTGGGAGAGGGTAGATGGGATTCTCACTTTTTTTAAACAAAAGCCAATAGCACATGTGCAGGGAGCGGTAAATTTAAGAGCTTTTGAATTGAGCTCTGTTTAGTAATCCTGCATTTCAGTGTCTTATCAAAATCTGTGTCCCCAAGATATTTGCTCCTTTGTGAAGAACTTCTTTCTGTACAGCTTCACTATGGACATCAGGCCTGATAAAACTACAGCAGGGGTCACCAACCTTTTTGAAAATGAGAGCTGCTTCATGGGTACTGAGTCATACGAAGGGCTACCACTTTGATACATGAATTTGCTCAGTTTGCCTTGAGTTATTCCTTATTAATAATGATAAATGATAATCTATGTGAAGACTCTGATCGTGTTAATGATTTCTCATAATTATCAACAATGACAGCAAGGTGGGAAACAGATATCAATGTTCAGCACTTAAACTTTTTTAATCTTAGTAACTGTTAAATTTTCAGATGATTACTGACAGACGTGGACAAAAAAAAAGATGGTACCCTTAACTTAATATTTTGTTGCACAACCTTTTGAGTTAATCACTGCAATCAAATGATTCCTGTAACTGCCAATGAGACTTTGGCACCTCTCAGCCAGTATTGTGGCCCACACCTCATGAGCAAACTGCTCTGGTTGTCTCAGGTTTGAACGGTGCCTTTTCCAGATGGCATGTTTCAGCTCCTTCCAAAGATGCTCAAGAGGATTTAGGTCTGGGCTCATAGAGGGCCACTTTACAATAGTCCAATGTTTTCCTCTTAGCCATTCTTGGGTGTTTTTAGTTGTGTGTTTTGGGTCATTGTCCTGTTGCAAGACCCATGACCTGCGACTGAGATCAAGCTTTCTGACACTGGCCAGCACATTTCTCTCTAGAATCCCTAGATAGTCTTGAGATTTCATTGTACCCTGCAAAATTCAAGACACCCTGTGCCAGATGCAACAAAGCAGCCCCAGAACATAACAGAGCCTCCTCAGTGTTTCACAGTAGGGACAGTGTTCTTTTCTTGATGTGCTTCATTTTTTCATCTGTGAACATAGAGCTGATGTGCCTTGGCAAAAAATTCAATTTTCGTCTCATCTGTCTTGGTCAGAGTTCACATTAACTTACTTAAACTTCATGTATAATGAACATATTTTTAAGCTATTGTCATTTTTAAATCTATATAAATGCAGGGGTGATTAAAAAAAAAAAAAAATGTAACAGAATAAAATACAATTTTAGATTTAGTGAGTTGTGCTATTTTTAGAACCGGCCTGCGGGCAACTCTTGCAGGCCTTGGGGGCGACCTGGTGCCCACGGGCACCGTGTTTGTGACCCCTGACCTACAGTGTTTCCTCGTTTATCGTGGGAGTTACGATCCAAAAATAACCCGCAATAGATGAAATCTGCAAAGTACAAAACTTTATTTTTTACAGTTATTATTTATATATATATATATATATATATATATATATATAGAGAGAGAGAGAGAGAGGCATTAAGATGTTTTCACATTTCTCTCTTGTTTAAACACTCTCAAAGTTCAAACCTTTGTAGATTTAAAAGAATAAGCACAGTATTATAGAACGACGAAACCAAATACTATACTGTACTGTAAATAAAAATGACAGCTTTTAGAAATACTGTAACAAAATTTTAATGCTCAACCTACGACATTGGGTACATAAGAAATGATTAATAGTGACTCAGGCGTATTTCACAGTTCCTCTGACCGCCCCTCTTCATCCTGGCGCCGCTCCGCTGTAGTATCTCGTAATGTTCTTTTTCCGGCAGTCACTGATCCACAAAGCTAAAGCAGACTCTATCCTTACGATGGTGTTGTTGAAATTACAACCCTTTTTGCATCCTTGTTAAAATATATCACTGCTGTCGTCCTTATGCTATTTCTCCCTCTTCATGTCGAGTTTACATGCATAGTCTCTAGTGGACGCACCTCTTGGCCACCCTGCGTGTCTGCGGCGCTTTTCAAACCGTCGGAGCAGTGCGAATCTGGCATTCACACAGTGTGTCTTGAGCGTTCAGGCATCAGACTCAGACTCATTTTTTGTGTCCAAAGGTTGAAAAAGCTGAACCTTTTTGGCGTTTGTCACTGGAGCTTAGTCTCTGATTGGTTGACACTGCAAGTCAAAGCGACGTCATTATCCGAACAAAGTAGAAAGACATCAGCCACAAACTAGCGGCAGCTTAATTATTCTGGGCTCACCGGCTAGCATAAAGGTTAGCATAAAGTCTATCATAAAGTCTAGCATAAAGGCTAGTCACGGACCCAGACACGCCGCAGAGCTGATCGCTTCCATTGATGGGTTTTATGTAATAAATACACTAAAGTCACTCTCTCAACCTGGTCTGCAGCGTTCACAAAGACACAGGAAAAAACAAAACATCCAAAGGCACTCGCAGAGACCACAGATGGTTGAAGAAGTCACCTTATGGTTAATTATTGGTTCATTCTGCAGATCAGGCCTTTTAGTGATACTTTCAATTTGCAAGGGTTTACTTGGATTATCTTGGTTTATTTTAATCTTAATCTGTATTTTATAGTAGTCTCAATAATACCGTTTATTGCAATATTTCTCTGCAGCAATATATTGTGCTTCAAAATGTGTTATTGTGACCTACTGGTAGGAAACATTTTGTTGTTTTTTGGACACAGGGGTAGTAACAGATTGTGTGAAGGGTCAACAAAAAAAATAACTTCTACTCATTAAGTGTTTCATGTATTTATTGCATCTTATATTCATTAATATTATGACATAATGGGACTCAGTATTTGTTTATAGTCTATATTTTTTTTTTTTTTACCAACATATCATACTTTAACTCTATTTGTTATTGTGACAGACCTAGTGAACATACTAGGTCAATCAATACAAAGATTAAGATAGGGTGTCTATGTAATCCCTCAGTCATCCAGGTCTGATCCATATAAAAGCCTAAAGTAAAATCTGTCAACTAGACAAAAAAGTTGTAGGAGTGAAGACGTTTTGCTGCTCATCCAAGCTGTTTCACTTCACTTCTTCACTTCAGATTGCTGGTGGCTTAATGTCTTTCTGAATAGCGGAGCTAACTGCACTGAAACTGTAAACAGCTGTAGGCTATGTCTACTGAGCTACACTAAGTGTGCACTGTGCCTGAGTCATAATTAGCATAGTATGAATATGCTAATTATAACTCAGGCAAAGTGCAGTACAGTGCAGTGCACACTAAATAGACATAGCTTTCATACAGAAACTGTAAACAATAGCTGTTTTCAGTTTCAGTGTAGTTAGCACCTCCCTTCAGATAGATATGAGGCAGTGTCCACCAGTAATCTGACCAGAACTGAAGCTTGGATGAGTAGCAAAATGTCTTCACTCATGCAACTTTTTTGTCCAGTTGACAGATTAAGATAGGACAATAGAGCTGGTTTCCCAAGTACCAGTGTTTGAAGAATTTGAAAAATATTCATAAATTCTATGAAATGGTATTTCTTTGGAGATAAGCAGTTGTTTTGATTGTTCATTTATGGCGTATGACCTTTGTTTCATATGTGGTGGACCCCAGTTTAGGTCTGTCCTGACACATTTTGAAGTACGATGTACTGCTGAAGAAAATATCGATAGTAAACGATAATATTGAAACACATTTATGCCACTGACACAATAACTAAGTAAGCAGACTTATGCCCAAAATAAGAAGAATTATCTCCCAAAACTATTCTAAATTTACAATATGGTTAAAAAGAGCAGAACGAAATGCTTTAGTAGTTAGTTTGTATCTATAATGAGTTATAGAAGTTATTTATTTATTTATTCAACCCCAATCTTTTTGGAGTACAAAAAAGAATTAAAAGTTCCGTCTAGTGCAAAGAAAAAGTCCCCATGATAAGCATGTACCCCAAAAAAATCTTGTTCCGTCTAACAGCGCATAAAGAGTCTGACAGTGTAGTGTTCACCAATCACTGACTCCGGTGAGCACAGGCACTTTGTCTCTGTCTGACAATATGACATTATATTCTATATATTCTAATCTACCATTAGTAAAAGCATGTGGTTGGGAGCAACGATCTATGTTATGTTTTTTCTTCATCAAAAACATACCCAGAGTTGTGTTTTGTTTCATTCACACGTTTAACACACAAACCCTGCTTATTTTAGTTCTTCTATCAATAAAAACACTCCCTCCTTGTGATGCCACTGAGTGGTGCTTTACTGTGTGAATAAAATAATTTGGATGATTTAATTTAGCATGGCTTAAAGGACACATGCGTCAATTTCACCTTAAATACGTAAAATAAAATTACTTTTTTTTTCTCTTTTTGCCTTCAATTTAAATCAAAGTTTAATTTTTACTCACATTATATTTCATATGCATCACACAGCCAATAAAACAATCCTTCAAATTTGTCACTACTGCTTTGCCATGACCAAGACTTCATGTAGCCCAACCCAGACTGGCTAACTGTGATGTGGAGAGGAGCCAGGCACTGAAAGTGGCACCCGCTTGGTGTTTGGTCCAAACCTCAGTCTCTGATGTTTATAGCGACATAAAAGAGAGGGAGGAGATATGCACAAAGTTTATATGATTTTTGGGATATACTAGAAGACAATAGAGAGAAGTAAATACATTCGGAAAATCAGTGGCAGGTCGTGCATCTCACCCTTGGGCCTTCAGTGATGTCCCACTTACACATTACAACATCACCTCAATACATTTAACTGTGAATGCAATGCATGCTTATTGATTTTAAATGCTACTGAAATTAAGAGAAGGAAGCTAAGTTCACAGATACTGTCAAAAATAAGAATGCGATTTAAAGATGCCAAACAAAATGTCACTAAAATTACACTATGTCAGCTTAAACAAGTCTGTCCAATAAACTTCACAATGTCGCTGTTTCATGTAAAACACCAACCAGAAATAACAAAACAAACTATTCTTTAAAAATAAAGTAAACAGATCATTTGCCTTTTTTGAGAATAGGCAACTCAACAGTAAATAACTGAAAATATGGCGCAGTTGAGATTGAACGAACTTTAGTAACTGAGGTGACTTCAATGTGCCACGTTAACCTTATCAATCAGATCAGATTTATTTGGTAATTTTTTGTATTTTTGTCATTCTATTTTGCACTGATTTAATACTAACAAAATAAAATGGCAAGAAGAAATCAAAACTAAAATGCTTGTACTCACCAACACAGATCTCCTCCACAGTATCTTTTCTTATTTGAAAATCAAATCCATCCTCCTTTCTTTTCTCAGTTTATCTGTGTGTTTCAGTTCCATCGGCAAGTCCTTTTCAATGGTCATGGAGGCCAATGCTAAAAGTCGTTTCTGTCCAGTCATGTTTCTGGCATAAGCTTTAAAGCTGAGAATGACTGCTGGACAGACGCAGTGGACACAGGGATAGTAACAACTAAACAGGCCAGTGCGTAAAGCTGTCCCATACTTTCACTCAGATTTTTGCTCCGAAGAATTTTTTTTATTTTTTACAATCATTATATATATTTTAAGACTGTAAAACCCCTCACCACACACTTCATACACTTTTCTCAGACAGGCATTAATATTTTCTCACATTTCTCTCTTGTTTAAAGATTCTTAAAGCTTCAAACTCAACTCTCAAAGCTTCAAACCTTCATAGATTTTTAAAAAATAAGCACAGTATTATAGAACAAAACCAAATACTATACTGTACTGTAAATAAAAATGACAACTTTTAGAAATACTGTAACAAATAAAATTTTAATGATCAACCTACGAGGTTTGACACATAAGAAATGATTAATAGTGACTCACGCGTATTTCACACTTCCTCTAACCGTGCGTCTTCATCCTGGCGCCACTCCGCTGTAGTGTCTTGTAATGTTCTTCCTGTAGTCACTGTACCACAAAGCCAAAGTGGACTCCATGTTGTCAGGAAAACGAAATTTGCCAGACAACACAAGCTAGCTGAAATATAATTGAATAAAAACTCTACCACATTAAACAACATTGGAAGCCACTCAATGAATTAGATATAATATGACATAAAGAGAACAGATAATAGAGAACATTTTTGTTTACATATTTATGAAAATAAAATAAATTCACTTTTCTGAGCATGTTAAGGCCTACAAAGAAGGCCTTGCTGGCCCTGGTGGCCCACCACTGCGGAAAATACAGGTCATATGTTACTCTGGCAGAGTTCTTATCTCAGTAAGGAGGTTGTGGGTTAGACTCCTGATCTCTCTAATTAGAGTGTGCATGTCCTCCCTGTGTTACTGTGGTGGAATGATTATCCATGAGGCTGCCGAATCCTATGTGTATCGCCGGTTAAGAAAATAAAATTGAAGAATGAAATAAGTCCAGAGCAGTGGGCGTTTTGAATGCAGTAGAAAAAATATTGCTCAAACATCCACAAATCACTCCAAATACAACAGAGGGAAAATGGAAAAAACTATAACATGGTTAAAAGCTCTGAAAATTTGATTTTGCGGAATAAGTTCACTTTAAAAACAGTTAATCTCTCATGTCACCACTTTCTGAAGCTATTGTGAGAATTTTTCTTTTGCTTATTCAGGGCCGGGTTAAAAAAATGTATTTTAATTACAGAGATATAAACCAAGAGAAAAAACT
This sequence comes from Periophthalmus magnuspinnatus, assembly GCF_009829125.3. NCBI lineage: Eukaryota > Metazoa > Chordata > Actinopteri > Gobiiformes > Gobiidae > Periophthalmus > Periophthalmus magnuspinnatus. Next base: position 7,633,749 of record NC_047134.1, on the reverse strand, counting down.
TCTATATTTTGACAGTTCTGCCATAGAATTCTAACTTGTCTGACCTGTTTTGAACTAGGACAGAATTCAGAGTTTGGGACAGCTGGGCACCCTGTCTGTAGTTGTGTGCTTATCTTCTGGTGTCTGGTTCTCCTCATTGATGTTCTTGTATGTGTCAGCCCCCATAGTGCTGCTTTGTATGATAAAGAAACAGGAGGCACTTATTTTACGTCCTCTCTCGTTCTCTCTGTCTGGGTGAAAATAGGGAGTACTTATTTTGCATATGTAATGACTCAGGCCTGCCTATCTCACTGTAAACTCACTGATAACACCAGCACAACCTTATCTCCACAAGAACTTCACAGCTTTATGTGACTTTGAAATGACTATCCACACAGGCCTATCTGCTTGCCCCCGCTCTAACATCTGTACCAAGCCACATGTTTATTTGGTTTTAGTAGTGGTGTGAAATGTGGGCTTAAAGTAGAAGGTGGCTTTAAATGTGGGGTATTACACTAGTATGGGGTAGTAATTGCTGACACATAACATATTTAGATCACCATGTTACCTTTTATTGTTTAGAAAATGTGTCCCCCTTTCCCTTTGCTCTCTACACTAAGTCACTCTACCTTCAGAGCATTATCACAACACAATCAGTGTGGATCCCGCTAATGACAAGCCTGATGCAATGTGCAGTAGTTTCAAGTTTTGTGTATTTCTGGAGAATTGTCGTGTGGGAGCAGAGATGACATAGGCTTCTGAGCTCGGCATTGGATAGAATCTTACAGCTAAATGTCAGGACGGTTTGAATAGGGCTCGGAAGGATTGCTAAAATACTCAAAAATGCATGGATGACATCTAGAACCTCTTCAGATCTGTTTTTGATGGGGGAAGAGCATCATAACATGGAAGAAAGCTCCCAAAAATAAATTTGGTTGAATATTAGAAAAAGAGAAAACATGTCCTAAACCAGGTTATACTAGCAATTACATGTTTTAACCATTTTATAAACAAATAAATATTTAGTAAGTGGTTAAAACTAATATTTACTAGTATAGGACAGGTTTTCTGTTTTAAATTATTCAACCCAATTATGTTTTAAGAATTAGACAAATGTTAATTTGCTAATACGGTGATTCAAATATTCAGTCAGTTTTAGTCTTAATGATGACTTTTTTAGTTTTTAACATTTTGTCATAATTAACTTTCACAACACGAACAGCATTTGCCTGTGAACAGTTCTTGCTGTGAGCTGTGTGCTTTTAAAATGTCTGTGTGTGACCGGAGCAGTCCTGTGTCACTTCTCCGTGGAGGACATGCATCATCGGGCGTGATAGAGCAGAATGCAAACAGCCTTAGCTCTGAAGGGGGTGTAGAGGGGGCTTGGTGTGAGATATCAGAAGGTTGTGTCTGCTGACCTAACTGACGTTCTTTTGTATCCTGATGGTGCATGTTTGAGTAATGCTGCACTTTAAAGTGGACCTGTTCTACAAAATTAACATGGTTAAAAGCTCTGAGAAATCCTAGTTGTTTCTACTCTCATTTACCCTCTGAAGTTGCATTTAGAGTAATTCATGTATGTTTGAGGCTGTAGTCGACCAAAGAAATTCTTGGTGGACTGAAGACATGTCTTGCCGATCGATTAGTCAACTAAAAAGGGGACGTGGCAAAAGCTCTCAAAACTGTTACATATCTCTGTGTATCTGACTCAAACTGGACTTACAAGACTACACCTGCAATATATATTTTTTACTAACTATGTATGCAGAAAAAAGTACTAGGAAATAAATTTATTTAAATAAGACTTGAGTTTAAACTTTTTACATAGAAATACCAAATCTTCAGCTAACTAACTCACTTCTCCTTTCTGCTGTTGTACCATATAAATCCTCATAATCTAAATAAAATGATTAATTGACTAATACAAATTTTGGTCGACTCAGACTTCATCAGCCGATTAATCAACTAAAGGAGTACACCCCTAGTTCTAAGTGACCTGGATTAGGGGACAATATACTAACAAAATTATATAGAATAACTGCATGATATGATGATATCAACAAAACAGGATAAAATTGTCATTGCCATTATTGCTCAACCCTAATCTGGATGCCCAACCCTACTTTGACTCCTAATGTGCATTTAAAATCGAGACATGTTCACCAGACTTGTTCTGATAATTTTTTAAACCCTGAAGCAATATATTCATATGTACAATCACCGAATGTAATAGTTTTCTGGGCCAAAATCATGACATTTTAGGGGAAGCTTAACTTGTCCTCTTGTAGTTTCTGAGAAATCCCCACTGGCTTCGGAAGACACTTTGAATTGTTGTGGTGTAAACATTCCTAATCTCCGCTTGGGGCAGTTTCTCAAAAATTTCTTTTGGTCTGAGAAGAGAGATGAAGTTCTTCCTGATAAGCTTTTGAAGTCCTGCAGCGCTACCAGTCACCACCTTCCTGCTCTTTGCAGGCGTGCACGAGGAAACAGGAGCATACATGAAGAAGCAGGAGCACACACGATACAGGAGCGTGCATTAGGATATGGTATGAGGACACAAGAGCTTGCACGAGGTCACAGGAGTGTCCATGATGATACAGGAGTGTGCATGAGGACACAGGAGTGAGCATGAGGACATGGGAGTGTGCATGAGGACACATGAGCTTGCACGAGGACAACTGTAATAATTACAAATGTCAACTGTGTTTCTAGTCCTATGTGAATTGTACATGTCTGTAAAAATTCCCCTGAATTTTACCTACTGTAATTCTGTAACATTAAATGTCTGTAAACTGATCTGTTTTTCATCGGTTCATTGAAACTAATGGTGATTTAAAATGTCTCTATGGCTCATTTTAGGTCCAGATTTGACCAAACTAAAAAATATGACCACACTCTAATCCAGGTATTGTTCTTTATACAATTAAAAAATAAAATACATGAAACAAACTGTGGTAAGGTGCATAAAAATAGGTAGTTTGCTGACATTACTTATCCTGTACAAATGCACACAAAAAAACACGTCGTAGGGAAATTTAAATTTTACAGGCGTCCCTAGGTAAAATTAATCCCTTGCAAATAGGCCTTTAGCATGGAGACGAAAAACAAAACTGAAACTTCTTAAACATGTAAATACATTGTTTTCAGCAAATATAGCATTTTCAAAACAATAAAAAGTAACTTGGTGAACTAAATTTGTTATGTGTTAGCAGTTAAGACCTCATAGAAGTCAAATACCTCAACGCACCCTTTCATCAGTCACCATCGGATAAATGACTCTGCTCTGTTTTATTGACATCAGCCAGGCTTTACCATGATAGAGCTCATATGCGAAGCATTAGGTGTGTGTGTGCGTGTGTGTGTGTGTGTGCATGCGTGAGCATGTGTATGTATGTGTGTGTGCATGTGTTAAGGATTTGCCCGTGGACAGAATTATAACTTTATGGACCTCTGCGGTGCAGTCACCTGATGAAGGGGTCCCATGCGGGGAGGAAAAGGACAGGGGTATCAGTCAGTCTGGTCCTACACATATGAATCTGGGCCACGTGGGGAGATGAGGCATGGGTGACATAATACATCATTCTGACTTTTTTAAGAGGGGTTATTTTTTACTTAAGCCACCATGCTACCTTTTATTGTTTTGAAAATGATATATTCATTGAAAACAACATACACTCCCTAGTCAAAAAAAAGTCGCCACCAAAAAAAATGTCACATACTCTGATATTTCGTTGGACCACCTTTAGCTTTGATTACGGCATGCATTCACTGTGGCATTGTTTTTATAAACTTCTGCAGTATCACAAGGTTTATTTCCATCCAGTGTTGCATTCATTTTTCACCAAGATCTTGCATTTATGATGTTAGAGTCTGACCTCTGCGTAAAGCCTTCTCCAGCACATCCCAAAGATTCTCAATGGGGGTAAGGTCTGGACTCTGTTGTGGCCAACCCATTTGTGAAAATGATGCCTCATGCTCCCTAAACCACTCTTTAACAATTTGAACTTGATGAATCCTGCCATTGTCATCTTGGAATATGCCTGTGCCATCAGGGAAGAAAAAATCCATTGATGGAATAACCTGGTCATTCAGTATATTCAGGTTGTCAACTGACCTCATTCTTTGAGCACATACTGTTGCTGAACCTAGACTTGACCAACTGGAGGAGCCTCGTACTTATTTGCCAGGTGAATTTTTTTTGGCCAGGCAGTGTATTAACATGTTCTATAAGTATCACTTTCGTTTTTGACACTCTGAGTACCCCTCCTTTTGCTCCCTATGTTAAGTCACTCCTCCTTCAGAGCGCCATCATAGCACAATCGGCTGGTATCCTGCTAATGAAACTACTGCACATCACATCAGATTCGTCAAGTTGCTGTGTACAGTTTTGTATCATGCTTCTGTATATTTCTGGAGAACTGGCATATGAGAGCATGGGTGACGTAGGTTTGTGGGCTGAGCAGAATATTACAGCTAACCATAAAGAATAGGGCCTAAAAGATATCGTTAAAATACTCAACCATGCATGGATGACATCTAAAACCTCTTCAGATATGTTTTTGATGTGCATAAATGTTCCACAGTATGGCATAAAATGTATCCATCTACATTGAGAATGTTTTGAAGTATGGTTTTATCTTTCTATTGTCATGAAATCAGGCAGGTTACATGCCACCTTTAGAAAGTTACATACTGTGCATTTAAGTTTATATCAACATACAATGCATCTACTGTAAGTAGTATTGATTACACTGGGTTACAAAAAAAAAACATTTTTGAAAGTTGTCTGTTTTTTCAACTGAATTAGGACCATTTTGCACTGCAGAATCCAAAAATGATATCCATTTTTCGCAGTCAAAATAGTTTTCTAACAGAACGTATTAATTAAATGTTACGTTATGTTAATTGATAAAGGTAAGTACATGTAAATTGGAACATCACGTTATCATTGTGCAAAATTCAGGACATGAACTTCTGTTTCTATGAACCCCTTGAATGCTCAGTGGCAGGGATGTCTCTCTTCAGAGTCCAACAGTAATCAGCCATCATGACTGCATCCCAGCGTCCCTGATACCTGGTCTCCATCTCTTGTATGTCCTGATGGAATCTCTCCACCTGCTCATCACTCAGTGATCCCAGATTCTCAGGAAACCTGAACATTTAGCTCCTTTTGGGAAAAAGGATGTGGAGCATCATCATTAAAATCACACTGGAGGAATCTTTGTCACTGATGTCAGGAACTTCTACAAAGACAGGTACTGGAATTTCATCACAGTGAGCTACAGGACGATGTGCTGATTCATGGTCAGGATACTTGAGGCTGCTTCGGTTCTTTCTGTTGATCCCAGTCACATCAATAGCCCAGAAGTAGCTATTGATGTCGGCTCCCTCCAAACCATGGGAATTCCAAACTTCAGACAACTCTTCTTGCCTTTAGTCCACTGACACAGATACTCGGTGCACGACTTGCATGCCATGTGTGGTGCCCAAGCTTCATCTTGGTCACCAAGTTTAATACCAAAATAAGCATGGTAAGCACGCTTTATGAAACTTGTGACTTGATTCCTGATAGGAACATTGGTGTATTCACCGCAGATGTAGCAGAATATGTCAGGCTTATTTTTGCAAGATCTTCTAGTCGAAGCCATTTCATTCACTTGTAATATAAAAAAAACAACAATTAGTCATAAGTTGGCACATGTAAAATCTTCAGAATTTGTTTATAGCGAGAAATATAACAGAATTATGCATCATATGATGTGAAAATACTCATACATGTAAACAAAATCATCCAAAAACAAATATGTAGCTTAGTTCAGAACGTTAACCTGATTGAGCAAAACCAATGTGATTTTTGGATTCAGCACATCAAAATTATCCTAAATCAGCTAAAAAATCTTAGACAATAAATTTAGTGTTGACCAGTGTTATACTGTATATATATATATATACTGTATTACATTCACATATTTATTATTTTTAAACATGTAACATGTTTACAATATTATATCATGTTGTGATATTATCTTAATTCGGTATGTTAGTGAATTGACATTTGGGTAATTTTTTATTTATTAATCTATTTATTGGTTTGAATAATTCAAATATTAACCTGTCATTGAGTGGAACGGAGAGCAGACACAGCCACTTCACTAGCGTGCCATTGTCCATCAACATGCCTGCAACCTGGTCTCAAAATGCAGTCACTCTACCCCGGCCTTCTTTGACTTCTCCATTATTTAATACATGTTGTAAAACTGAATCTTTGTTGTGTGTCACTTGCTGAGAAGGATACGCCCCCTGAGTCCCTGTGTGGGTTTGGGCTAACAAACAACCAAACTATAAGCCTGACTTTACCATCAAAACTGAAAATACCCTACAAACATATATAATATATCACATATCAGGATGCACGTGTTTTGGGTTGCAGTGACACATGAATGCTAGCCAGTCGTGCTTCTCTGCAATGAGAGAATTTTAATGAACTATATGATTCTTTACAAAATGGCTATAAGGTCATCCTCACTTTCCTCTTCATCCAAGCTAAAATAGTCTTCATCTGCACCATCACAACACCCTGAGCTTTCAGAGTCAATAACTTCTAATAGTGAGAATGTAGGTTGAATTTCTTCTTCACTAAACTTTCCAGAGCATCAAAAAATTCCTTCTCACGTTCCCCTTTACCTGTGGTAATACAGTCTTCATCTGGCCCATTACAACCTTCCGAGGTTTCAGAGTCAGTGGGTCCTTATTGTGAGACAGTAGGTCGAATTTTCTCTCCACTATTTACACTCTCCAAAGCATAAAAAAAAAATCCCTTCTCACCCTTTACCTGTGGTAAAATAGTCTTCCTCGTGACAAATATGACATTTGGACTCCTTAATGTCTTCTTCATTTGAAGATTTACATTCCGAGTCATCACCTTGCTTGCTGTTAAAAAATTCCGAACTTTGGCTTTCTCCCTCATAAGCTGTTACATAATCAGAATCTTCACTGACAAGAGAAGGCAGTTGCACAAAGTGATTAAATCCAGATGACAAATCCATATCAAATTTGATCTGCCCACAAGTGTGAATTGCCACAATTTTCAAAGTAACACTTCAGATCAGCTACCAACTCGTTCTTCTCATGGATCTCAACCTTCAACTTTTACAATCTAATTTGTTAGAAATATGGGTGTTCTCCATACATAGCTGTGAATTTGCAATTGGTAGCTCCTTCAGTCGAATTTGCAGATTAGGAATTTAGATGTCTGGTCTGGCTAGCCTTTCTAGCCTTTCACCCAGAGAAGTGATCTGGTCTTGGTCTTCAGATTGCTTGAGTCGTGTCTCCAGTTTGGAATCTACTAACATCATTGAAAGCTAATTTAGGACTATTTCTTTCAATGCATTCTCTTTTGAAGACCAATTTACTTTCTATTGAAAAGCTGTCAGGCTTGTCATTCTGACCTTCAAATCTCCACATAATATTTTAATATGATGTTTTGTCCCTAAATCAAGGTAGGAACATTGACAACAGACCAATCAGTTTCCTTCATTGTCCAAGGTCGGTACCATCAAACAGGTTTGATTGACAGCGGTGCTAGCCACCTGTTCACTGCCAAACCAGGGTGCAGGCAGGAAGGGGTAACTTCAACACCAGTAGTGTGTTATGACTTTTATGGGCAGGCAAGCAGACTTGAGGTGGACATTAATATTTAGTTGATAACAATTAATAACACTTTTTATACAAACTACATTACAAATTAATATATTTATAGTATATTTATTTATATTTTTATTATATTATAATATTATAATATTAATTGACGCTCATAGGCAGGTTTGCAGTTCATATCAAGACAAATATTGCTGCTTATGAGTAAAAAAAGAAAAGAACATCACAGGTGGCTGAAAAAAACATCGTCGAATTTACGTCAGAATGAAAGAAGCTTGAGTTTTGACAGCTGTCAACTGTGAACCCCATGCCCACTGTTACTTCCTTCTCCAAAGTAATTTCTTTTTTGTAACGCCCAAAATCACAACAACAGTTGTCTCGAAGGGCGTTCATGTTTTGGTTGATGGGGGAAACCGGAGTACCCGGAGGAAACCCATACAGACACGGGGAGAAACATGCAAATCTCCACACAGAAAGGCCTGGGCGACCCGGGTATCAAACCAAACCCTCTTGCTGTGAGGCATGAGTGTTGCCACTCAGCCACCGTGCTGCCTACACACAAAAACAAAACAACAGGAAAATCAGACAAAACAAGAAAAATTGGCCAGGCGAGGAGGAGGAAGACCAGGCAAGGAGGAGGAGAGCCGGGTGAGGAGGATGAGAGCCAGGTGAGGAGGAGAGGGTCCAGCTGTCATCGGGGCATCTGAAAGAGTTACACTCCACAGGGGGAGTGGGACAGGGGACAACATGTGAATAGCATTGCTGATGAGAAAATAGGACAAAGTAGAGGATAGTGCTCAGGTTGCCATACTTCCCCCAGCTAGTTATCTCCTACTGCAGCCTATCTTGTCCCGGGTTTTAATGTCACTCCCTAACTCCCTCACTAAGTAACCTGGTCATAAGCTATACCGAAGAGGAAGGTTTTAAGCCTGGTCTTAAATACAGAGACTGTGGGGGCCTGTTTAACATCAGCAGGGAGTTGATTCCATAGCACAGGAGCTTGGTAACTGAATGCTCTCCCTCCCGCTGTACTTTTGGACACTCTAGGAACCACTAATAGTCCTGCATTCTGAGAGCGGAGTGCTCTGTTTGGCTGGTACGGGACAATAGCATCTTGCAGATAGGATGGGGCCATACCGTTTAGGATTTTGTATGTCAGGAGGAGGACTTTGAATTTGATTCTAAGCTCGACAGGAAGCCAGTGCAGATATTTTAGTACAGGACTGATGTGGTCTCTTCTTTTAGTTCCTGTTAGGACTCTGACCGCTGCATTTTGGACCAACTGGAGGCTCCTTATAGTACTTTTGGGGCAGATGGCGAGCAGAGAATTACAGTAATCAAGTCTGGAAGTAACAAATGCATGGATGAGTTGTTTTTTTAGATAAAATATTTCTAATTTTAGTTATATTTCGCAGGTGAAAGTATGCGGTTTTACAAGCTATGTTTATATGGGTGAATGAGAGATTTTGATCAAATAGGACTCCAAGTTTTTTACCGTAGGGCTAGAAGCTATACTCACATTGTCGAGTGAGATTATCTGGTCCGACAGAGAATCTCTTTGACCTTTGGGACCAACGACAATGACCTCTGTTTTTTCAGGATTTAGGAGCAGGTAATTCAAGGTCATCCAGGTTTTGATGTCCTTCACACAGGCACTGAGTTTATCTATTTGATCAGTCTGATTTGGTTTCATTGATAAGTACAGCTGAGTGTCATCAGCATAGCAGTGAAAATTAATGCCATGTTTTCTGATAATGTTACCCAATGGCAACATATACAGAGTAAATAGGATTGGACCAAGCACAGATTCTTGTGAAACACCACAGGCTACTTTAGAACAGGGAGAGGTGCTCTTGTTTATACTAACAAACTGGTACCTATCTGATAGATAGGATTTAAACCATTTGAGGGCAGTCCCTCTGATTCCAATGTCACATTCTATCCTCTGCAGTAGAATGTTGTGATCAATGGTGTCAAACGCTGCACTGAGGTCCAGTAGGACCAGGACTGAAGCCAGCCCGTTATCAGCAGCTAGTAGTAAGTCATTTGTTACTTTAAGCAGTGCAGTCTCTGTGCTGTGGTGAGCTCTGAATCCAGATTGAAAATTTTCAAATATATTATTGTCCTGCAGGTGGCGGCAGAGCTGTTTCACCACCACTCGTTCTAGAATTTTTGAGAGGAAGGGAAGATTAGAGATAGGTCTGTAGTTGGCTAGTTCATCAGGATTTAGGTTAGGTTTTTTCAAAAGGGGTTTAATCACAGCATACTTAAAGGACTGAGGAACATAGCCATTTTCTAACATATTTATTATGTTATGGATGGAATCTATTATTAGGGGGAGGGCTTCTTTGAGGAGTCTGATTGGAATAGGGTCAAGCATACAGGTTGATGGTTTGGACGACATGATGGCTGAGGTAATCTCCACCTCCTCAACAGGAGTAAATTTATCTAATATTATTAGAGGATCCATGTGGGATATTGGTATTACAGACTGGATTAGCTCAGAGCTGATTTTTGGAGTAACTTTGTTGATTTTGTGTCTAATGGTTGTAATTTTGTAATCGAAGAAGTGAAGAAAGTCATCACAACTAATGTTCGAGGGGATAAGAGACTCATTAGCAGTGTGGGAGTTTGTCAGCCTGGCTACAGTGCTGAACAGAAATCTGGGGTTATTTTTGTTTACTTCTATTAGATTTGAATAGTATCTGGTTCGGGCTTTCTGCAGAGCGGCCTTATAAGTGAGCAGGCAGAGCTTCCATGCCTTCAGAGACTGCTCAGAGCGCGAGCGGCGCCAAAGCTTCTCTGTGCGTCTTACATGTTGTTTGAGTGTCCTGAGCTGTAATGTGTACCATGGATCCGGAGGTCTTGGTTTAATGCTTTTCTGTTTTAGCGGAGCTACAACATCGAGAGCAGATTTTAAGGTGAGCATTGTTCTGTCAGCCAATTGATCAGTGACAATTGGATTAGAATTATTTTCATTGTCACATGACATATCTTTCAGTAATGGCTCAATAATTTCTTTAAACTCTGTAACCGATTTATCTGATAATGTTCTTTTCATTATAGTTTTTTTCTGCGGGGCTGGATAGTCTTTTAGAATAAATTGAAAGGTAATTAAGAAATGGTCAGAGTGTATAGGGTTTTGAGGAAGGACAATTAGATCATTAATCTCAATACCATAGGTTAGAACGAGATCTAGAGTGTCATTGTGACAGTGAGTCGGCTTATTCACACTCTGGGTCAAACCGATCCCATCCAGGAGCGCGGCAAAAGCATTACTGAGGCAATCACTGCCGTTATCTACATGTATGTTGAAATCTCCAACTATAACAATCCTTTCCCAATTCAAGACTAAACTTGAAATGAAATCAGAAAACTCTGTCAGGAAGTCGGCATATGGACCAGGAGGTCGATAAATTATTATAAATATAACAGCTTTTTGGTTTTTCCAATTGGGGCACGTAATGGAGAGTGCGAGGCTTTCAAAGGAGAGGTATGTATAGTTGGGTTTGGGGCTGAGAATTAGACTGGAATGAGAGATGACGGCCACACCACCACCTCGATCTGTGCTCCGGGCACTCTGAAAGTTCATGTAACTTGATGGTGTAGATTCGTTTAGTCTAACATAATCATTTTCCCGAAGCCATGTTTCAGATAGGGTTAGCAGATCAATATTAAGATCGCCAATTAGTTCATTTATTAAAAGAGATTTGGAGGAAAGAGACCTGATGTTTAGCAGTCCACATTTTACACACTTATCATTTTGTTTATTTGCGGCACATTTATTTATTTTTATTAAGTTATGAGATCTGACAGCTTCCTTGTCAGAGTTTAGAGGTGTTTTTTTGTGCTTTTTGTACGTGGGGCACGTGGGGCACACAGTCTCTGTCTGTTTGGAGCTGTTCCCTCTGACTGAGCTGTGCTTCACTGGTCTAAATTGCTCCCTAACGTCACTAACACTGAGCTTTCCTGAGCTATTCTGCGTGCTAGTCTTACCTGGTCAATCTAGACTAGCAATCATATTCTGAGCTAACAGGGCGGAGCCAGCCTGCGTGGGATGGATGCCGTCTCTACGTATAAGCCTAGGCTTCCCCTCAAATGCCCTCCAATTATCTATGAAGACGACACCATTCTGCGGGCACCAATTGGTCAACCACTGGTTGACTGCTGAAAAGCGGCTGTACATTTCACAATTGGTGTAGGTTGGGAGGGGGCCAGAGAAGTACACGGACTCCGACCTCGACTTAGCCAAGTCACAGACTGCAGCTATCTGTAACTTAACCACCTCTGACTGACTGCGCCGAGTATCGTTAACCCCGCGTGTGTAACAATATTTCTTTAAAAGCCTAAGATTCCCCTCGATTTCACCCAGTCTGGCTCCAGGATAACACCGCGTGGAAGCTGCAGGCAGTTCCACGTCCCTGACAATGGAGCTCCCTATGACTAAAGTGTCCCGGGTCCAGCTCAGGGGAGCAAACCTGTTCTGGACGGGGAGCTCTCTACTCTCAACCCTATGTCCCTGGTCTGCTACAGTCCTATTCTCAGCCCTGTGTCACTGGCCTGTCCTACGCTTTCTTCTAACTGTCACAAACCTGTCCTGGTCTGATCCCGGCTGCACGGGTTGCGCTGGGGGGGCTAGTCTCGCTAGCTACACTAAAGCTACTGTGGTCCGCGGTCCCTACTGCTGCTACCTGACTGTAGCATTGAACACTGACTGTAGCATTGAACACTGCAATTTTCCAACCTGGAAATCCGCTGTCTTTTTTCTTTTAAGTTCTTTTAGATCAATATTGCCATTTTAAAAAAGCTAATTATAGCATAATGATCCACAGGTGTCATAGATTATAACTATATAGCAGACTCACACGGAGCAACGTCGCTCGCTCTCCATTTATTTCCAATGGTACCTGTGTGACATTGGGAAAATCGCCAGTCTCTTTCATCTCCGCGACAAGCAAAAGTAGTCCACGTGAAAACCTCGCGCATGTCGACACAATTAATGAAAGTTGAAAAATGTTCTACTTTTATCGCTGTCGCCTGCACAACAGCCAGTCAGCAAGAGTTTGATTGACGAGCAAGTGCACTGTCCACTCCAGAAACATCATGGAGGAGAAAATCATACTCGCCGTGTCGGCTTTCCCAATTCTTTTTGACATATCTCAAAAATAATACAGAGATATAGCAAAAAAGCTGCTGCCTGGGAACTCATTGGTGCCAGGGTGAATATGAGTGGTAAGTTAACATGCGCAAATTTGTTAATCCAGATAACTTTATGGAGGCTAGTAACCAAATGTATTAAAGACTGATTCAACATTAAAAAATATATTTATTTAAGGTTTTTACATTAAACAAAATGACTATATGAGGGAAAAACATAACATAAAGGCATGTTTTTTGTTCATAAACAGCATGTACAGTTGTACTTTTTATTTTAATTTTTTTAATATTTTATTGTTGCAACCTCAAAATTCCCTCCAAATAAACAGTCAATCAGATGTGTAGGAGGCTCGCGATCCGCTCTGGAACAGAGCGCGACGTGACAAGCTGCTGCTCGTCACTGCAGATTGTCGCTGACCGTGTGTTCGATTTTAAAGCCCATGCGATGAGTGTCGCTGCACGCTGTCGTTAGTCACTCGCCGTGTGTCGAGCCCATCTTTAAACGACTAAGACCAAAAAATCTACACTAGAGTCTCAAGCATGTGCACAGTTTGTATCCATCATACTAATAACAGTGTGTGAAATGCAGGGGGGCAGACAGTATGTGTAGCCCCAGACAGATGCACCATGGCTGCGCAGTGATGAGTGAGGGGCAGCCTGGAGCTATTCTCAGATTAGAGCAGGACATGTGGAGCAGAGTAGAACGTCCTGCTGGAGAAGATGCATCCTGACCCTATGACCCCTCCACTGGCACTGCAGGGCAACTGTAAGTGTTGCAGATGTTCTTTAGAATATAGTGACATAATAATAAAATCCATCTGAAGAGAACTCAATATCACACATGTTGAAGTGTAATCATTTATTTGATTTCCATATCAACACAGGAGAAAAAAACAACAAAAAACATAATCTCAAGACACCAATTTTCATGTTGGAGAGAATGTGTCCTGTAGATCCTTGTGGTGTAATCAAGTATTATTTCCATCTTTAACAATGGCTGTGGTTACATGCTCATTCAAAACCTGATTATAAAGAGATTTTTGGAGTTACATGACATATGAACAGCAAAGTCATCTGATTTCTGTCTGATGATGGTCCCTCTGCATTCTTTCGTGACATTTTGTGCTTTACATGTCATTTAAGTCATCTTAAAGGTCAAGAATTATGAGAATAATCAGAGTGAGTGAATGAAAGGGCTGCAGGGAGGTCTGGGGTGAGGAGGCGTGGCAGAGGGAGGGGCCATGGCACTCAGGGACACCCCCACTTCCTGACACAGATTAGAGGCTATGAGGAGCACATCTGGAACTGAGGCTGAGGGCAGACACCCTCCACTCTCCCTCTCGCTTTTCCATGTCTACTCCACTAAACAATTAAAAGGCCTTAATGTAAAAATATTTCAGTGATTCACTTGCTGTGTGAGTAGCATTCTCAAGAAGACTCCTCTCAAAAATTCTGGTATCATTCAGAACAAAATTCGTTATCTCCCTTACCTGAGACAAATAACAGTTTGGTGCTTTAGTTGCTGAGTTCAGGTTTCTATGTTATTTTTTCTCTTATTTATGTGTAAGTTGTCATGTTGTGATATTTTATTATTGTATCTACTGTGAAGCGACTTTGAGTGTCCTGAAAAGCGCTATATAAATAAAATTTATTATTATTATTATTATTATGTTTGTTTTGACACGATCTGAGTACGTGTCTCTCTAACTGGTTAAACTTAATCTGCAGCTCGCTAGCGTGATGTGCAGCTATTCATAAGAGGGGCCAACAGCCAGATGTCAGCTCCTATTGGGCACCACAGTTTTCTTGTATTAAGTCATTTTAGATGAATATTGAGATTTTAAATGTCCAAATCATAACATAGATTATAGACACAATAGGTCAAGCACAATAGGTCTCCTTTAAATATTATTGGCCTTTACAATTTTGTGATGTCATCTCAAACCCATAAATTCCAGTCTCTTTCTGTGTTTTATGACTGATTAAAAAAAATATAAAAGCTAAAAATCTTGGTGTTATTACAGTTATTATCCATAAACTTAAATTCCCCGAGTCTGCCCATCCATGTTCCACCACACTGAGTGAGGCACCTCTGGGGACAGGGTGGGACAGTTGGCCTGTGTTTAGCTCCTGATGTAATGACATGCTCCTCACAGTGTAACACTGGGCTGTCATATGAGCTCATTTGTCCTCATCAGCACCCCCTGGAGGTGGTTATATGCCAGGTCAGGGGTTTCCGCTGCTGGTTGCCAGATTCTTAGAGAGCAACATGCCAACCTTTTGAAAAACACACAAGCCTTACAAAAAGAAGTCCCAAACAGAACCAACCATTGCGTGTCAAAGCTGAACAACTGCTAATTAGATGTGCATATTTTATTGGCATATTTTGACTTCAATAATGGCTTGAATTTCAGTCAACCAAGTCCAAACCTGGACATGGTTGGGGCCAAATGCAGCCCCAGCTATGTCTGCTGCTGTCTCTTTAACCCTCACACGCACCCAGACCCTCACAAGATCAATCGTGGAGCACTGTATTGACTGTACACCTGACTACAGATTTTTATGATTTTCAAATTTTGACTTAATTTGGTGGGAAAATACCTGTTGTAAATATATAATATAGTTTTCCAGCTATCAAGTGTCAGTTTATCAAGGAAGGTTTTAAAATATCTTGAAAATTACAGGTGCAGTTGAGTTCTACAGTTATACAGTTCTACAGTATAGTGATGACATCACACTAGGGAGACTCAGAATTCTGCACATTTTTCCAATCCTTTAAACAGTAATAAGGCATTTTAATATATTCTTATTTGCCAAATAATATTTTCTGTGTACATTGGAGGAGTTATGGTCCAATGCACAACATGGTTGCTTGGTAACAGTTGTAAATTTTCTAATGCGATGTGATTTTAAATATACTTATCTTAAAGGTCCTATATTGCCATATTAGAATGTTGTTACTTCATCCAAAACATACCCGGAGCTGTGTTTTGTTTCATTTACATGTGTTTGTATCACTATATACTAGTTTGTCTACATGTCCAAAGCTCAAAATGCTCTGTTCCATCTTGTGATGTCATGAAGCGGTTGTTTTCAAGATAATAGCTACTTTTTACCTTTTGTTCTGTAGAAATGGGGAGTTCCAGGGCTGAAATTATCCAAATTATTGTAAGGAAGGTGTATGAAATTTAAAAACACAGTGGAGCACTTCCTGTATGTTCCGCATTGCGATGTCATGTGGAGAGAGTGTTTTCAATTTGTGAGAAGAACTCAGCCTAAATATGCAGGGTTTGTGTGTTAAACATGTGAATGAAAGAAAACAAAACTCCAGGTATGTTTTTGATGAGGAAAAAAGATTATAACATAGATCAGAGAATAGCATAATATGGGCCCAGTTGGTAAATTGAGTAATCCAATCTCAACCTCATAATAGTCCCGTGTACCTGTTTTTCACCCACACCAGAGCCCAACACCATTTCTGCTGGGGCCCCTCTGTACCAGCTCTGAGCAGGTGTCCTGGCCTCTGATGAGGTGACACCGAGGGACCCACACATAACTGGGGGCCCATGTTATGAGCTCTCACCTGGGCTGCACTGGGAGGTGAAGAGGGGAGAGGATGGGCGGGGCACGCACATCATTCCCCCAAGACCAAACTCCCCGTCGTGTAGCCCATCACCCAATCCCCAATACATACAGCTGGATACTGCTATTAAAGGACCCATCCATCCATCCATTTTCTTCCGCTTATCCGGGGCCGGGTCGCGGGGGCAGCAGTCTAAGCAGGGACTCCCAGACTTCCCTCACCCCGGATGCGTTATCCAGCTCCTCCGGTGGGACCCCAAGGCGTTCCTAGGCCAGCCGAGAGACATAGTCCCTCCAGCGTGTCCTGGGTCTTCCCCGGGGCCTCCTCCCGGTGGGACATGCCCAGAACACCTCCCTAGGGAGGCGTCCAGGAGGCATCCTGAGCAGATGCCCGAGCCACCTCAACTGGTTCCTCTCAACGTGTTGGAGCAGCGGCTCTACTCCGAGCTCCTCCCGTGTGACCGAGCTCCTCACCCTATCCCTAAGGGTGCGCCCAGCCACCCTGCGGAGGAAACCCATTTCAGCCGCTTGTATCCGCGACCTTGTCCTTTCGGTCATTACCCAGAGCTCATGACCATAGTTGAGGGTAGGAACGTAGATTGACCGGTAAATCGAGAGCTTTGCCTTCCGGCTCAGCTCCTTCTCTACCACAACGGACCGATACAGCGACCGCATCACTGCAGACGCTGCACCGATCCGCCTGTCAATCTCACGCTCCATCCTTCCCTCACTCGTGAACAAGACCTCGAGATACTTAAACTCCTCCACTTGGGGCAGAGACTCACCACCCACCCGGAGAGGGCAAGCCACCTTTTTCCAGTCGAGAACCATGGCCTCAGATTTGGAGAAGCTGATTCTCATCCCAGCCGCTTCACACTTGGCTGCAAACCGCCCCAGTGCCTGCTGCAGGTCCTGGCTTGAATAAGCCATCAGGACAACATCATCTGCAAACAGCAGAGATGAAATCCTGTGGTTCCCAAACCAGACCCCCTCCGACCCATGGCTGCGCCTAGAAATTCTGTCCATAAATATAAAGAACAGAACCGGTGACAAAGGGCAGCCCTGTTGGGGTCCAACATGCACCGGGAACAGGTCTGACTTACTGCCGGCAATGCGAACACAGCTCCTGCTCCGGTCATACAGGGACCGGACAGCCCTTAGCAAAGGGCCCTGGACCCTATACTCCCAGAGCACCCCCCAAAGGACACCGCGAGGGACACGGTCGAATGCCTTCTCCAGATCCACAAAACACATGTGGACTGGTTGGGCAAACTCCCATGAACCCTCAAGGACCCGATGGAGAGTATAGAGCTGATCCAGTGTTCCACGACCAGGATGAAAACCACACTGCTCCTCCTGAATCCGAGGTTCGACTATCGGTTAGATTCTCCTCTCCAGTACCCTGGAATAGACCTTACCGGGAAGGCTGAGGAGTGTGATTCCCCTGTAATTGGAACACACCCTCCGGTCCCCCTTCTTATACAGAGGGACCACCACCCTGGTCTGCCATTCCACAGGTACTGTCCCCGACCGCCACGCGATGTTGTAGAGACGTGTCAGCCAAGACAGCCCCACAACATCCAGAGACTTGAGGCACTCAGGATGGATCTCATCCACCCCCGGAGCCCCGCCACCGAGGAGTTTGCCAACCACCTCAGTGACTTCAGACAGGGTGATGGACGAGTCCGCCTCCGGGTCCCCAGTCTCTGCTTCCTCCTCGGAAGACATGACAGTGGGATTGAGGAGATCCTCAAAGTATCCCTTCCACCGCCCGACAACATCCCCAGTCAAGGTCAGCAGCTCTCCACTCGCACTGTAAACAGTGTTGGTGAAGCACTGCTTCCCCCTCCTGAGGCGACGGACGGTTTGCCAGAATTTCTTTGAGGCCGTCCGATAGTCCTCCTCCATGGCCTCCCCGAACTCCTCCCAACCCCGAGTTTTTGCCTCTGTGACTGCACGAGCCGCGGCACGCTTGGCCCGCCGGTACTCATCGGCTGCCTCAGGAGTCCCACGAGCCAACAAGGCTCGATAGGACTCCTTCTTCAGCTTGACGGCATCCCTTACTTCCGGTGTCCACCACCGGGTTCGGGGATTGCCGCCACGACAAGCACCGCAGACCTTACAACTACAACTACGAGCAGCCGCATCGACAATAGAGGTGGAGAACATGGCCCACTCAGAGTCCATGTCCCCAGCCTCCCCCGGGATCCAGGAGAAGCTCTCCCGGAGGTGGGAGTTGACGACCCCTCTGACAGAGGGCTCCGCCAGGCGTTCCCAGCACACCCTCACGATGCGCTTGGGCCTGCCAGGTCTGTCCGGCTTCCTCCTCCGCCAGCGGATCCAACTCACCACCAGGTGGTGATCAGTTGACAGCTCAGCCCCTCTCTTCACCCGAGTGTCCAAGACACGCGGTCGGAGGTCAGATGACACGACAACAAAGTCGATCATCGACCTCCGACCTAGAGTGTCCTGGTGCCACGTGCACCGATGGACACCCTTGTGCTCGACCATGGTGTTTGTTATGGACAAACTGACTAGCACAGAAGTCCAATAACAAAACACCACTCGGGTTCAGATCAGGGAGGCCGTTCTTCCCAATCACGCCCCTCCAAGTGTCACTGTCATTACCCACATGGGCATTGAAGTCCCCCAGGAGAACAACGGAGTCCCCAGTTGGTGCACTGTCTAGTACCCCTCCCAGGGACTCCAAGAAGGCCGGGTACTCTGTACTGCTGTTTGGCCCGTAGGCCGACACAACAGTGAGAGACCTGTCCCCGACCCGGAGGTGCAGGGACGCGACCCTCTCGTTCACCGGTGTGAACTCCAACACGTGGCGGCTGAGCTGTGGGGCAATGAGCAAGCCCACACCAGCTCGCTGCCGCTCCCCGTGGACAACGCCAGAGAAATGGAGAGTCCAACCCCTCTTAAGAAGTTGGGTTCCAGAGCCCAAGCTGTGCGTGGAGGTGAGGCCGACTATATCTAGCCGGTAATGCTCAACCTCCCGCACAAGCTCAGGCTCCTTCCCCCCCAGCGAGGTGGCATTCCATGTCCCCAGAGCTAGTCTCCATGTCCGGAGATCTGGTCGTCGAGGTCCCCGCCTTTGACTGCCGCCCAGATCTCTCTGCACCCGCCCCTCATGGCTCCTCTCGCAGGTGGTGGGTCCACGGGAGGACGGCCCCATGTCGTTTCTTTGGGCTGGGCCCGGCCGGGCCCCGTGGGGAAAGGCCCGGCCACCAGGTGCTTGCTGCTGAGCACCCACCCCAGGCCTGGCTCCAGGGTGGGGCCCCGGTAACGCTAGTCCGGGCGACGTAAACGGCCTTGTTGTTCTTTTCTTCATGATGGGCTTCTGAACCGCCCTTAGTCAGAACCGTCTCCCAGGACCTGTTTGCCATGGGTGACCCTACCAGGGGCATGAAGCCCCCGACAACATAGCCCCAGGATCATTCGGGTGCTCAAACCCCTCCACCACGTTAAGGTGGCGGTTCGGGAAGGACCCATATTACACCATTTTCTGATCTATGTTATAATGTTTCCTTACCACAAACATACCTGGAGCTGTTTCATTCACACAAACCCTACATATGTATACAGGGTTCTTCTCTCAAACAGAAAATATATAAAACTCCATTTCCAACTTGTGATGTCATGTAATATTACAGGAAGTGTCCAACTGTGTTTTTAAACTCCATACATCTTCATTAGAATCATTTGGATAATTTCAGCCCTGGAATTCTCTAACAGTGTTGGGAATAATGCTGTTTAAGTATCACAGCAGTAATAACAGCCTTACCTTTACCAGTAATGAGTAATCTAACTAATAACTGCTCTCTCTGCCGTAACGTCGTTATAGTTACTGTCAGTGTAACAGGGCTTGTTATTTTACTGTGAGTCTCAGCACTGATGACAGGTCAGGCTCCACTTTCTCCTCTCATTCAGAGGAGCTGCAAAGTTTAGTTTTTTCCCTTTATTTTGGGAAGTAAACAAGATCAAGACGAGGGATTAGAGACAGTGATTGGCTAAAAAAGAGACTGATTGTAAATGTGACCAATCAGAAGCAGCGCTAAGCAGCAGTAAAGATTTTCCTGACATTTCATTGGTTTAGCGCTGACACGCAGTCGATTACTTGCTGTTTTCAACACACACGAGGAAGTTGTTTGGAGACTCTTTGATTGCCGCACAAACAACTACAGTGGGAAGGACACATGTATATGGAGATTACAAATCGCTAAAAGCTGTCAGTGCAGTGATAGTGGATACAGCCCTCTGCTCATCCTACTTATCGTACGTACATCTAATCTAATATCTATTTGGCGGCCCCACCTTTAGTTTTACAAGTGTATTAACGCTTGTGGTGTGTACATGTAATGCAATGTTCTGATATCTGTGCGTTTGGTAAAAGTGCCATTTGACCACAGTCTGCTGTGTAAGGGGACAATAGTTTGCTCTGTTTAGTTAACTTTTTTCTTTCTTTTTTTTTTTTTTTACTTTTCCACTTGACTGATGTAAAACTATGCTAACTTTAACCTTTGTGAGGGCCAAACTAAATTTCAAATTCATTTGCTGTTATATCAGCTGCTATTGGGCAAATCATGAGAAATTATTTTAAATCAACTTTTAAAATAGTACAATAACAGCAAAAAGTTTTAAGTGCTATATTTGAACTGAGAATTGGGCCCCTTGGAGTTGCATCAGGGCCCAGTGTGTACACTTCCCACCCTCTTTGGATGAGCAGGGACCCGTGCAGCTCTGGGGGGCATGGGGTCAGGCACGCTCACACATTAGATACAAACCGTCCCAGAGCTGCAATTAGACCAGACCAAGATGAGGACTGAGACCACAAAGCATGAGAGAAAGGAGAATGAGAGAGAGAAATAGAGAGAGTGATAGAGACAGAGAGGGAGAGAGAGGACAGTGGCAAGGAAGAGAGGATAGAGGGGAAAGAGAGAGAGAGAGGGATATGGAGTGGAAAGAGAGAAGCAAGAGAAAATGGGGAAGGGGGGAGAGGGGAGAGAGGTGATTATAGTGACAGAGATAGGGAAAGAGAAATGGGGAGAGAGGTGAGAGATGATGGAGGGGAGAAAGAGAATGACAGGGCGAGAGGGGAGAGTGAGGAAAGGGGGAAATAGGTGAAAGATGATGGAGGGAAGAGATGAGGGGAGAGTGGATGGTAGAGAGGTAGAGATAGAGAGGTGAGAGATAATAGTGGGGAAAAGAGGGAGGATAGAACGGGAGAAATAGGGGAAAGATAATACTGGGGGAGAGGATAGAGGGGTAGAGAGAGGAGAGATAATAGACGGGAGAGAGAGGATAGAGGGTATAATAGAGAGGATAGAGGAGTAGAGAGAGGGGAGAGAGAGTATAGCGTGGTAGAGAGGGTAGACAGAGGATAGAGTTGTCATATAATAGAGATGGAGAGAGGACAAAATGGTCGCAATGATAGAGAGAGTGATGATAGAAGGGAGAGATGATAGAAAAAAGGGGTAGAGAGAGGAGAGATGATAGAGGGGTAGAGAGAAGGGAGGGATGATAGAGGAAGGAGAGAGAGGGGAGAGATGATAGAGGGGAGAAAGAGAGGATTGAGGAGTAGGGAGAGTCCCTCATGATCTGTGGTGTTTGTTATAGTTGCCTGTGTGTGTCATAGATCGTGTCCATACAAATGTTTGCGGTGAAAAGGGGACATTCTGCAGACTCAATATTAGTTCTAGATGGCGCCCTGGGTACATCACATTTATTTATTTATTTTGCGTAGCCTTTTGAGATGATAATTTCTTTTTCAAGGAGATCCTTATATGGTCATTTTTCTTAGCACAAGATGAGACACATTTTTCTTCTCATATCATTAACATTAACAAAGTTGGCCCAACATATCACCTCTAGAGATATCGGCTGAAAGCTCTGTTCATGTCCCCAGAGGACAGAAAACACTACTAAACCATTACCGACTGCTGTTTTCAATCAATTCATTTTATTTTTGTAACGCCCAAAATCACAACAACAGTTGTCTCGAAGGGCGTTCATGTTTTGGTTGATGGGGGAAACCGGAGTACCCGGAGGAAACCCATCCAGACACGGGGAGAAACATGCAAAACTCCACACAGAAAGGCCTGGCGACCGGGGATCGAACCAAACCTTCTTGCTGTGAGGCATGAGTGTTGCCACTCAGCTACGGTGCTGCCTGCACACAAAAACAAACAGGAAAATCAAACAATAGGAAAAATCAGACAAAACAAGAAAAATCGGCAAGGCGAGGAGGAGGGAGGGGGGCGGAGGAGGGCCAGGCGAGGAGGAGGAAGACCAGGCGAGGAGGAGGAGAGCTGGGCGAGGAGGAGGAGAGCCAGGCGAGGAGGAGGGAGGCGGGTGGAGGAGGGCCAGGAGGGCCAGGAGGGCCAGGCGGGGAGGAGGAGAGGGTCCAGCTATCATCTGAAAGAGTTACACTCCACAGGGGGAATGGAACAGGGGACTACATGTGAATAGCATTGCTGATGAGAAAATAGGAGGAAGCAGAGGATAGTGCTCAGGTTGCCATACAGGTTGCCCAGCTAGTTATCTCCTACTGCAGCCTATCTTATCCCAGGTTTTAATGTCACTCCCTAACTCCCTCACTAAGTAACCTGGTCATAAGCTATACCGAAGAGGAAGGTTTTAAGCCTGGTCTTAAATACAGAGACTGTGGGGGCCTGTTTAACATCAGCAGGGAGTTGATTCCATAGCACAGGAGCTTGGTAACTGAATGCTCTCCCTCCCACTGTACTTTTGGACACTCTAGGAACCACTAATAGTCCTGCATTCTGAGAGCAGAGTGCTCTGTTTGGCTGGTACGGGACAATAGCATCTTGCAGATAGGATGGGGCCATACCGTTTAGGGTTTTGTATGTCAGAAGGAGGGCTTTGAATTTGATTTTAAGCTCGACAGGAAGCCAGTGCAGATATTTTAATACAGGACTGATGTGGTCTCTTCTTTTAGTTCCTGTTAGGACTCTGGCCGCTGCATTTTGGACCAACTGGAGGCTCCTTATAGTACTTTTGGGACAGGCGGTGAGCAGAGAATTACAGTAATCAAGTCTGGAAGTAACAAATGCATGGATGAGTTTTTCAGCATTGATTTTAGGTAAAATATTTCTAATTTTAGTTATATTTCGCAGATGAAAGTATGCGGTTTTACAAGCTAGATTTATATGGGCTGTGAATGAGAGATTTTGATCAAATATGACTCCAAGATTTTTTACCGTAGGGCTAGAAGCTATACTCACATTGTCGAGTGAGATTATCTGGTTGGGACCAACGACACTGACCTCTGTTTTTTCAGGATTTAAGGGCAGGTACTTCAAGGTCATCCAGGTTTTGATGTCCTTCACACAGGCACTGAGTTTATCTGTTTGATCAGTCTGATTTGGTTTCATTGATAAGTACAGCTGAGTGTCATCAGCATAGCAGTGAAAATTAATGCCATGTTTTCTGATAAGGTTACCCAATGGCAACATATACAGAGTAAATAGGATTGGACCAAGCACAGATCCTTGTGAAACACCACAGGCTACTTTAGAACAGGGAGAGGTGCTCTGGTTTATACTACCAAACTGGTACCTATCTGATAGATAGGATTTAAACCATTTGAGGGCGGTCCCTCTGATTCCAATGTCACATTCTAACCTCTGCAGTAGAATGTTGTGATCAATGGTGTCAAACGCTGCACTGAGGTCCAGTAGGACCAGGACTGAAGCCAGCCCGTTATCAGCAGCTAGTAGTAAGTCATTTGTTACTTTAAGCAGTGCAGTCTCTGTGCTGTGGTGAGCTCTGAATCCAGATTGAAAATTTTCAAATATATTATTGTCCTGCAGGTGGCGGCAGAGCTGTTTCACCACCATTCGTTCTAGAATTTTTGAGAGGAAGGGAAGATTAGAGATAGGTCTATAGTTGGCTAGTTCATCAGGATTTAGGTTAGGTTTTTTCAAAAGGGGTTTAATCACAGCATACTTAAAGGACTGAGGAACGTAGCCATTTTCTAACGACATATTTATTATGTTATGGATGGAATCTATTATTAGGGGGAGGGCTTCTTTGAGGAATCTGATTGCAATAGGGTCGAGCATACAGGTTGATGGTTTGGACGACATGATGGCTGAGGTAATCTCCACCTCATCAAAAGGAGTAAGTTTATCTAATATTATTAGAGGATCTATGTGGGATATTGGTATTACAGACTGGATTAGCTCAGAGCTGATTTTAGGAGTAGTTTTGTTGATTTTGTCTCTAATGGTTGTAATTTTGTAATCGAAGAAGTGAAGAAAGTTATCACAACTAATGTTCGAGGGGATAAGAAACTCATTAGCAGTGTGGGAGTTTGTCAGCCTGGCTACAGTGCTGATCAGAAATCTGGGGTTATTTTTGTTTACTTCTATTAGATTTGAATAGTATCTGGTTCGGGCTTTCCGCAGAGCGGCTTTATAAGTGAGCAGGCAGAGCCTTCAGAGACTGCTCAGAGCGCGAGCGGCGCCAAAGCTTCTCTGTGTGTCTTACATGTTGTTTGAGTGTCCTGAGATGTAACGTATACCTTGGAGCCGGAGGTCTTGGTTTAATGCTTTTCTGTTTTAGCGGAGCTACAACATCGAGAGCAGATTTTAAGGTGAGCATTGTTCAACCAATTGATCAGTGACAATTGGATTAAAATTATTTTCATTGTCACATGACATATCTTTTAGTAATGGCTCAATAATTTCTTTACACTCTGTAACCGATTTATCTGATAATGTTCTTTTCATTATAGTTTTTTTCTGCGGTGCTGGATAGTCTGTTAGTATTAATTGAAAGGTAATTAAGAAATGGTCAGAGAGTATAGGGTTTTGAGGAAGGACAATTAGATCATTAATCTCAATACCATAGGTTAGAACGAGATCTAGAGTGTGATTATGACAGTGAGTCGTCTTATTCACACTCTGGGGGAAACCGATCCCATCCAGGAGCGCGCCAAAAGCATTACTGAGGCAATCACTGCCGTTATCAACATGTATGTTGAAATCTCCAACTGTAACAATCCTTTCCCAATTCAAAACTAAACTTGAAATGAAATCAGAAAACTCTGTCAGGAAGTCGGCATATGGACCAGGAGGTCGATAAATTATTATAAATATAACAGCTTTTTGGTTTTTCCAATTGGGGCACATAATGGAGAGTGCGAGGCTTTCAAAGGAGAGGTATGTATAGTTGGGTTTGGGGCTGAGAATTAGACTGGAATGAGAGATGATGGCCACACCACCACCTCGACCTGTGCTCCGGGC
Source organism: Periophthalmus magnuspinnatus (assembly GCF_009829125.3). Classification (NCBI taxonomy): domain Eukaryota; kingdom Metazoa; phylum Chordata; class Actinopteri; order Gobiiformes; family Gobiidae; genus Periophthalmus; species Periophthalmus magnuspinnatus. The sequence goes on along the minus strand of NC_047134.1, from coordinate 7,608,100 downwards.
ACTTTGAAAGTTCATGGTTTAAAGTTGATGGTGTAGATTCGTTTAGTCTAACATAATCATTTTCCTGAAGTCCTGTTTCAGGTAGCGCTAGCAGATCAATATTAAGGTCACCAATTAGTTCATTTATTAAAAGAGATTTGGAGGAAAGAGACCTGATGTTTAGCAGTCCACATTTTACACACTTATCATTTTGTTTATTTGCGGCACATTTATTTATTTTTATTAAGTTATGAGATCTGACAGCTTCCTTGTCAGAGTTTAGGGGTGTTTTATTTGTGCTTTTTGTATGTGGGGCACACACAGTCTCTGTCTGTTTGGAGCTGTTCCCTCTGACTGAGCTGTGCTTCACTGGTCTAAACTGCTCCCTAACGTCACTATAGCTGTGGTTCCCTGAGCTATTCTGCGTGCTAGTTTTACCTGGTCAATCTAGACTAGCAATCATATTCTGAGTTAACAGGGCAGACCCAGCCTGCGTGGGATGGATGCTGTCTCTACGTATAAGCCTAGGCTTCCCCTCAAATGCCCTCCAATTATCTATGAAGACGACACCATTCTGCGGGCACCAATTGGTCAACCACTGGTTGACTGCTGAAAAGCGGCTGTACATTTCACAATTGTTGTAGGTTGGGAGGGGGCCAGAGAAGTACACGCACTCCGACATTTACTTTCACAGACTGCCGCTATCTGTAACTTAACCACCTCTGACTGAGCGCACCCAGTATCATTACCTCCTGTGTGTATAACGATCCGGCGGTACCTATTCTTACTTTTCTTTAAAAGCCTAAGATTCCCCTCGATGTCACCCAGTCTGGCTCCAGGATAACACTGCGTGGAAGCTGCAGGCAGTTCCACGTCCCTGAGAGAGAGAAGAGGAGGAAGGTTTAGCCATGATGCTAGTCGGCTAGTTCAGGCTGAACCGAGAGATAGAGGGGCCCTAGTGTAAATGTTAAAAACTGCTTTTAAAACTGTAAGGATTCGTGGATTAACAATTTCAGGAGAGAGACCCTAGATATACAACTCGCAAAACAGAATGCACTCACCCGGAAATGACATCAGATCACCCAGAATCAGTTCTGCATAAAGTTTTAGAGCGAGAAGCAGACTGAACATATTTAATCCCTTACAATTCTGGGTCATTTTTATGAAATTGCCTTTGTTCTGACCTCTCCAAATTAAAATGAACATTGAACCCTCAGTAGTACATACACAAGTTTGGGGTCTTTGTCATGGTAACACCCAATAATGTTACCCACAGGTATCAAAATCATTTTAAGTATGTCTGGTAAGCATTTAGATACTTTGGAACGCACATAAAAAAAAAATATTTTTCTCATCCTCGCCTAATTTTTTTGTTGAAATGAAGGTGTAGAAAGCTGCAGTAGGTAGCTGGGGACAAAAATACACTACGTCTCAACTGAAAATATTGTTGACCTCTTACATTTCAAATTTGAGGACAATATCTATAAAAATTAGTTTTGTACACTCATTGTATTATTAGTAAAGTCAGGTGTTTTTGGAGGGACTTTTGGTGTATCCAAATGTATCCAAACCTATCCAAATGGAGACATTTGGAGAATGTTTGGAAAAAATACAATAACTTTTGAATGCTTCAATCCACAGACATTATTGAGGGCTCTACTGAAAGCTTACACTTAAAGACATAGTATGTCAAAACACATAAAATGTATATTTGTATATAAAATATAGTCAAAACAAGTGGTCTGGGTCAAAATAAATACAGTGGCTTGCAAAAGCATTCACCCCCCTGGAACTTTTTCACATATTGTCACGTCACGATCACAAATTTAAATACATTTTCTTAGCATTTTATGTGAATGAGAAACACAAAATGGCACACAAGTGTGAAGTGGAAGGAAGTATTTTACAAGATTTCCAATTTAAAAAAAAAAAAAAAATCTTAAAAGTGCAGCATGCAAAAGTATTCAGCCCCCTTTTTCTTGAATGCAACCAATTGCTTTTAGAAGTTGCCTGATGATTTTGGAAAGATTGAATGTTGACCTAATGAATAAGAGTCCACATTTGTGTAATCTTGTCTCAGTATAAATGCAGTTGTGCTGTGAAGGCCACAGAAGTTTGTTGTGTGAGTGTTGGGAAGCAAACCACAAAATGAAATCAAAGGAGAACACCAAACAGGTCAGAGAAAAAGTTGTGGTGAAGTTTAAAGCGGGGCTTGGATCTAAAAAGATTTCCAAGTGTTGAACATGTCAAGGAGCACTGTTCAATCAATCATCTGGAAATGGAAAGAGTATGGCACAACTGCAAACCTACCCAGACATGGCCATCCACCAAAACTTATAGAACAAACAAGAAGAGCACTCATCAGAGATGAGCCAGGAGGCCCATGGTGGCCCCCTGGAAGGACAACTATTAGTCGTACACTACACAAATGGATGGAGCTAAATACAGGGCAATATTGGAAGAAAACCTGTTGGAGTCTGCAGACTTAAGACTGTGACGGAGGTTCACCTTCCAGCAGGACAACAATCCTAAACATAAAGCCAAAGCGACAATGGAACGTTTTAAAGCAAAACATATTCATGTTTTAGAGTGGCCAGTCAAAGTCCAGGCCTAAATCCAATTGAGAATCTGTGGCAAGATCTGAAAACTACAGTTCAAAAACGGCCTCCATCAAATATGACAGAGCTTGAACTGTTTGGCCAGGAAAAATGGGCAAAAATTTCTGTCTGTAGGTGTGCAAAGCTGGTGGAGACATACCCCAAAAGACTTGGAGCTGTAATTGCAGCAAAAGGTGGTTCCACAAAGTATTGACTTACTTTTGCTAGTTGCACTTTTCAGTTTTGTATTTTATTTTATTTTTATTTATCTGGAAATAATGTGTAATTTTCTTTCTACTTCACATTTATGTACCATTTTGTGTTTCTTATTAACATAAATTGCTAATTTAAAATTATTTAAATTTATGGTTGTGACTTGACAAAATTTGAAAAAGTTCCAGGGAGATGAATACTTTTGCCAGCCACTGTATATATTTACAAATTCCACACACAGTGTGCAAACTGAAAACACACTGTACATGACTATTGCTTGTCTTTTGTGTTCCAGTCATAATAGGAGTCTCTTTGTCTCTGGAAGCACAGGGGTATGTTATGGATTAAACATTTCATTAGAGTTTTGGTCACTGTCACTTCCTGCACTTCAACCTGCCTTGTGTCTTGTCACCACCCAGGTTGATGTACACAAGATGATGATGCTTCTCCCTGCTCCCTTCTTCCTGCTGTGTTCTGATGGCTCCTGCCTCTGCCAGCTCCAAGACAAGAGTTTCTTGTTTCAAGAGGCCTTTTGGTGCATACAGGGAATTTACCCTTTGATCTACAAAAATGTCTTGTATCATTTCTTTGTTTTGTTCAAAACCTCGTAATAGCTGATGAGCGCATCTGAAAGGTCAAAGTCACCCATGTGCCTAAGAAAAAACACAAACACATTAGTAAGAAGAAAGTATAAAATTTAGAGGGGATGATTTAATATTATGTCATATACATATCCATAATCATCAAACAAAAACAGTAAACAACGCACCATGATGCAAGATTTATGCACGGAGGTGGAGCTGCATCTCTACACTGTACTCTACCTGTATACAGTGAAGCATGTGAAACTATACATTGTCTTGTTCAGCAGCTCATCGGCATTGGTAATGGGTAATGTGTAGTATTTGGTTGATACTACAACAGTGAGAGAGAGCATAAACATTCTGTGATCTGGGGCTTCAGTGATCTGCAAAACCAATTTTGATTGTCAAATTAGGTGTCAATCAAAGCACAGATGAGATGCTAATGCAAACAATAGACAAATTAAGTGTAATTCATACAGCTAAACACAAATGTTCCAGTGTGCATGCTTTGAATGCACACTGGAACTTGAATTTGGTAGTTTACCTACCATTATGTGAAAATATAAAATACAGTGGTCCCTTGTTATATTGCGGTTCACCTTTTGCGGGCTCACTGTTTCGCAGATTTTTTTGGTGCAGTTTTGCATGCTTTTTTTCACAGCATATTGAACGTGCATTGTGTTCTGCGTCCTGATTGACTAAGGGACTTTAGACCATTGTTAATCAATCTCCTCCGTGCAATGTCTCCTGTACAGTACAGAATGCATTCAGCTTGCCAAATTTACATAAATGTTTGATCACTAGCAGTGTGATTCTGAAGTGCTGTCTGTTTGCAAATCGATGAAACGTGCTACACTGACAAATTTCACAAACACTGTGGATTAAAAGTGTTTCTCTGCACGGAGAGTCACTGGATTCACTCACTTTCTTTGCGCACACGCCGTTCTCTGTCTGTTTAGAAAAAAACTTGTCGTGTGATACATCGTTGTGTTCTGCTGCCTATTGGCTGTAAGATAAAAATGTCACTAACCGTGTGTAATGTAATTGGTTGATTCTACAAGGGGGGGAGTGGGGCGTAAACTTTCAGTCATCTGTAGCACTGACTCCCTGTCTGGGGCTCCAGTAACCCACAACCCCCACCTTATTGGCCAGCCTTGGTGTCAATCACAAGCTCACGCATGTGTTTAGCATAAGTGCTGTCTGAAGTTTATTATGCCTGAAATCAACAAAAGAAATGCAAAAAAGTGAGCAGATTTCATGTTTGGAATACTTTCCTGCCGCAGATTCAACATGAAGGATGTAATTTATTTTGTGGATATAATTTCTTCACTGGAATGTATTCTCTGGAGCTGTATGAATGAGAATTCTGGGAATGTGTTGATGTTTGACAGAACTGTGCCCTTAAAGGTAAATGAAGTCCAAATCCAAATTTCTGGCTTTTCTGTAAAAACGGCTTTCCTTTCAGCACTGCGGTGAACATTTTTTCAATATTCGAAAAGATGAGCACTGTAGCTTTCACTTGATGTGTAGATTGTTTGTGTGGGTGAAGCAGAAGTATATGTTCATTGCTGTAAAGTTGTTAAAGTAGGGGTGACAGTGTGGAGGTGGGCCGTCAGATCGTTAACAGGTTAAACTAATAAAACAAAACATAACTGACAGGGAACTATTGTTACCATTAATTTCAGTCCTTGTCATTCATAAATTATTTGACTAAATACGCTTTGATGCCAGCCTAACTGTTAAATGTGTATGTTAGCAGTAACATGAGGGCAGCTGCTCTATGTATTTAATATGGTGAAAATCTCCCTGTTGAACTGCCACTTTATGGTGGTTTGTAATTGAATGATCCTAGGAGCTATGTTGCCCAGGGCATTATGCCCCTGGTAGGGTCTCCCCTAGCAAAGAGGTCCTAGGTGACGGGTCAGACTAAAAGCAGTTTACAATACCCCTATAAATTGTTATACAAGAAGAACCGTGGGTCCGCTCTCTTCTGGGCTCACCACCTGCAGAGGGTTTCATAGGGGTTGGGTGCAAAGAGGACTGGACAGCCGTCGAGGACTGTTGTCTCGGTGACCTGATCTACAGGCATAGCATCTGGCTGTGGGGGAGAAGAGCTCATGTAGGAGGATAAGAGGTACCAGCTAGATATAGTCGGGTTCACCTCCATGCACAGCTTGGGTTCTGGTATCCAACTCCTTGAGAGGGGTTGGACCCTCCACTTTTCTGGCATTGCCATGGGGAGAGGTGGCAAACTGGTGTGGGCTTATAGCCCCACAGCTCAGCTACCACATGTTGGAGTTCACCCCAGTGAACTCCTGCGCCTTCAAGTTGGCGGGACAGGTCTTTCACTGTTTGTCGGGCTACGGGCCAAACAGTAGTGCAGGGTACCCTGCCTTCTTGGAGTCTCTGGGAAGGGTACTGTATAGTGCACAGAGGGGTGATCGGGAAGAACGGCCTCCCTGAGGTGAACCTGAGTGGTGTTTTGTTATTGGACTTCTGTCCTAGTCAGTTTGTCCATAACGAACATGTTTGAGCACAAGGGTCCATCAATATATGTGGCACCAGGACATCCTAGGTTGGAGGTCGATGATCAACTTTGTCATCGTGTCATCTGACCTTTGGGTACGTGTCTTGGACACTCGAGTGAAGAAAGGGGCAGAGCTGTCAACCGATCACCACCTGATTGTGAGTTGGATCTGCTGGCAAAGCAGGCTCATGGGAGTTTGCCCAAGCAGTCCAGATGTGGTTTGTGGATCTGGAGAAGGCATTCGACATTTTGTTTTCTTGGTTAAGATCTTGGTTTATTTGGTTAGAAGTTTGGTTTCCTTTTGTTATGAGCTTGGTTTCCTAGTTATGCTACATGGCTTCCTGGTTATGCTACGTAGTTATGTTCCATTCTTATTTAGTGTAAATGATACAGCAGTGCATTGCTATGTGAGTGAATGTAGAGAGCCAACTGCCTGGTTAAGTGTGAATAGAGCAGACTGCAGTTTACTGGGGTCAATGTGTGAATGCAGCTTATGACAGAGGAGTGGCCACACATGTGCTAGCAAATCAAATGATTTCAACGTTGAACAAGTTGATATGTTTTATATTCTTAGTCGTGTTTTTGTATGTTGCAGACCGAGGAGATCTACGTGCAGCACAGGAGGCTGTGAGGAAAGCACCCAACTTGAGGAAGCCTTCTACCCGGACTCCTGAACTTGCCTATAGTAAGAACTAGAACCCGCAGACCCATAAACCCTCCTATAGTAAGAACCAGGACCCGAAAACCCTGAGCACGACTACAGTAAGAACCACAACTCTCAGCTCAAAAAAATGCATCTCAAAATTCCCAGTGAATAGCACTTGTTGTAGGACTATAGGCAGCTTAACAGACTAATTGTGTTTCTTTGCTTTTTGTTGCCTAACTTTTGTCCACGGAGCATTTTTAGCTGTAATTTGGTTTATACAGCAAAATATAAACTGAAAGTAGTTTCTTTGTTGTTGCTGTGACGGTGCAAGGCTTAGCTAGCCTTGGAGATAAAGGACACTTGAACTCGCTCCACAACAATTAATGTCCTCAATCACTGGTTCAGTGATTGAGGAGATTGACTGGTTCTGTGCCTGAGCAGTGTGTATCAGTGATAAATGCGAGTGTGTCTGCAGTGTCCCTGTCCTTTAAGTGTTCACTGGTTTTCTGCTGTTGACTTGATTTTCTTGTTTTAGATGTTAGATACAAACTAAATATTTAGCATTAGAGTTGTAGACTTATTAAACTGTAGCAGCTTTTTTACATTTTACATCTGTTTAAGCTTTTACAGAATATTGAGATGAGATTTTCATTACTTGTCATTGAAACTCATTCTAAAAATGAGAAATGGTGTGATGTCATCTACATAACCTCTATAGTAACAATCAATCCCCAGAACCCGCCTACCGAAAGCACTGAAACCCCCAGCCTCAAAGAAAGGAGTTTTAGAGTGAAACTGACCTTCCTTTCTTTATTAACTAATCCCATTAATGGGTTGTTATGCTTCTATTGCATATTGTCTGCCTCACCTTCAACATACTTAAGTACTTGTTTAGCATTGACTTGCTGTCTCCATATTCCAAGGGATCAGGAAGGTTTAATTTCTGTTCAAAGAGAGATTCTCTTTCATTACAAAAATAGCTTCTTTGCTCCACTTGCCAACCAAATTTTTTCTCTGCTTGAAACCTGCACCTCACTGTTTTCAAATGAATACTTTGTGATTTTGAAGGTGGACAGCAGACTGCATGCCTAAATTTGATTGTCTTCTGTATTGATATAGTCTCTTGTGTAGTGGTTGCTTGGTTTCCCTGATGTTCTATTCATTTCCACCTTCTGTGCTGCATAATAAAAGTCTTGCAGATGAAAACCATGTATTTATATTGACCCTAGATAACTGTGTTTTGCAGCCTGTGCCAACTGCAGCGGGCTCTCTGCTCTGGGGGACAGACTCTCCTCACTCGAGACTAAGGTACATCACATCATAATAATTCTTTGAATTTATCACACGATAAGTAGACTCATGTCAAAAATAACTTTACCATACACACCAGCAAGATTAAGGACATTTTGCTCAACCCAGTATTTGCCCAATAACAGAAACTCATCAAACCGAGGGAGATTAACAACGCAGAACAGACAGAGCAAAGCCAGGACTTGACAAGGACTAAAACAGGACTTAAACGTAGGACATGTAGCCTGTGCTTTTACTGAGTTAAAAAATAACTATAATCACAACTGAACTTGAATTGCCTGTTCTTAACCTGCAGATAGAGGAAACATAAAGTTTTTTCTTATTCTCAGTATGTGGAGAGTTTTATTCATAGGTTTTAGTTGTAGGAACTGGCAACCCATGAAAGACTCATGAGGCTCATTCAGCTTTCTGATTTGGGTAATTGTTTTGAGAACAAACCCACAAATCAACCTAAACAGCTTGGCCTTGAAACTTCACTGTGAGGTATTATTTCAGATCCAGCTGCTGACGTCCCCTGGGTCTATGTCCCATCACTCACTGCAGGCTAAAGGAGGTGTGTCACTGACGGGGGCAGCGCCGGCACAGGGAGCTCCTGGAGAGCAAGGCCCTTCTGGTAAATACAAAATCCTGCTATCAATAAAATATTTCTATCAACTCAGTTATTAAGTACACTGCCTGGTCAAAAACAGTTGCCACCTGGATTTAACTAAGCAAATAGTTTGGGGTTGCTGCAGTTGATCAGGTCTAGCTTCAGCAACAGTATGTGCTCAAAGAATGAGGTCAGCTGACCACCTGAATATACTGAATGGCCAGGTTATTCCATCAATGGATTTTTTCTTCCCTGATGGCACAGGCATATTCCAAGATCACAATGCCAGGATTCATTGGGCTCAAATTGTGAAAGAGTGATTCAGGGAGTATGAGACATCATTTTCACACAAGGATTGGCCACCACAGAGTCCAGACCTTAACCCTATTGAGAATCTTTGGGATCTTTGCGCAGAGGTTAGACTCCATCAATGCAAGATCTTGGTGAAAAATGAATGCAACACTGGATGGAAACCAATCTCGTGACATTGCATCTTATCAAAACAATGCCACAGCAAATGCATGCCATAATCAAAGCTAAAAGCGGTCCAACGAAATATTAGTGTGTGACTTTTTTTTGGAGACTTTCTTTTTGGTCAGGCAGTGTATGTAGTGTCAAATGGTGTCATTGGGAATTTCTCTGATTAGAGACTGTTCCTTAAACTTACCAACCCCGCCCCTCCTCTCCCATCACTCTCCACTTTAGTCCTCCACACCCTGCCGCTCCTCCCCTCTCACTTTCCCCTTTAGTCCTTCAGGCCCTGCCCGCCCCTCTCTTCCATTTATTTGTCTAGACTCTGCCCTTCCCCTGACTCTCCCCTTTAGTCCTGCGCAATTTAGCAACTCTGTTTGAAATGGGGCTTTGAATGGAGTTTTAAATGTTTAGTTCCACTTTTAAAATGCACAGAAATTCTTGGCTGACAACATGAGTTCTGTGCCTATTCTCTTTCAGGTCCTCAGGGGGAGAAGGGCAGAGATGGACTTCCTGGCATAGATGGTAAAGACCCCTTCTCATTGGCTCTTTATGATGAGGTCTGTGCTGACTGTGTGTGTCTTCTTTTAGGGAAGCCTGGCTCTCAGGGGCCAGCCGGTCCCATGGGGCCTCGAGGTGATGCAGGGACAAGGGGCCCATCTGGGAGCCCAGGGTCACAGGGCCCTGCTGGACCGGCAGGTAATACCTGAGACACACACTCACACTAACAATGTGTCCATCTTCACCCATAATACAGAATCCAGGCCTCCATCTGAGAATTTTCACGGTGTCCAAACGTTGTTTCATCAAGGGCCGTATTTTGAAATATAGACAAAGCGAAGAGTAGAGAATTTTTTAAATGTGCAGTAAATGGCTACTATACCACCCCTAGTATAGGAGCCTAATTGCAAATACTCACATTACTGTAACTATGTAGTTTTTTTAGGGCAATTGTACTTTTTTTAGTTGATTTTTAAACATGTACTTGTCTTTGTAATTCAGTACAAATATGTAATTGTAATTAGTTACATTTTAAATCATAGAAGGTACTGGGTCCCGTACACGTCATAATTGTCCCAATCCACAGTTGTCTCACCTCTGTCTTTGCGCCTTTCTATACCCACAAACCTGTATAACAGCATTTCCTGCTTTGATTGGCCAGAGCTCAGAGAATATTTGGATTGTCCTTTCAAATGACATTTACTTTTATTCTTATTCATTAATGAATCATTATCTACAATACTTTCAAATACATACTTTTTTACTTTTACACAATTTTGGCAGTAATAGTAGTTGTAATTAAGTACATTATTAACCATGTAAGTGCACTTTTGCTTGAGTACACATTTTCAGTATTCTTTCCACCACAGAGTCTTAATATCATTTCTACAGTCAACAGGGCCAAGAAACAATGGTCCAACAGCCACATTTGGCCACTGGTTTATAGTTTGGACACCATGGAACTATAGATAAGGGCAAAAGTAAATGTAGTCAACATTTACTTTTACCCTTATTCTCTGATGAAGTTTTGTATGAAAGCATGATCTAAAATACTTTCAAATACATACCTTTTTACTTTCACACAATCAGTATTTAGTATTCTTTCCACCACAGATTCTTGATATCATTTCTACAGTCCAGAGGGCCAAGAAA